>NW_026000240.1:32986587-32987763 GCF_001458135.2 Marmota marmota marmota
CCATCTTCCTTTTCCCTTCCTCCTTCTTCCATCTGCTTTACAAACTTATCTTATCTCCTGCCTTGGCCCTGGGCAGAGAGAGCCAAACCACTAAATTTCAGGCAAGGTCAGCCCTCATTCTAGGCCTGACACTGATGCCTTTCCTCCCTCTCACTCAGTCTGCGTCACACTGTCAAGGGCTGCTGCACATAACACCCACCCAGCGGTCAAGGAAGAAGGAAAATGTCAATGCTTGCCCCAGAATTCTCCCTTCCTATTCTGGGTCCCAGGAGTTATTTTTAGCAGCACCCCTGTGAGAGGATCAAATAGCTCATCCTGGAGCTTGTTGTTTTTGACTGGGCCTTAGTTTCCACATCTGGCAGCCAGGCAAGAAATTCTCCCAGCCTTCTCCTCAAGGAGACCCTGTGAAAATGGGGCAACTTTGAAGACAGACAAAACCTCCAACAGGGATTGAAAGTATAGCTCTTAACTAGCATGTGTGAGGCCCTGGGTTCAATCCCCAGCATACCCTTCCCCTCTACTAATCCTGCCCCCCACCCCCATTTAAACAAAGCCCCTCTAGCCTGTGCTGCTGATGTAGTGCTGTTTGGGAAGTTGGTGCCTTTTTTGTATAGAGGTAGCCTCGCAGAATGACCAGAGGTTTCAGAAACAGCTCAGCTCTGCCCAGAAGGATTGGAGATATGAGCTCTAGGGTTTCTAGTAACAGGACCCAGGAACCATCATGTGAGACAGAATTTTGGGAAAAGCCAGGACAGAAGGTTCTGAGGCCCCCAGAACATGCCTTGGCGTGATCCTGACTTTAGAACCCCCTCAGGCTTTGTGACATCCTGGAAGGGACAGCCCAGGCCTGGGCCTCCATTTGTGAAGCCAGCTATGGGGCAAGGGTGGGCAGTTGTTTAAAGGGGAGGCAGGTCTGGAGTGAAGTTCATAGAGAATATTACCCCAGCCTAGAGAGCAGGAAATGTCCAGAGAGCCCTAGAGGACTCCTGAACCTAGACCTCTAGCCCAGCACCCAAAAACTGTGGCCCAGATGTGTTCTATTTGGCTCACTCAAATTGTTCTTGTTTGTTTTATTTTTTATTTTTATTTTGTTTTGGTTTAAGTGCCTACATGGTATTTTCTTCCCTTCTTTTTTTTTTTTTTTTTTTTTTTTTTTTTTTTTTTTTTTTTTTTTTT
>NW_026000240.1:32987788-33083061 GCF_001458135.2 Marmota marmota marmota
TTTTTTTTTTTTTTTTTTTTTTTTTTTTTTTTACTTATTTATTTTTTGTGGTGCTAAGGAATCAAACCCATGGCCTCACTCATGTTAAGCAAGGAATGTACCACTGAGCTATACCACCAACCAGTTTTCTTCTTCTTCTTCTTTTTTTTCCTTTTTCATGGTACTGGAGATCCAACCTAGGGGTGCTCTACTATTGAGCTAGTTCCCCAACCTCTTTTTATTTTTATTTTGAGACAGATCTTCCTAGGTTGCCCAGGCTGACCTTGAACTTGTAATCCTCCTGCCTCAGCCTCAGAGTTTCTGGGATTATAGTTGTATTCCACTGTGTCTGGCCCAATTACTTTTTTCTTAAAAAATAATGCTCCACTCCTAAGAAATCATGGTTAAAATAAATAAAGAGCATCCATCTCATTTGTCCTGATGTTATGTAGATAACAGTAATAATGACAGGTGACAGATCAAAGAAATTTCCAACTTTTTGAACATTTTCCCATTTTTAAATCATCCTGAAAGAAAAATCATATATGGAGGGTCACACCATCCTCATGGCAATCCATCAGAGCAACCATGTCATCTAGATTCTTGTTTTCACCAGTAAAGAACTAGTAATTTTTGAAATTAGCAAGGATATGTTTGGTTTGTTCTACAGTACCTATCCTGAACAGTTTTACTCTTTCTGGTTTGCCTTTCAATGTTGCCTTTTATTGATTTTATATGATCTTTGTGTATATACATGTGTATGATACTGGGGATTGAACCTAGGGGTGCTCAACCACTCAACCACAGAGCTACATCCCCAGCTCTTGTTACATTTTTATTTTGGAACAGGGTCTTAATAAGTTGTCAAGGCTGGCCTTGAATATGCACTCCTCGTGTCTCAGCCTCCTAATTCCCTAGGATTACAGGCATGCACTACTGTGCTCAGCAACTTCATGCAATCTGTGAATCTATTATGTATCTTCAATGTCCTTTTTTATGCTAAGTATGTACTCTAGCTCTGAGCTATACTGTCAGCCCAGATGTCCTTTTTGTAGCTTCTTTTGTGACGGTGCTTTCCTGCAGGTAATGGTTCATGACAGCATCAATCTCAGTGATCACTGAGCTTTCATACCTTCACCCTGGGGGCCTTTCATAGAGGCATTGCCACCAATGAGCGAGTTATCAGTGTTATCCTCAGTCTTACTGACCTCCTTCCCCTCCACATCCAAGCATAGCCTGTCTGTGATTCCCAATCTTGTAAATGTCAGAGAACATTGTGACTGATGAGGTCTTAGTAGGCAATCATGACTGAAGGGAGATGACAGCAGCACTGGAGTAGGGCCAAGGGTGGGAGCATGTGAATTAGTTATTCACAGTTAACAATCAGGAGATTTCTCATCTGGCCCAGGCAGGATATTTTTCTCCAGTTTTTTTTTTTTTTTTTTTTTTTTTTTTTTTTTCACTTTTTTTACCAGTCCTTCCTTCAGGGGATCTGAGGGACCCTGAGGACATGTGGTGTCCAAGCAACAATACCTGCCTGGCCTTATATACTGGGCATGTGTCCACAGTCCTAAGCCATTTAGAGCTAAAAGACCAAGTCCCTGCAAGAGGAGAGGGCTCACTCAAGCTCACACAGTAAGATGTTTGGGCTGTGGTGGGACCCAGGTGTCCTGCTTTCTAGTCACACAACCTCTGGGTTTATAATGGAGGAGTGCTTAGGTTAGGGAGCTAGGGGAAAGATTAGTGTAGTTTTATTTTATTTATTTTTTTGGTACTGGGGATTAAACTCAGGGATACTTTACCACTGAGCTTCACATCCCTAGCTCTTTTTATTTTGAAATAGGGTCTGGCTAAGTTGCTTAGGGCCTCACTAAATTGCTTAGGTTGCCCTTGAACTTGCTACCCTCCCAATTTATTGGAATTCTAGGTAGGTACCACAACACTTGGAGTAGATATTTTTTAATTTTAATACTGGAGATTGAATTCAGGGCTTTGGACATGCTAAGCAAGTGTTCTACCTCTGGGCTATCCCTGATTAGAATAGTTTGGGTTTTCTTTTTTTTTCTTTTTTTTTTTTGGAGGGGGACATTACTGAGGATTGAACCCAGGGATGCCAGGGGCACTAGGGGCACTTAATCATTGAGCCACATCCCCAGCCCATTTTATTTTTTGAGACAGGGTCTTGCTAAGTTGCTTATGGCCTTGCTAAGTTGCTGAGACTGGCTTTGAACTTGTGACCCTCCTGCCTCAGCCTCCCGAGGAGGATTCCTCTGGGATTATAGGCATGTGTGCCACTACACCCAGTGTTGATTACGACAGTTTAGAGGGGCTCTCTGGAAAGGACTGGCTCAGAGGTGGGGTCCCCACTTCCTCGTCTCATTCCTTCAGCCCTACATGTGGATCAGGCCAGAGCAGGGCCCCTTGAGGTGATGGAGTAGAGGCAGGTGACAGGAGCAGGCTGAGCCCCTTCTTCTGGCCAGATGCTAAATGCACAGTGTAAGGGAGCCTTCCTCCCACACCCTCCCTCCTTGCTGGGGAGATGTCAGGAAAGAAGTCACTAAAGTCTGGGGATGGTATGGGTGAGGGCACTTGTATAGAGAATGGAGAGAGGAGCCCCCATGCTGGAGCTCGGACCTGATGTCAAGGAGATGACACCTAGGACAGAGCAGCCTGGCCAAGAGGGCCCAATGAAGGCTAGGGAAGGAGACTTACATGGAGGAGGCCAGGGAGGCCAGAGCCAAGAGAGCCAGGGGAGAAGGAGGGCTGTATAGCAGAGCAGGTGGGTGGTCAGAGTCCCAACACATTCCACCATCAATGTGATTATCACCCAGTACAGGGGCTTTCATTCCACTCTGGCCCTGTAGACATTTAAAAACCTGCTCCTTTGGCTCATATTATGGGGAGCTGGAAGGTAAGCAGGGGAGGAAGGAGTGAGTGAGCAATTCAGAGAAATGGTGCTGAGTGACTAGGGCCAATATGAAGGCCAAGGTGGACAACAGTGCTTTAACAGGTACAGCAGCAGCAGCAGCTCTTTATGAGTGTCTGGCCTGGGGCTGTGCTTGTGTACAACTCAAGTCTCCTTTGAAGCAACTATACAAGCCAGTGCAGTGATAAGTCCAGAATGGGACAGAAGCTCAGAATGGTTAAGTAACTTGCCCAAAGTCACATAGCCAGCAAGGATGACCTGCTGAACTCTGCCTTCTGGCTTGGTCCTCCACCCTGGGAAGTGGAGGAAGTGAGGAATAATGATGCTGGGCTGGGGATGTGGCTCAAGCGGTAGCATGCTTGCCTGGCATGCATGTGGCCCGGGTTCGAATCTCAGCACCACATACAGGAATGTTGTGTCCGCCGAAAACTAAAAAAAAAATAAAAAAAAAAAGAATAAAAAAAAAAAGAATAATGATGCTGAGGCTGCTTTGAGTTCTTAGGTCTCTGTGGAGATTTCTCTAGTCTAGGTGACAGGTCCAGGCAGATGGGAGTGCTTAGCTAAGGAGGCTGGCCAGGGCTTTGGTTCTGCTACCAGCCAGCCTGACTCTGAGGAGACTTCTAGGAATGCCTGGGCAGCCAGCCGCAACCTTGGGAAGGACTCCCACATGCTTGGGGATGCTGCCCACCCTCTATCTCCTATGCCTGGTCAGTGACTCCGAGCCTGAACAGCACCAGGGCCTACAGCCTAGCAGAGGCCACCTCTCTGCCCTCCTCTTATTTCTCCTTGGGAGCCCCTGGTAAGAGAAAGATTTTCTCTCCTGTACTCTAGAACTTGTCTCCAAAGGCAGGGAGGAAGACCTGGTCCTTTCTTCCTTACCTCCATTCCGAGTTCCAGCAGCCACTGCGACATCCTTCTTGGTGCTAACAGAAAGGGTAAGAGCCTTTGTCTTACTGAATGTTGTCTCTGTCATAGGCACGGTAGATCCAGACACCGTGTGTGTTTCACACAAACACCCTATGAACTGGCTCCCTGTAGTCCCATCCTCAGAGTGCTGCCTCAATGAGATTCAGCCTCTCTGGAGCCACCAGCACCTGGAAATAGCATGCAGGCAGTGTTATCTGCTGGCTACAGACGAGGGAACTGAGCCTTGGAACGAGTGACTTTTCCAGAGTTTGAGAGCTGGGATTGGGATTCAAGCCAGGCTTGCCTTCCTGTGGCCACACCTCAATGTGTCCTTACCTTCTCACTTACCTCCTTGTCAAGACCCTTGCAAGGTATCCAAGGGGCCACTGGTGGCTCTCTTTACAGAAGTTCCCTTTGGGTTTAATTAAACCCTCAGACTCGGGCTGGGTTGTAGCTCAGCGGTAGAGAGCTTGCCTAAGCACATGTGAAGCACCACATAAAAATAAATAAAATAAAGATATTGTGTCCATCAACAACTAAAAAAATAATTTAAAAAAAAATAAACAAAACCTCAGACTCTTCTGGGAGCGGTAAGACTACAGGCATTATCGGCCTCCATAGGTACTGAGTTAACAGATTCTTGCATAAGACTAACCAAATTGTGACCTGCTGACATTCACCAGCTCTAGAGTTGTTGTGGTCCTGATATAGGCTTTGGAGTTATGAGCAAAATCAGCAGAGGAGTGATGGCCACCTGGTAGGGGAAGCCTGCTCAGCCCACTCCCACCTTGCATCCTAGCAAGTAAGCCTTTGGGACTAAGATGCAGCCAGGATCAGCAGTGAAGAGGTCTGCAGGGCCCATATAGGTGAGGGCAGCAGTTTCCCTGGGACCCACAGATCCTCTGGGGGACACTTGTGAGGCAGAGTGAGGAGGAGCTGGAAGGCCATAGCCCCCCTTGCCCTTGGAAGTCATGAAGTCTGGTACAGATGGATGGTGGGAAGGGGACATGAGGTGCCTTTCATAAAAAGGCAATTTGGGCCCAACCTAGGCAAACCTGAGAGCCAACTGGGAGAGGAACTTTGTTGTATGGGATTTGGAATGATAGGATAGCTTTAAAGCCTTGGGACTCAACTCCAGATGAAGCAGACCCTGGGCCCCAGACAGGGTGACTGTGCCAGACCCAGCCTGGAATACATGGGAGGGTGGCGAAGCCACATGTTTACCCAATTTCCAGAACCCGTCTGGCTTAATGCACTGGCCTGGTTATGACACCAGCTCTTTGCTTCCCCTCAGCTAACGGCCACCAGCCCACCAGCCCCAGGTTCCTCTTTGCTGAGCTGCCTGCACTAAGGGTCTCTTGGGACTGTGCCTTCTTTGCTCTGACTTGGGAAAACTGGAGGAGGTCAATAGATTGCTGGCGCATTACAGGGGCTCAATGGGTATTTGTTGACTGAATGAGTGAATGCATGAATGAGTGGAGTGGGAGGATAAATGAGGATTAGTGGTGGACTGTGTGTGAATGAGTGTCTATGGATGAGTCCTTGGGCCCCAGAGATGGGACAGTTTGTGGGTAGGTTGTGTCAGCACAGATGCAAGTGTGGGAAGCCAGAAGCTGATGACAGTTCACCAAGGGGCCTGGAGAGGGGAACCTGAGCAAGGTTGTTTACTGGGCACACCATTGCTTGGGCACCTTTGGGAGTCTGCCCTGGGAAAGATGTGTGAGTGGCCAGGTCCTGCCACCCTGCCACCACATCACCACCCATACACATACATATAAGCTGACTTGGGCCCTCTAAGGTATCCCCACCATCATCCTCAACATCTCTCTCTGCACTTGCCCTGGGACAGTCCATTTCTTATCCCAAACCTGGTCAGGATACTGTGTGTAGTGGCCAGGAGTCAACTGAAACCCCTTGGAGCTGAGCTGGGGTAGAGGTTGTGGGATAGACTACAGAGCAGATGGCAAAT
The DNA here is from genome assembly GCF_001458135.2 of Marmota marmota marmota. NCBI lineage: Eukaryota > Metazoa > Chordata > Mammalia > Rodentia > Sciuridae > Marmota > Marmota marmota. The sequence continues at coordinate 32,993,569 of NW_026000240.1, forward strand.
CTTTATCTCGGAACCCAACACCCCTCTGAGTCCTTCTCTTGCACCTTCTTTTGGCCAGCACATCAGAAGATGCCCATAGTTATGTGGTAGAAGGGATCACTTTTCTATAGCTTGCCCGCATCTTAAGAAGACTTAAGTGACAATTTGCATCTGAAAGTTCTCAGGACTAAGTTTCTGCACTGAAGCTTACTTGTCAGATTTGTAGGTACACAAAAATACCAAGAGCTGTTTTGGTCCCTTTCAAATACATACATAGTCCCAGAGCCACAGGGGTGCAGAGTCACAAACATCACCTCACACATAACTACATGCCCAACTCTCTGGTCATAAGGACAGCAACACAGATACCAACAGCCACAGGTAGCTGCAAAGCCGCATTGCTACAGGTGACACACAAGTATAGCCACAGTGTGCCCCCAGGGCTGTGATACCATCACACAAGGACAGTCACAGTGTGCCATGATTGGGATATCATATATGGTATCACACACACGTGAGTGAGACATGCATGGTCACAGGATTGTACTGTTTACCCCTCAGTCCTACTATGTCACTTGTCAAGGGTTGCCTAGCACCCTAGGATGTGGCACCATGCCCTAGCCCTACCTGCACTCATGTTGAAGTCAGGGGTAGAGGTTGTGGGATAGACTACAGAGCAGGTAGCAAATCTTTATCTCAGAACCCAACACCCCTCTGAGTCTTTCTCAATGACTGTCCCTTTCTCTGTTTGCTTCCTCTGTGGTCATCCCACTCAGTGCTGTCTTGACGTCCCTGTACACCCCTGAAAACTTCTAGATTGACCAAAGTGACATTACAGTCAAGCTATGTGACCATAACAACTCCTTCTCCTTTCTGGGCCTTAGTTTCTCTATCTGCCAATGGGAACATGGACCTGGTTTTTCAGGGGTCTCTAGTGCCCATGGAGACTCTGGCATTTCTTGGACTATTTTGCACCTCAGTCTCTACTCGAACCTCTTGGTTAGAAACCTCTTGTTAATGAATGGGCCCTGGTGAGGTTTCCTTGAGAGCAAAGGAAAGCCAGGCCATCCTTAAGGCCCCAAAGGGCCCTGAGGCAGGTCTGATGCTTGGCTGTCTGCAAGGGCCAGAAGAGTGGCTGCTCAACTTGAAGGCAGGGGGCTGGCCTGAACTGATGACCTGGGATCCACAGAATCCTTCTATAAATAACACATCATTTAGGCCCAGAGGATGGTTCTTGGCCAAAAAAATCTTCTGAGAAGATGCCTTGTGACTTGGCCATGAGCTCAGGCCAAGAGGGCAATCTGAGCACCACAGATGGTCATTGTTTTGGAAAGGCCGAGTTGGTGGCCTTTCATCTTCTCCTTCTTGTTCTTGGATTCTCCCGAGCCTCCAGGCTCCCAGGGCAGCCCAGGGAGTCAATGCATGAGGAACTGTAGCCAAGACCCTCCCAAATCTTGGGGAAAGGTCAATTGGTTTGTAAATCACCCAGGTCTGATTAGGGTCATCATGGAGAGATTTGTGCATTTTTCAAAGGGCAGTTGTTGAGTGGTCATTCTGCGCTAGATGCAGCATGGGAGCCTGAGAAAATAAACCAATAAACCAACACTGAATCGGCATTTTTCAATGTGGCCAGATGTTTATACAGTGTTCTAGGGTGTTCTGTGATAAAAAAAAAATTAAAAAAAAAAGTTAAGAAAGTGTATTATATAATTTACCTGGACTGAACATAGGTTAAGTGGTTTCATTTTTGTGGATTTTGGCAGGAGCCTTTAACAGGCTGTGTGTGTGCCAGAAGCATTCAGAGTTGTGGGTTGGCGAGCTAACCAAGTGTGCCTTGTTTCCACACACAGTTGACCGTATGGCCTGTTCTCCTCAGAGCCTCTGGTAGGTTCAGAGTTTTCCAGAAGCATTTGAGGGCTAGTGATGTAACTCAATGGCAGAGCACTTGCCTAACATTCAGAGACCTTGGCTTCCATCCCCAATACCACAAAAGGAAAAAAACAAAAAACAAAAAACTAAGAAATAGGTGAACTTGAGCCAAACTGTTTGAGCCACCCTTGCCCTCCCTGGAGGGTTCTTTATGATACAATCTCTGTGTGCTACCCACCCCCTGCCACGATTTCTGAATCAGCAGGCAACTGAGGACCTATGTTTGAACAACTTCTCAGATGCTGCTGTCCAGAGCACACTTGAGAAACCATTAATCTTATCTCAGAGTAGCCACAGTGATCTTTCTAAGACCTCAAACTGCATGGAGTTCCTCCTTTGCTCAAAGAACTCCTGTGGCTCCTTTCTAGAAGTCAAGTCCTCACAGGAGTCTGCAAGGCCCACATACCTCATTGACAGCTCCAAAATCCATTTTTCTTTCCATTAAATTCACCCAGCAAAACCCTACTTCAGGCTTTGCTATTGCTGTCCCTTCTGCCTATAATGTTTGCACCCCACATCTTGGTGGGCGATCTTTCCCTTCCCATCCCCTGTCCCCCATTCTTGTCCCTCTGCTCTTCCAAGAGGCTCTTCTTGGAAACTTCTTCCAAGTTGCCCCCTCCTTCTCCCTAGCTTGCTCCCAATCTCTTTCTGCATACCTGAATCCTGTTACCTCTCTTAATCTCTGTCAACTCCAGGAGCCCAGGGCTGTGCCATGGTGTTGACAGCACCATCCGAATGCAGGGCTTGGCACCTCAGTCGGGGAGTTACTGCGGTTCTATTAGATGGGTGGGGCCTGGAGAAGCTCAGAGGGGGTCAGCAGGGCTGAAGCTCAGTCCTCTCAGTTCAATGGCCTGAACATTGGGGCCATCACACAGAAGGAAGCAATTATGGGCTTCCTGGTCTCACACCAGGTCCTGTGGCCTAGGAACATATGGGGAGGGAGCAAGATGTCTCGCTTGGGGTAGTGGGGATTGGCCCTGTGGGCTGTGTCACCACTCCATGAACCTTATCAGTATTGACCTGCGTTCTATCTCAGAGCACTTCATGTTCCTAATGCATGCTCAGAGGTCATGGCAGTACTGATAAACTCATTTCACCCAGCTTCCCACAGTGACACTGAGGAGCTCACAGGGTATCCTAGGGCAAAAACCAGAAAGTTCTGAATAGGGGAGGAACTGGGGCCAGGCCTGTCCTCTCCAACCCTCCCTTTGCTAGCCTGGCCTGGCCTGGGGGTGACCCCAGAGGGAAGCTGAGAAGGAGGTCTTTCTGATTGCCAGATGTATAAGAGTTACTGAGATGGAAGTGAGAGATTCTATGACATGTTTCTCTGTCTGTGGGAATGGCTGCCCATAATCATGACTAGGGTCCAAGGAACTATATGATTCTGTGTCTGATCCCTGGCCCCCAAGTGGCTGTGTTGGCTACACTCCACAGTCTTCCCCCATCGTGCCAAAGATGTGGAGTTGAATAGCCTTGGGTGTGGAGGGCTGTCTTTGAATTTGCACATGATGTCAGTGTTGGCCTTGCTTAAGATTCCCAAGGAATTTTCCAATGAGCAAAGCTTTGATTTTGCTGGCCCTTCTGCCCAGGAAGCTGACATTATATTCTGAGCCTGGTTGTGCCAGGCAAGAGGCTGCAGGCTGAGGTCCCTGAGTCACCTGTCCCAGCCCTCTTGGGTGTAACTTCATGAGTGGTTCTTTGCTTCCCATGCACGTGTATTTGCCTGGGCACTCATATGTGTGTACGTGTAAATATGTAGGCACATACGTGGAAATTTGGTCAGCCTGAGCTCTCTCATCTGCTCGTATTTTTGTTGTTGGTTTTTGTTTGTTTTGGTTTTGGTATTAGGGATTGAACTCAGGGGCACTCGACCACTGAGCCACATCCCAGTCCTATTTTATATTTTATTTAGAGACAGAATTTCACTGAGTTGCTTAGCACTTCGCTTTTGCTGAGGCTGGCTTTGAGTTCATAATCCTCCTGCCTCAGCCTCCAGAGCCACTGGGATTACAGGCGTGCACCACCATACCCAACTTGCTCTTCTTGTTTACGAGGTTGGAGTGATACCACCGCAAGCTCCAGAGCTCCTAGAGCTACTCGAAGCAGGAAGGGACAACACAGGGTCATTTGAGAATGGCCCTGCTGACACCTTGCTCTTTGACTTCTAGCCTCCAAAACTGTGAGAGAATGAATTTATATTGTTTTAAGCCATATAATTTGTAGTCTTTATTATAGTAGCTGTAGGAACTAATATGCCTGGCTTCTGTTAGGTTCTCTATCTTATATGAGGCTTAGGAGCTTAAACCCTTGCCCACAGGGGCAGGTTGACATTACACAAGGGACTGGAGCCCAGCATGGCATAACTCCAAGCCTGTGGGCTCAGCCTCTCCCCTACAGACAGACACCCATGGCCTGTCACCTTCTCTGTTGGTTCCATCTACCCCCTTGCCCCAAATGGCACTCCATTCTTTCCTTGTTAGTTCCTCTAGACATCCTCATGTTCCTGGCTTCCCCCAATTCCATCTCTCTCCTTGCCTTCTCCAGCAGGATTCAGGAATACCCCTACCATCCATTAAGACCTCACAGTGACTTCAGTACTTGATGCCACTCCCAATTATCCATTTGGGAATTCTGGTTCTCTGTGGCCTGGCACTGCCCTTTCTACATTTATGTGCTGTCACAATCTCCCTGTGGCTTGCCCTCTTCTTTTACCACTCCTCACTCCCTGGCCCAAGCCTCGCACCCACCTCTCCCCTCCCCACTGCTGGACTTCAGGATACCTCCCTGAGGCACTTGGACTCCTCTTGTATTACCCCAGCCCTGTAACATTGCCTTGTCTGCTCCTTGTGCCCAATTTATTCTCATACTTTCTCCATAGCTTCCTCCACTCCTGTTTACTTGGTGGCCATTAGACCCTGACAATGAGATCTGGAAGTTCCCCTTCTCTCCCCTTAGTCCCTTGTCCTCAGCCCAGTTCCATAGTTCCTGAACCTTGCTGAGAATAGTAACTGGATGCCAACCCTACCCAAAGAGGGGTAGCCCCTGGCCAGTGTTACCCCAGCACATTGCTCTTAGCCCTAGGCTAGTCACTTGCCACCTTAGAGGTTTTACACAAACTACTCAGTTCTACACATCTTAATAACCTCTGAGTGCTCTGGCCAGTATCCTCCCCCTTTGCCCCAACAGCTTGGCCACAAACCCTGCTCAGAGAGCCATCCTCTAGATGGGGGTGGGGACTGTGCCCTTCACTGGCACACTCAACTCCCAACACCCCCTACTGCCTATAAGGCAGAGGTCAGACTCCCCTGCATGGCATCGGGGGCCTCCTTGACTACTGTTCAGGCTCCTGAGGGCCACAAGGTGGAGATAGAGTAGGCCCAGATTCTAAGCCTTGCGCCTTCTCCACAGTAGGGCCTTCCTTATCTCCCCGAATTCAAGGGACTTTGACTCCTAGCATCCATTCTAGCCCCAGGGCAGGAGATGCCACTGCCCAAAACAGGTACAGATCAATTTGGTAAAATGTAACTCAGGGCTGACATAATTTGACTGATCCTGAGCCAGCCTGGTTAGGGAGGAAGAAAGGGCAAGGCCAGAGTTTGTCCAATGTTGGGCTGACCTTTCCTTGAATTAGTAGAAGTTTACACAGAGTTCCTATGACTCTCCAGAGTCACTGGAGTCTTTTTGTTCCCGAGGCATGACAGGACACCAGTACACATAAATATGGATGCACAGTGTACCTGCTTTTCCTGGTTCCCTTCCACTTGCTATTTTTGCTTACACAAGCCTGAATTCCACTGTCACTACTGGATACCCTGTGCCTGAGTCCTTTCTTTGCCCCAGGAGCCCTAAGTTCGGGGTGTAGGGCAAGCTGGAAATGCCAGGCTCCAACCATGACTGCTGAGAATGGGTGAATAAACTTGATTCCTTCACTCCTCGGGTAGAATGCCCCTGATCACCCACAGTGGTAATAATACATGTGTTACCAAGTGGTTTCTTGGTAACACACGTGTTATTACTTCTTTCTCTTCCCTATATCACTTTCCCACTTCCTCCTGGTATTTCCTAAAATAACCCCCCAAATAAATGAATTGACCCTTGAATTCTTCTCCAGGTCAGATTCTGGAGGAAACCAGTTTCTGGAGGATACACAGGCACGGGCCAATGCAATGTCTCACATGGGCACATGCACCCACATGGACACATGCAAATACACACAAGCACTCAGACACAACCATGACGCACAGAGCTGCAGGTGTACACACAGATAAAACCAAACACATACACAAACACAGAAGCTCAGCCACGGAAACACAGACATGGCCACGTCTCCAGACATACATGCATGTGCAGACATACTCACAGACACATGTATGCACCGATGTACATACTCCTGAGCACACAGATGTGCTCCTGAGCATACACATGGATGCTTCTCGTCTTCCTCAGGTTCCCCCATCCTGGCAACAGAGTCCTCCTTGCCACCATGCTTACTGAACACTGAGGACACTTACTGAACTCAACCTGTTTGGCAGCCCTTTCCCTGTCTGCCTTCCCTGGAGCAGACACCGAGTTAAGTCTAAGTCACTGACTTTCTCAGACACAGGGGCTGGTACACACCTACTGCTCTATGAGTGTATGGATTCCAGGACAGGTCTAGGGACATGGCTGCATCCCACAAACATCTGTGGAATTGAACTGTCTACTCTGGACCCCATAGGAAGCCACACCCAGAGTACAAGTATAATTGGAGATGGTGGGAAGGAATTCTGTATGCTTCTCAGGCCCAGTGATTCCAGGGATTGATTTTTCAGACAAGTCTGAGTGGACTTCTTCCACGCCAGGCCAGAGATGTGCTCAGTACCCACTGGTGACCAGCAGGGTATGGTACTTGCTCTTAGGGAACTTATAGTCAAAGGGAGAAATGGAGGAAAACCCCACACATATAAGCAGTGAGATGGATGCAGGCCTGTAGATGCACTGGAGTAGGGTCAGAGGAGGTGTCTCTGAGGAGGTGGTGTTCAGGCCGTGGCCTGAAAGACCATAAACCTGCAAAGCAATGATCAGGGGTAAGCTGGCCAGATCATTGCAAAGATCTGGCAAAGAGAACGGGGGAACAGCCGGCACCAAGGCCCTAAGGAAGGCCTAAGTGTGGCTTATCAGAGGGACAGTAAGAAGGCCAGTGTGTTGTGATGAGGAAGAGGCGGACAAAGGAAGCTGGGATATGCTTTTCCCCCTGAGTACACCCATCCAAGGAGACAGAAAATCTCCCACATATCTCGCAATCAGATAGGACCAAGCTAAACCTCCTTCCTCTCAGCTGCCCACTAGGGTCACTCTACTGCCCTCTACTGCTCAGGGCCAGTAAAGGGTAGGTTGGGGAGGACCCGCCTCACTCCCATTCCTTCCTGACTTAAAGTCTCTGGTTTCTGACACAGGACACTCTGTAAGCTCATCAGGGTCACTGTAGGAAGCTTAGTATCCTTATTTTACAGATAAGAAAACTGAGACCTGAGATGGGATCTAAGAGCAAGGGAAGGACAGAGCTGGGACTCATCTAATCTGTGTGTCTGGTGAGAGTACCCTTGCTCCTTGGGGTTGTCTATTTATTTATTTAGGTAATAGGGATTGAACCCAGGGGTGCTTAACCCCTGAGCCATATCACCAGCCCATTTTATATTTTATATAGAGAAGGGTCTTGCTAAATTGCTCAGAGCTTCACTAAATTGCTGAGGCTGCCTCTGAACTCCTAATTCTCCTACCTCAGCCTCCTGAGCTGCTGGGATTACAGGCATGTGTCACCATGCCTGGCTCAGGGCTGTCCTTTCTGAGTAAAATACTGGGCCCACCACATCATAATCATGCCAAAGGCTTCTTACAAATGCAGGTTCCTGGTCACCCCCACCACAGAATCAGATTCAGGCCTTGAAATTGGGATTTAAACCAGCTCCTCTACGGACTCAGGAAACCTTGCACCTAGTCCTGCTGTGGGCCTGGGACCGGCAGACTCATCCCATTTAGTGACCTGCTGAGTGACTCTTCTATGGCTCTGCTTCTTATCAGATAGATGGTGGTAAGGAGGACGCGACACCACAAGAGCATAAATTGGGGCAACGTTCTAGGTATCAGGTCAACTTGGAGTTAACTGGCCCATTATTTAAACATCAATTTGATATTTAAAGAGAATACTAAAATGTGGAATATATGCTAAACTTTTTGATTGTTCATGATAATATATGTTAAACTTTTTGATTGTTCATGATAAAATGTGAGAAAACTGCGGCAGTCTGGCTGGGCACAAAATAACTGAGCCACACACAGCCTTGTAGGTTCAAACAGCAACTCTTTATTCCCGAACTCTCACCGCACTCTACACACACTTCCAGGGAACAAACTCCCTCCACCGGGCTCCGCACGCCAATTCCGGAGAACTCAACCGGAACTCCAAAGTAGGGGGTGCCCGAGGCAGCAGGATCTGCCCTAATCCCAGAGCAGGGTCACCTTTCAACCATTCCCTCTAGCAAAATGCCAGGCGTCATTCCGACAAACTGTGGCTCTCAACAGAAAACAAAGGATTTTTTAATGTGGGATTAGCTACTTTGGTCCAGTCTTGGCCTCCATCTCTGCTGCAGGGTCAAGTCTTGAGGGCCTGAATGGCTTCCGATTCTTAGTCCTTCTCCCTGGATGCCTTAGGATTAATGGGTTCAGTCTTGCAGACAGATGGATTCTAATCCTAGTTCTTCACTTACTAATTCTGTGCCTCAGTTTCTCCATCTGTAAAATGGGCATAATGCTGCACCGCTCCTGGGTTGTGATTAAGACTTCATGCACACTTGGTGTACACTAACTGCAGTTAATGGAAGCTGTCAGTTAGTTTACTGCTCACAGCCTGGCTTCAGGATTGTTCTCTGCATTACAATTCAAGGTTCCATGTAGGAAGGAACTTATTTGGCCTTATCATCCCACCCCAAATGCTCTGGGGACAGCCAGCAAAGCCCTGATGGCCACAAGGAGCTGTGGCTGGTATCCTTGTGTCTTGCCCGAGGTCCCTGGGGTTAAGCTAGTGTCTCCAAACTCCCCTCAGCGGGGCAGTGGGTACAGGAATAAAAAGTTGCTGTAGCCCCTTGTGTCTTCACCAGAAGACTGAAATTTAAGAGGCTCAGTGACTTGCCAAACACTACAGAGCCAGACCAGATTCTGAACTATACTAGCCAATACAGTATCCATTAGCCATACCTACATTTAAATGAATTAAGATGAAACAAAATGAAAAATTCAATTCCTTAGCTATACTAGCCACATTTCAAGTGTTGTATAATCACATGTGACCAGTGGCAACCACATTGGACAGTGCAAATAAATATTTACATTATCCCAGAGGGTTATTTTGGTCTAGAGTCATGGTTCTCCGCTTTGGCTGTCCACTGGATTCGCCTGGAAAGGTTTTTAAAAATAGCAATGTCCTGTCTCTCCCTGCAAAGGTTCTGAATAGCATCCAGGGCTGCAAACTACTGCTTTGAAGCTCCATCTGCTTATTTCCTGCAAGTCCTTAGCTTATTTATTTATTCATTCTATGAGGCCAACATCACCCTGATTCCGAAACCAGACAAAGACACCTCAAAGAAAGAAAACTACAGACCAGGAGGATTTTTGCATCTAGGTTCATTAGAGATATTGGCCTAACAAGCCAGCCTAACTCCAGACTGCACCAGTTTGCCCCTGTTCCTCACACTTCTATTCTGTATATTACAAGCCCTCTGTGAAGTGTGTAACCTACACACAAAGTGCTCTTCCTTTTCTATCTGTGCCCTACTCATGGTCCCAAGCTCATGGTCCTGAGAGCAGGACCTGATAAACCTAAACCCTGCCCTTCTCTCCAATTGAGAACCAGTCCTGCCCATCACAGACCCCAATACAATTCATGAGAAATATTGTAATTATTTCTCTATTTATTCAGCAAATATTTATTTATTTATTCACCCTCACTTTGTGTGGGTCTTGTGCTGGGTGTTGCGACACAGTCACATCTGTCCCCTGGAGCTGACATTCACAGGTAGAAGACAACAACCAAACAAGTTCAGTGTCAGATGATGATAAGGAACTGGAGGAAAATAAAGCAGAGAAAGGGAAGGGGAGGGTTGACAGTTTAAGTACAGTGGTCAGGAAAGGCTATACCCAGAAGGTGATATTTGAACAAAGTCCTGCTGGATGTGATGGGTCAAACTGAGCAGACACTGGGCCAACAGCAGGGCAAAGTCATGAAAACAGAGCATGGCTGACACAATTCTTGTTCAAGGAATAGCAAGAAGACCAATATCACTGGAGCAGAGGGAGCTGGAGGAGAGCAGCAGGAGTAGAGACAGAGAGGTGTTGGCCAGGTCTTTGGAGCAGATAAGTATGAAATCATACCCTTCATATTCGATTACAACTCAACATCAAGCTGTGACATGAAAAATAGTTCACAGGATCTCCCTCCCCCACCATGGCGGATATATTATTGTAGTTATTGAGAACACAGAGGCTGGGAGAGGTGTTGTCACTCCTGCTAGCTCACCAAGCCTGGAGGTGGCAGGGCTTGAACTCATCCCCAGACCTGCCCAACCTTGGTTCAAGCACTGTGCTGCCCTCCTTAGAATTTCAAACCTAGACCATCATCAGATACTAGGCAGACTGATAGCACTCATGGGGCTTTCCAGGTGCCGGCTTGGCTGGGCTAAGTTTTAGGATAGGGAGTGATCCTCGTCTTTCCCACTTCTTTCTCGGGTCCACCTTATAATGGCTTTGGCCCTTGGGCAGAGGTATAGGAAGTGATGACAGGATGAGAGACTCTTGCAGGGGACCTGTCTGTGGGCTTTGTACCAGGACAGGCACCTCCCTGCTAGCGATGGGGGGGCTGAAAATGAAGCTTCCCTTTCAACCCTCCAATGTGGTGATTTCCCTCAACATTATTTGCTACTCCAATATTGAGCTCTGCCACAGCATGGAAGGTCCAGTTAGACCTGGACTCCAATCTAATTGAGGTGGCATGGAGGCATAGGACCTGTTTAGTCAGGTTGGGTGTCCCCTGCTCTTCTTCCCTGGTGGGTTGAGATACAGAAGACAGTGGAATCTGGAAAGATCAGGAGTGAGTAAAATCTGCCAATGACTCTCATGTTGAGCAAAACTGACATTTGAAAACTATTTTACAAAGGAGCTCTTCTAAATTCAATTTTCTAAATTACAAGCTCTTGTGAACCAGGGGTGTTTCATAATTATAATTGACAAAAACAGAAACAAAAATTCAAATGAAATAAACTCCAAACCAAAAATGCAACCCAACAATAAAAGATTTTTTTTTTTTTTTTGTACTGGGGATTGAACTCAGGGGCACTCAACCACTAAGCCACATCCCATGCCCTTTCTTGTATTTTATTGAGAGACAGGGTCTCACTGAGTTGCTTAGCATCTCGCTAAGTTGCTGAGGTTGGCTTTGAACCCATGATCCTCCTGCCTTGGCTTCCTGAGCCATTGGGATTACAGGTGCAAGCCATCATGCCCAGCCAGTAAAAGAACTTTTGAGTTTAATGGATAATTATCACCAGCCCTTTTTATTTTTTATTTTGGGATAGCCTCCCTAAGTTGTTCAGGAAGGCTCCAAACTTATAATTCTCTTGTCTTAGAATCCTGAATTGTTGGGATCACTTATTTTAAGGATTGCATAGTATCTAAAATAAATTAGTCTGAGTATTTCCGATGTAAAGGAACAAATTCTGTGCTGAACCACAGTTGAGATTAAACATACGCCTGTTTCTTATGTCTGTTCTCAGACTTTCCAGGTCTAAAAGAGACAAGCTCCTCTACAAGCCAGCTCACCCAGGTGATAGTTTCTGAGTTAACTGAATGAACCTAGCTCTGGTTTGCAGATCCAGGGATATACAGTCTCGGGTCTCTAGATGCAGTAAAAAACCCGATGGCCTGACCAGACCCTAATCAATATTGGAATCTGGACAAACTGACCTACACAGGAGAGGTGATAGAAGGTTCTTGAATCTTGCAATCCAGCTGATGAGGTCAACTGCAGGCTGGGAAGCCAGGTAGAGGAAAGGTCTTAACACCAGCCGGGGACTTTGGACCGCAGAAACTGAGTACCTTCCGGCCTCTGGTGGCCGGGCCCCAATATTGCCTCCTCCTTCTTTCAGACAATTTGATAGCATCTCAAGACTGAAGGGTGCTGAGGACATGCTGCGTCACACTCCCTCGTATTACCAATGGGGAAACTGGCCCACGGAGCAGAAGCGTTTTTCCTGAGGTCACACAGCGAATCAGGCGAGAACTGAGAATCGAATCTAGGTCTCTCCACTCTACGGCTGTGATTCCGAGTGACTCGTGTTCTTTTAAATGGGCACTTGTCTTAAGCGCGTTCGGAGGGGCGAAGCACTTAGAATCTCCGAGAGGCGAAAAATTAGCTCTTCATAGCATCTTGGGCGGGTGCTTTAAAGCAACAGGACACACTAGCTCACGTGTCCTCCTTCCGAGGTCCTTGAGGCCGTCGCTTTGGGTGGTAAAGCCTGGCTCCGGCGCGAGGCATCCCGGAAAATGTAGTTCCACTTTTCTCCAGACGCTAAGTGTGGGCCGTGTGGAACTTCATTTCCCACAAGGCTGCGCTCCCCATCACGTGGGCCGGGCTACGGGCCGGTAGGGGCAAAACCCTGACCTGAGCTTTTTAAGTTCTCAGGAGGAATGAGTGACTGCGGACACAGGCCTTTGGCAGCGCGGTTTGGGGTTACCTGCCTTGGCGAAGCGGAGTGCAGAGACCATGGTGCCAATCACACAACTCTGCTTCCGGTCGGCGGGCAAAAAGCTGTGGCTGGTCTCCTTTAATTGAGGTGGGCGGGACGCGGCGACGCGATCCGTGTTGCCATTGGCGGCAGTTGGGGGCGCGGAAACTGAACTGGCGCAACTGCCGTCGCCACGAACTCGGGCTCCTCCGGCGCCTCTGGCGCAGCGATCCTAACCATGGCCGCACCCTGCTCAGTAAGTGCCTGCCGTGCCGCCTGTGCTTTAGTGTCCCCTCTGGGATGGCAGACACGTGGCTGGCCCGAGCAGTGACTGCGAGAGGGCGGGGTGAGGCGCTGGGTTCCCGGGCGGTCCGCTCCGCCTCCTGTTACGGTTTGCAGCGGACGGGTCGGCGGTCTTTCTGAGAGCCCGCTGCGTGTCAGGCCCCGCGTCGGTTTATTCGGGTGAACAAACAAGCTCCTGTCTCCAGGGTTCGCATCTTAGGAAGGAAGTCACGAGCGCGATGAGACTCAGGTGTGGCCTGGGACCAGTGTGGGCCTTTATAGTCTGTCTCCCCATCCCGAGCAATAGGTGGCTGGTCTGGGTCTTGTGAAACATCTACCCTTTTCCGACAGGTGTACACAGCAGGCCACTGGGATGCCTGGGATAGCCCAGGTCTGCTGTGTGACCTGGGCCTGGACACCCCATTTGGATTCCGGGCTCTTCAAGAAGACAGAGAGGAACCCTCCAAAGTTGGTCCTTTTGAGAATTTGCTTCCAGTGGACCTGGCTTTCTGGCTAGAGGGTAGTCTGTTGCCTCCCCGCGATCCCCCACCCTGAGGCGTCTGAGAATCTGGGCAGAGGGCCCAGGCTAGGACCCAGACCTCTTGACTTCTAACCCGATGCTCACCCTGCCTCCCCATACAAACCCTTCTTGGGGAAGATGAAGCCAACATCTAGGGAACACAGAAGGAAGAGGGATTTGGGCATTTTAAAGGCACCCATGATCAGAGGTAGATCTGTACTTGTCTCTTCCCACTGAACCCAGAGTTGGACCCTGTCTTGCACTCGTTTTTCCCGAGACAGGTAAGGGCAAGAGGCAGAATGGAGCACTTGCTATCTGTTGGAGTCCCTCTCCCTGTTTTTTGAAAAGGGCGCTCAAGCAGGTGTGCTAGGGGTGGAGCTGGGCATTGGGCCATGGAGCCTTTGTTTTGGTTACAGCTTTGTGGGGTGACATCAGCTTTGCTCTGCCCTATGGACATCTTTTCCCAAGGAGAGTCTTTGCGAAATACTTCATTGTGGTTTCGGATATTTTTTTAAAAATGTTTATTTATTTATTTTTTAGTTGTAGTTGGACATAATACCTTTATTTTATTTATTTTTATGTGGTGCTGAGAATCGAATCCAGGGCCCCACACATGCTAGGCAAGCGCTCTACCCCTGAGCCACAACTCCAGCCCCAATGGTTTCGGATATTTAATATGGAGGGATACATTTGGATGACTGGAGGGTAACACCTCAAGTGCTCAGATACATACTGCTGTTGCATGGAGAGAGTCTCTTCCTAAGTAGTGTCCTGAATGCCCCTACTGTTTCTCTGATGTTGGGTAGAGTAGAGATTGTGTTGATGCCATCAGGAGTCTGTCCAGGGCTGAACTTTGTGTTCACTAACCAGTTCACAGGGAGATTGAGGGTACAGGATCTGATACCTGAGATGGAAAGTGCTTGAAAGGCCCATTTTTCCTCTTTGCCCTCACCATCCCTAATACTTGGGATTGAACCCAGGGCACTTTACCACCGAGCTATATCCCCAGCACTTTTTATTTTGAGACAGGGTGTCACTAAGTTGCCAAGGCTGGCATAACTTTATTGAGATACTATTCCTATACCTTAAAAATTCACTTAAAAAAAAAAGAGAGAGAAACCTCATACACAATAATAGTACTTCCCTTCCCCCTCTTTCGAGCTTCTGACAACCATAAACTACTTTCTGTCTCAATAGATTTGACTATTCTGGATGTTTCATATAAGTGAAATCAGATAAAATGTTCCTTAAGTTTTCAAGGCTCATCTATGTAGCATGTGTCCTTTTTATGGCTGAATAATATTGTTATATGAATATACCATATTTGGTTACCCTGTTGTTGAAAACGTGGGTTTATTCACTATTTGGATAGTATGAATAATGCTGCTGTGAACATTCACAAGCAAGTTTTTGTGTGAACATGTTTCCAGTTCTTTGAGGTATTTGCCCAGAGTTGATGGGTCATTTGTTAACTCTGATGAATTGACAGACTTTTTTCCACAGTGACTATTTTGCTGCTGTTGTTGGTTCGTCTAAGATTTTTTTTTGGGTGGGGGGAATGAGTTGAGTTTCCATACAAATTTTAGGATTAGCTTGGGGCCTGAGATTTTGATAGGAATTATCAGGGCTGACCTTTGGGTTCACTAACCAGTTCACAGTACAGGCTCTGATTCCTGAGATGGAAGGTGCTTGGAAGGCCCATTTTTCCTCTTTACCCTCTTCACCCCAATACTGGAGATTGAACCCAGGTTCACTTTATCACTGAGCACTTTTTATTTTTTAATTTGGGACAGGGTTTCACTAAGTTGCCAAGGCTGGCCTCAAAACCATCCTGTCTCGGTCCCTAACTAGTGAGGATGATAGGCATGTGCCACTGTGTCTGGCTCCTTGGGCTATTTTGGACATTTTATATAAGTGAAATCAGATAAACTGTGGCCTTTGGTGTCTGACTTCTTTCTGGTATTTTGACAGGAATTATGTTGAATCTGTAGAATGATTTGCTATGTATTATATCTTAACAATATTGTATTCCAATTCACAACATGGGACATCTTTCCATTTTTTTTTTTTAGTTTCTTTTTAATTTTTTTCAAGATATTAGTTTTACTGTATGTGTCTTATATTTCTTTTGTTAAATTATTCCTAAATATTTTTTGTTTACCATAAGTGGAGCTGTTTCTTTTATAGATTGCTAATTGCTACTGTATGTGTGTTGATTTTGTATCCTGCTTTCTTGCTGAACTCACTTATTAGTTCTACTAGTTTGTAGTGGATTCCTTAGAATTTCCTGTATATAAGATCACACCTTGAGCTTTTTGTGTGTGTGTGTGTGTGTGTGTGTGTGTGTGGTGCTGGGGATTGAACCCAGGGCCTTGTGCACGCAAAGCAAGCACTCTACCAGCTGAGCTGTGTCCCCAGCCCCACACCTTGAGCTTTTTTAACCCTTCCTGCCTGTTATAATTAGTCTTGGCTCTGGGGCAGCCTCTTCACTTATTTAATGTGACTCTTTTGCAGGAGGACCCCTCACTGGAGAGGCATTTTAAGGGCCACCGAGATGCAGTTACCTGTGTGGACTTCAGCGTCAACATGAAGCAGCTGGGTAACAGAAGGCATCTTGTCCCAGGCACTAGGTTATGAGTTGAGAACCCTTGAGTTTCTACCTGGGAGGTGTGGTGTAGGGGCAGCAGAGCACAACAGTGACGTGGGTACTTTGTCTGGATCCTCTTCTTGTTTTCACTTACCAACCATCAGGGCACTGGGCTTCATGAATTCCATTTTACATGCAAAGAGCATGACACTTAGAGAGGTTAGGGCCTTTGCCGTAGTTACACAGTCTTTGAAGGTAAGACAAGAGTCTGGCTATTCCCTGCACATTCCAGTCTCCTCTTAGTGGGCTCTAAGCTGTGAGCCCATTTCCTTCAGTCTTAGATTCTGTTGTTCACAGTATTATGATACCCCTGGGGTTTTGTTTGTTCATTTGTTTGTTTTTGGTGCTACAGGCGTGTCTTACCACTGAGCTACATCCCCAGCCTTTTAATTTTTTATTTTGAGATCAGGTCTCACTAAGTTGGCCTCAAACTTGGGATCCTCCTGCCTCAGCCTGCTGAGTTACTGGGATGACAGGCCTGTGCTGTTGTTCCTAATGGTACACCTTCTTGTTACAGAGGCCTACCAGTGAAAAGATGTTGAGCAGAGCCTGGGAACCCCCACCCCCACCACCCATTCCCTTTTGCTGTGGCTGGGTGCCTCCCTTCCTTAGTCACATGGGATTCATACAGTTTCCTGGTTGTGTCTTTCTTGTTCCCATGGAGTAGGCTCACCCCTTCTTTTTGTCAAGATCTCTTGCCAGAAGCTGTTGGCTTCATGGTTTGCTATAGGCAAAGGGAACTGAAGTCATTTTCGGGTCTGTTCTGGGGACCTCTTTTAGGTTTTCTATTGAGTTGGGTCTTCTCAATGGTTGAATGGGTTGGGCTGGCTCCTTAGTACTGGGAAGACTTGGTCTTTGTGCCTTCAGGGTGTGTCAGTAGGTAGACTAAGGGCCCCATGGAGATGAATTTTCCCAGATCCCTGGATTGTAGCTCAAGGCTGGCATATTGAAGGGCCTCTGTTGGACTGATTTCTATGTAGGACTGTACTTGGAGAGTTGCCAGGCATTAGACTCTCCAAATTTCACGTCAGCGTCACTGGCAGTATGGGTTGTCACTGTGGGGACCCTTTTCATTGCCCTGTTTGTGAATGCTGGGAATGTGGAGCTAGGCCCGATTTCCCCACTGCTTCCCCAGTATCCTAGTGAAGCCTTGTGGACCACTCAAGCCAAGAGTCATAGCATCACCCACTCTCTTCAGCCAGTGGCTCCATGGACTCGTGCCTCATGATCTGGCACATGAAGCCCCAGTCACGCGCTTACCGCTTCACGGGCCATAAGGATGCCATCACCTGTGTGAACTTCTCCCCCTCCGGACATCTGCTTGCCTCAGGATCCCGTGACAAGACTGTTCGCATCTGGGTGCCCAATGTGTGAGTTATATATCTGAGGGGTTTGACAGAGGCTGGGACCCTGAGCCAGGGCTGTCCCCACTAAGGTCTCTATTTTGGCTCTGGGTTGCTTACGGTGTGACATTTGTCCTACCACAGAGGAAGAACATCATCAGAGGCTGGGCTTTAGTTGGGCCTCTCTCCTCAGGTTTGGAGAGGGGTTCTGGGGTGCCACTAGCCATCCTCAAAAGGTCTGCTACTTGACATTGCTTGCATGTGGGTGGAGATGGGAGGGCAGTGCTCTGCTCCTGTGTTGGAGGCTCTGGAGGGACTGGGGTACTCAGGATTGGACTGATTTTGGGAGGGTTACTTGAAGGGTAGGAGAGCTTTGATGTGCTTCTTGGCCCTTATGTCACTTATAGGTTTCCTGATTTGTTTTCTGTCTTCTTAGTAAAGGTGAGTCCACTATGTTTCGTGCACATTCAGCCACGGTGAGAAGTGTCCACTTCTGCAGTGATGGCCAGTCCCTTGTGACAGCCTCTGATGACAAGACAGTCAAGGTGTGGTCAACTCATCGCCAGAGATTCCTGTTTTCCCTGAACCAGCACATCAATTGGGTCCGCTGTGCCAAGTGAGCATTGTCATGTCTGGAGCTCTTGGAGGAACCCAGGGGTTGAGGAGGGATACAGTGAGGCTGTTAGGTATCATCTTGTAACCTTGGGCAAGTTACTTAGCTACCCACCAATCTTCCTGTGCTTTGGTTTCTTTATTTGTAAAATGGCAATAATGCTTTGGTTTCTTTATATTTAAAATGGCATTTGTAAATATATTTCCTACATTGTATTTGTTGAGAAGTTTCACTGAGTTGATGACACATAAATTAGTCAACTGGCCACCATGATGATGATCTGACATTGGTGCTGACATAGCACTAGCTGAGCCAGTAGTGACCACTTCTTAACAATAGCAATATCAGTAATAAGACATTGTCGGAACTACAACTGTATAAATTTTCCTTGTTTCTCGGGATGGTCTCTCGGCTAGATGGTATCATTTGCATTTTGCAGATGAGACTCAGAACAGCACAGTGTCTTGTCCCAGGGTACATAGTAGGTAAGTGGAAGAGCTAGGGATTGAACCCAAGTCTCTCTGGCATAAGTCTTGCCTACTTTCTGCTGGAGTTTTCTCCTCCTCAGAGACTTTTTTTTTTTTTCTCCCCAGAGCTGCTAGAGGGGGTTTCAGGGTCCTAGGGGGATTGGCTTGGAGGCTGGCCCTCTCTTTGGTATGGGAGGCTATGCTAAGCACATGGGGAGCCAGGTGACCTGAAGGACTTTTCATGGTCCAAGAATTACAGACACAGATTTGCATATTCCTAATTATTTGATTCCTTTTGTTTTATTGTTTTTTGGTACCAGTGATAAAACCCAGGAATGCTTAATCACTGAACCACATCTCTAGCCTGTTTAATTTTTAATTTTAACACAAGGTCTCACTAAGTTGCTGAGGCTGGCTTTGAACTTACTCTCCTCCTACTTCAGCCTCCCAAGCTGCTGGGATTACAGGCATGTGCCACTGCTCCTGGCTATTTAATTCCTTTCAACAGAGTTCTCTCCCTCTCCCCACTCTCCCTTGCTGTCTCTCTTTTTTTTTTCTTCTCTCTTTGCTCCAGAGAAGAGGGTTGAGGGGGCAAGGGGACACTAGGAAAACATTGCAGTCAGAGATTTGGGACTGTTGAGCTGTCTCTTCTGAGAATCCATGCAAGTTCTTGTTCCCTAGGGCAGCGCTCATTCCTTTGTCCTGGGAGGTGCCTGATTGCTCTTAAGGTCTTACGGTCAAAGTCCTAAGAACAGGAGGGACCAGGCCAGCAAAGTGGCTTGTCAGGCCCTTAGCAGGCCTTTGGTGGTTAGGTCCCCATGACCTCCATGCTGTTGGGTTGGCAGGTTGTGTTTTGCTGACCCAGATAACCTGGGAGCAAGATAGTTACACCTGATGTGGGGTTCCTCACCCCTTCGTGCTAATAAGCCAGGAGTCAGCACTGGGTATGTGTTGCCACATGCCATGTACCTGTTGGTCCCCCTGTCCCCCTACTACACCATGTGAGGATTGAACCTAGGGCCTCATGCATGGCAAGCACACTACCACTGAGCTACATCCATCCCTTGGCCCTCTTTACTGGGGGGTTTTGTGCATTGTGTTACTCTATGCTTACTGTGGGATAGGTACTGCTTTACTCCACCTCAAAGAGAGGTAAGCACTTACCCAGGGTCACTTGGAGTTGCAGCAAGATGTGTACCCCTAGATAGTTCCTGGGTCAGGTAGTATGCATTCAGGGAAAGGTAGCTGTGGAAAATGGTGTGTGATTCCCATGCAGTCTTTGTTAATCAGTGCTGTGACTTCTTCCCTGTCTGGCTCAGATTCTCCCCTGATGGGAGGCTCATCGTGTCTGCAAGTGATGACAAGACTGTCAAGCTGTGGGACAAGACCAGCCGGGAGTGTGTGTACTCATACTGTGAGCATGGCAGGTAAGTCCTAATGCTATCTTTTATCTGCAAGTGCTCCAGTACAGAGTGCAGACCTGGGCATGCCAGGGGTCTTCAGGGGCTGGAGCCATGGGGGTGGCAGCTACACCTCTTCTGCTTCTTGGCTGGTACCTTTTGTACAAGCTCTGTATCTTTTCCTGTGTGAACGGAAAGTATCCCACAAACAACAGGAATATTTAACCTCAAGCTATGTAATTATTTAAGCCTCCCTCTTTTCCCTTTACTTTCTAGTTCTCAAAATTGTAACATGTCTGTCTCTGAGCGGTTGAACTCACTGCCCCAAACTTCATTTTCAAGATTCCATCTATATTACCTGTGGTGATGGATTTATGAATGAAAGCCTTGTCAGATTTTTATAGCAGGTGATAACTGTTTATACTGTGCCACATCATGAAGAGGGGAAGGAGCCTGCATTCAAGTAGGGACTCAGTTGTTCCAGGTTCCTAAATGGACCCGAGCTTCTGCCCACTTTGGTTATGCTGGGAACCACAAGGAAGGGCTTCTCCTGAGAGCCTGTGTATTGAAAGCCCTTGGTACGTCTCCTAGAGATACATAGCCAGCACTTCAGCTGGCAGGACTTACTTGGGAGCCAGCCCAGGCAAGGGTACTAGTTTCAGCTCTGGAACTCCAGAGCAGCCTTGCTGACCTGTGGGTTTAAAGACAACCTTTTCTGCTTGTACTTGAAAATTGATCTTGGTAAGTCCACCTTAGTTCACTGCTAGTGACTATTCTCACTTTATTCTTGCTCTCCCTTGGTCATTGGTTTACAAAGGGGGAAAAAAAAAAGTATTCTGGTTTGAGGAATCAGTGTGAGCAGATGCACAGGGCTAGGAAAGCGATAATGATTTTGGTTCCATCCTGAGCCAGGCAGACCTCCTTCAGTTCCCGATGGCCCCTGTTTTCTAGCTTTGTCACCTATGTGGACTTCCACCCTAGTGGTACATGCATTGCTGCCGCTGGCATGGACAACACAGTGAAGGTATGGGATGTGCGGACTCACCGACTGTTACAGCATTATCAGTGTGAGTATTGAACAGCCCCGTGGGCCTATAAACAGCTATGGTGGGACTGTGCTGGTTCTAGATATTTGGTTTGTTGCTGTAGACATTTGGTTTGATGCTCCTGAGGACATCCCTGAGGAGGAGTCTTCGGTCTGTTGGATAACCAGGGATGAGCAGTCTGTGGTGTGCCTGTCCTGCTTGGAATGTTGACTAGGAAAAGGAACCTGGTACCATTGGGCTTCCAAAAAGCCCTTTGGTGCCCAGCTATAAGGTGGCAGAGTCTCACGCACACTGTAGCTGGGATCTTTGGCTAGAACTCCTCCCCTTTAAGGCCACTTCTGGGGCCATCCATTGCTCTTATTTCTCCCCATAATGGAGATTGTCCTTTAGGGCCATGGGACAAGACTGACCATACAGGTCAGGATTGGTGGGACCTTGGCCACCTCTGGTTTCAAGGTATCATCCTCGTGTAAAGCCATATAGAGGGTTGACTTAGCAGCCAGGCTCAGGAGTCAGGCCCAGGGCTGTGCACCCTGATTTAATGTAGCCTTTGAAAGGCAGGGCAGCAGGGGTTTGACACAGGTATGGGCTTTGAGATTCAGAGCTCTCCTTAATACTCCCATGATCACTTCTAGCTGCTCTCAGATATTTGAGGACAGCACTTTCTTAGGATAACCCTGGTGACCAGACCTCCCAAGAATGGGGAGAAGTTTCTGGCCTGGGAACAGCACAGCGTGGAGGATGACTCTTTGACCAACTTTGGCATTCCTGGTTGTGACACTGGGTATTCATTTGACTCCTTGGAGCTCATGGAACAATGATAGGGCCTCTCTCCGAGGTGGTGTTGGAGGGTTTATGAGTTGGTTCATGTCAAGAAGTAGGAGAATAGCTGGCACAAAGTGGGAATAAGGTACAGTATTAGTGATGCTGCTGCTCTCGCTGAGTCTACTTCCTGAGTTCTTTTTTTAAATCTTTTATTGATTTTTTTTTTTAAATACACAATAGCAGTGGAAAGCATTATAATTCTTATTACACATATAGGGCACAATTTTCATATCTCTGTATATAAAATATGTTGATGCCAATTTATGCCTTTATATATATACTTTTTTTTTGCTTACAATTCTTAATACACACATATACCACAATTTTTCATATCTTTGTTTGTATATAAAGTATGTTGACACCCAATTCAAGTCTTCATACATGTTCTTTGTATAATGATGTCTATCACATTCCACCATACTTGCTAATCCCCTGCCCCTCCCTTTCCTTCCCACCCCTCTTCCCTATCTAGAATTCATCTATTCCTCCCATACTCTCCCTCCCTATCTCACTATGAGTCAACCTCCTTATATCAGAGAAAACATTTGGCATTTGGTTTTTGGGGATTGGCTAACTTCATCTTCTAACATCTTCTCCAACGCCATCCATTTACCTGTAAATACCATGATTTTGTTCTTTCTTAATGCTGAGTAAAATTCCACTGTGTATATATGCACATTTTTTTTTTATCCATTCATCTACTGAAGGACATCTAGGTTGGCTCCACAGTTTAGCTATTGTGAATTGTGCTACTATAAGCATTGATGTGGCTGTGTCCCTGTAGTATACTGTTTTTAAGTCCTTTGAGTATAGTCTGAGGCTTCCTGAGGTCTTTTAAGAGTCTGGTCTCCTGGTAAGGCCAATTGTTGGTCAGGACCTGCAATAATATACATCACCACTGGATGGCAGGGCCCAGCCACATAAACCAGGTTTTTTTAAAAAAAATATGTACCCAAACATGTATATCATTTCTCTTGTTACCCATTCCTTAATCAATACAATATAAAAACTATTTACATAGTGTTTAAATTGTATTAGATATTATAAATAGTAAAAAAAAAAAAAAAAACCCAAAACCAAAAAACACACACAGTCCTGGCATCTGTCATTGATGCTCTTTCAGAACCTTCTAGAACAGAACAGTAGTGGGGTCTACTATCCACTTGGAGACCACCACCACTCGGAGAGTTGTGGTCCTTTCCCTTCTTCAGGCTTAGGGGCCCTTCTTCTGCTCTGGGTCAGGCCTGAGTTAAGGGTTGGGTTGGGGTGTTGGATACATTTGTGCATCTACTGGTGAAGGTGGGCAGGTCAGAACAGGGAGGGCTTGGGCAAGGAGAGATGGGACAGGAAGTTGACAAGACAGTGCAGTTTTCATGAGTGAAGCCTATTTTCCTTCTTGTAAAGGGAATGATAATAGATCCTTATGCAGTGAAGATCTGATGGGAGAATCCACATGAGGATTATAATATAGGGCTGGGTGTGGTTTGTACCACATGAGTCCTGACGCTGGGAGGAGAGGGTCTTCAGGCCTATCCCTGATGATTCAGGAACCTAGGCCCAGTGTTCATGGAGTACAGCAGCAGGTACCCCTTAGAAAGAGCCTTGAATGCCGTCTGTGGCCTGAGTCCCAAAGATGAGTCCTGACTGGTGATAGTGGGAAAATGGGCCTGTCACTTGAGGAGCAAAGGGATGAGGGACATCTGAGAAAAAAGCAGTGTTGATAGTATATGGATGGAGTATTGCTGTCTCATGGTGACTGGTGGGTGGGCTATCAGAGCTTAATGTTAAAGTGAGCTCTGACATCAGAGTGGGGAGGGGTCAGGCCCAGGGAATGGCTTGTGGGATTTGGGATGAGAGAACAGCTGATGCCACATCCTGGGGCTCCATAATTGGAAGGCCCTGGAAGAAAAATGGCCACAAAACAGCTGGAGTGAGAGTTATGAAGTCCATCTCCCAGTACTAGAGTGCTGGAGAAATTGAAGCCAGGGGAAGAAAGAGAGTGGGGTTT
This sequence comes from Marmota marmota marmota, assembly GCF_001458135.2. Classification (NCBI taxonomy): domain Eukaryota; kingdom Metazoa; phylum Chordata; class Mammalia; order Rodentia; family Sciuridae; genus Marmota; species Marmota marmota. The sequence goes on from NW_026000240.1 coordinate 33,017,382, forward strand.
CTTAGGGGGGGGGGGTCAGGTAGAGCAGTGCAGAGCAGGTGAGGGGGATGGGTGGGTCCAGGGAGAGGGCCTTGAGTTCTGGGGGAACAGGCTAGGCAGTGGACAAGAGTGAAGCTTAGTGATAATAGGGCTGGGGAAGTGGATGCACTCAGGTAAGTACCAGAACTAAGTCCTGAGTTATTTTAGTTATGCCCAAAAGACCAGACAAGAACAATGTAGAGGAGGAAAAGTTCATTTTGACTCATGGTATCAGAGGTTCAGTCCATGGTTGGCCCACTCCATAGCTCTGGGGCTGGAGTGAAGCAGAGCATCATGATAGAAGGGCATGGCATAGGAAAGCAGCTCAGACATAACAGCCAGGGAGCACAGAGTGAGCTCCACTCACCAGGGACAAAATGTGAACCCCAAGGCACACCTCCAACAACCTATCTGCCTACAGTTACCATCCAGTTAATCCATATCCACGGATTAATCCATGGATTAGGACACAACTCATAATATAATCATCTCACCTCTGAAAATTCTTGCAGTGTCCCACACTAAACCTTAACATGAGTGCACCTGAGTATATATCCTAGTGAACAGGCTCCACTGGGAACTTCCAGTCTGCTTTTGCTGCTGTCCTTTCCTCTTGAGATGGAGCTCCTTATTGAGCCTGCAACATCTTGTTTCTCTGCTGCCCTGTTGTAGATCGGAGTCTTGAAAAGACTTGGCACATCCTGTAAACACAGTAGGTTCCCCCTGAGCTCCCCTTCCAATGCTGTGTCACCTGGCAGGTGTTCACAGGAGAGCAGACTCATCCCCTAGCCTCAAGGCTCACCTTCAGGTGCTCAGTAAGCTGAATGGATCTGAGCTCATTGGGTAGGGGAATGTACCTCTCACTATTCTTGCTGATGGAGGAACCAGGACAGGTCTGCTCAGATCTAGGGTCTCCCCAAAGGGTTCTGTGGGTATAACCCACCATGTGGGAAGCTCCCACCCCCACGTGCAGTGGGGTCTCTTTGGAGGCTGATTCCACAAGAAAGGCTCTCAGCATTATGGTGGAAGATGCCTGATCTCTTTTCTGTCTCTGGTTTCTAGGAAACCCAGGGGAAAGGTTTTAAGGATGCAGTGATATCCAGTGTCTCTCTCCCCTGTTGATTCTGGATGGATATCAGGCACTTCCTAAGTGGCTTTCTGGTATGTGAGTCCAGTAGACTCTTCTGAGAGAATTGGTTAATGATATTGCAGTGTGTGTCTGGCCACCCCCCAGTCATGCTTTGTAGAGGGCACTCCCCGTCTTGGGTTGGGTTGTTGGAGTTGAAGCCTGCTTGGGGCTTTGGACTATAGATAGCTGGCACCATTTATCTCGGGCTAGCCAACTCTCCTCCCAGGCAAAGAGTTACTTGGCTCTGGCCTATCACTGTGGGGAGCATTTCTGATTTCCCAATTCAGTTAAGGAGACTAGCTGGTAGAGCCCTAAGAGTGCCAGTCCCCATGGAGGTGGGTTAGGATCCATATGCTCTGAACCCACGTTAAGACTGTTCAAACATCTGAGCAGCAGCCCCCGTCCCAGAATCCAAATGTGCTTTGTGAGTTTACAGGCATGTGCTGATCCATTATCTAGTGATATCTAGTGACAGGCCTGGGTGGCCAGCAAGGCAGGACAATGTCCCACTTTGATGATGGCCATGCAGCTAGGAGGCTATGAATCTGGGTCTCCAGCTCAGGGCCTCCAAGTCTGGAATTCTGCCATCATTCCCACACTGGGTTCCTTAAACTGTGTGATGACTCTAGTGTTTTATCCAAGATCCCAAGGAGAGGTAGTTCCCTTGGCTGCCTCACAGCAGGTTTGACCTGGCCTTCTCCAGAAGCTCTAGTTGGAGCTCTGAATCCCAGGTGTTTTGGGCCACTGGTCCCTAGTATACCCCTGCACTCCCACCCTACCTGAGGCATGGTCATGGAGGAATTTTTTTTTTTTTTTTTTAATGTAGTGCTAAGGATCGAACCCAGGGCCTCATACATGCTCTACACCCCCAGCCCCATCATGGAGGATTTTGAAGTGGCTGCACCCTTTACTTGTTATTTTGAGACTAAAACCATTGATTGGGAGCAGTGTGCTTATCCTTCCTGATCTGGCCAACTTACCTGTCTCTTTCCTTCTATCCTGAAGTGGGCATTTACATAGTGTTTGCAAAAAAGAATGTTTTGGGTGTCCTTTGCTGCTAGTATTAAGGCACTTACAGGTATGAAACAAACACCCCTTGGAAACCCAGAGCCACTGTGTCACAGGTGATACCTGTGATACATCACGAGGATCCTCATGGGCACATGGAAGTGAGCTACCCCTGTGTGACAAGATGTGGGGATGCAGCTTGACCCAAGCGTGACCTGCCCAAAAAAGGTCCCTCCTACTTTCTGGGTTCCTTGGCCAGTTGGTACCCCTTTAGGCCCATGTTTGCTGAAGTCCTCTACACATAGCAGTATGAGCAGAGTGGATTGTGGGTATCCAGGTCTCTCCTTAAGTTCCCTATTGCTTACAAGCTGTGACCAGTTCCTAATGTTTGGGTCTGGGGGCTGTGGTGATATCATTCCACACCTCCTGGGCTCCTGGTGACCTGTGTAAACTCTCTGTTGGTTTATCTCTGATCCTGAGTTGGAATTCCCTTTTTGAGGTGGAGGTTGAGGGATAATAGCAGTCTGTGTCCTCACTGATATCTACCATGGAGCCAGGAAAAAGGCCTGCAGATTTGGACTTGATGAAAAGTGGATTGTTTCTGGACAGTCACTACTCAGGGCATCATGATGGGAGGTTCACCCCTTGTGGAGCAGTTGGGCCCTTGTGTGGCATCCAGGGATGGCTCTTAAGATGAGGCCTTCTAGATTGGTCCCTCCTCTCCACCACCACTTTAGAGGCAGAGAAGTGTTAGAGTGGAGGTGGTACAGCCAGTGAATGAGGCAGGAGAGCAGGTGGAGGAGAGTGAGAGTCCTGTGTCTGGGGCATTCCCCCAAGCCTGGCATGCCAGTCTGAGCCCTCTTCAGAAGTAACTGACTCCAGGTGTTTGGTGTCCTTTTTTTTTTAATATTTATTTTTTAGTTTTCGGCAGACACAACATCTTTGTTTGTATGTGGTGCTGAGGATCGAACCCGGGTCGCACGCATGCCAGGCGAGCACGCTACCACTTGAGCCACATCCCCAGCCAATGTTTGGTGTTCTTGGCATTTATAGTAGAGTGGGACTTCTGTTGCCCGTCCTTGGAGGGAGGTTGTCTCCCTTGGGTGGCCTGGCCAGATGAGAGGCTATAGTGTGGTGTCCACACACTGACTCTGTTTGCCCTCGTGGTGCTGGGGAAATCTAAGGATCCTTGAGCCACCTTCCCTGCTCCACCCTCCTGCCACTGGCTGCTCCTCTGCTACCTTTGTCTTAGGTGAGGGCCTAGGGTGGCCTTCATCCTAGTGTAGGCAGTGGGGTCTCTGCATTCTGTCTCTGGACTGCAGAGACCCTCAGCTCCTCTCTAGACTGCCTCCTAGAGTTCCTGGCACTTGGAGGGTGTTGTTCAGATATAAATATCATGTTACGTAAATCCTTGGCTGTCTCCCCTTAGTGTACTTGGGAACATGTCTTCACACTCCCCAGTACATCAGCACATCAGCTGGGCTGGCATCTGAGGGGCTCCTTGTACCCCTCTGTTGAGGGCTGTTTGATGGTGGGTATGTTACTGGTCCAGTGTGTTCTGAAGCCTCTCTCTGCTGAGATGAGGGCTTGGTTTGCAAACTTGCCTTTATGTTTGTGACAGTGCTGACTTTGCAAGATCATGATTACCTTAGCCACTAGTTCGCCTCACTAGACCATGATAGTGGGTGCAAAGTCACTGGGGGCTTTCTTGGCAGCAACTCTTAAGAGGCTGTGATGAGCAGGTCCATGCACTGGCTGTGGACTTGCTCCACCCAGAACATGCCCTCAGCTTTGAGGAAAGGCTGTGTGACCTACTGAGGCTTCTGGACACCCAGCTCATCAGCCACTTTCTGATTTCCACTTGGTGCTAGGCACTAAGCTGGTAATAGGGACTCAACTCTGCTCCTGCCTGAGGGCAGTCAGGGGACACGGAAGGCAAGAGTTTTCTATGCCCATGGAAACAAGGGGAAAAAGGGCTTCATGGCTGGGAGAACCAACAGCTGGGCCAACTGGATCTTGGAGAGTAAGGAACAAAGTGGGCTTGGGCTAGGATGGTGGGGAAGAGGGTCGTGGATGGGGTTGAGCTGCCAAGTGGGTAATGTGGCAGAACTTGGAGTTGTAAGGGACATGGTGCAGAGAGAAGAGAGACATCCATGCTGGCACTGAGGTCTGAGGGCTCGCTCTGTGGACTTAACCTGGTAGCATCCCTGGACTGCAGAGACCCTCAGCACATGTGGGTGCTGACGTGTAGACGGAGAAACTGAGACTCAGTGATTGGTGCTTGTTCACGGTCTCAGGGTGGGCCAGTAGGGAGGCTAGGATGGGAGCCCAGTACCAACTGGCTCCTGAAATTGTCTTAGCCTTGTGATTGCCTGTCCCCATACCCGCCCCCCCCGCAGAATATTGGCATTGTATTGGCATTTTGAGGGTTTAATTTTCCATTTGGTTTTCCTAAAGTAACAATATAAAACAGATTAAACACTATGTTTGTATGTTCTCTTCTGCCCTGGCTTGACTGCTGGGTGTCATGAGAGAGGGTGAAGGAATCACTTGATTCCTCTGGTTTGCCACATCCATTTCCTCTTCCTTGGTTCTCCTACTGTCCACCCTTGACTCTGGATGAGTCTTCTCCTGGCCTTTGATTGTGCCACTCTCCTGGGAGATTAATGTGGGATGATCCACAACCCTTCTGAGTAATGGCTATCCTGGCCTATCAGACCTGTGCTGAGCCAAGGTTGGCCCTGATTGCCTGTCTCAGGCTTCAGCTTTGCTCTCTCAGCCTCCCAGCCAGAGTCTGACTGATGTCCTTCCCCCAGTACACAGTGCAGCGGTGAATGCCCTTTCTTTCCACCCATCGGGAAACTACCTGATCACAGCCTCCAGTGACTCAACCCTGAAGATCCTGGACCTGATGGAGGGCCGGCTGCTCTACACACTCCATGGGCATCAGGTGAGAGGCATCATCCTGGTACTGAGTAGCATGGAGTGGGGCAGAGGTGCAGCCTTGATGCCCGTGCAGGTCAGAGTTCAGGGTTGGAACCCACTGTGGTCCCTTCAGAACCTGTGCAATAAGTAAGATGTATATATGAGATAGCCACCTTTATGACCACCAGGGAAATGGTGGCCTTTCCCATAGCCACCTTTATGACCACCTTTCTGGGCTGATCGCTGGGGTTGGGCCTGGTGTAGCTGAGAAGGGAGTAAGGGAGGCAGATTGGGTGGGGTGTGGGAAGGGCATCATCTGGGCATGGTTTGCAAACTCCCCCCGGGATAGGTGGCTAAATGGAATCTGTCCCCTAATGACCTCGGATATCCCTTCGTCTAGTGGTTGAATAGAGCTCTGGAACCCATGCCCTGTGTCACCATCAGAGTTCCCAAGGATTCTGGGGTGGGCTGACATCCAGGCTTCAGAGATAGACAATGAATGTGTGTTGCAGAGATTGAGGCACAGACCTGGGAATTTTTGAAATTCAGTCAAAGGAGTAGTGCCCTTCTGTCTGACTGACATCAAAGCATCCAGTACCCTGGACTGCCTGGGTGGTTGGTGGCCAGTGTAAGGCCCCTATGGATTGGCTATGGGAGCTGGGCTTCATGCCCCTCTCACTAGCAGCTGACTTGGGTTCAGGCCTCTCATACTCACCCTACCAGCAAGTGTGGCCTAGCTGTGCCTTGCTCAGCAGATCAGTCATCACAGTATCTCCTGCTAGCACAAAGTTATTGTGTTTAAGTGGGCAGGGAGTGTGCAGTTCAGAGATTTTTTCTTTATCTCCTGTACCTATGAGCCGGAGACAGACAGATGAGTGAGGTCCTGGGATGCTAGGCCAGTATGGGAATCCAGTATAGGCATTGAGCCAAGGGCTTTCAGCTGCTGTTTGGGGTTCATTGCCTTCTGGGTTAGGGGGCATGGGGGGGGCCTTTTGGCCATGGCCAGGGGTTGGGGACATAGGCCTTTATTTTTGTCTCCTTGGGACCTGGAGGCTCCTTGCTATCCCCAGCCTTGTGGTGACTCCTAGTCTTCCCTGTCAGAGACACATTATAGGACCAGCTGGGCCGTTCTCCCTGGGCCAGCACATCCAAGTGGAATGTGCAGCCAGCCTGGGCTTGGGTGACTGCTGGTCCTGGTGTAAGCCTGCTGGAGTCACTTCTATTACCCCTTGGGCAAGTCGTATTTAAAGTAATGTGTAAGCAGTTTAGGACATTATAGATAGGAGGGCATGTGAAAACCATGTGACTGCTGCTATTGCATTTGCTCACTATAAGCAGAACAAAAAGCATTACATAGAAACAGCACGGAAATAGGTGCATATCAGGTGATCACCCAGGACATTTTGTTTTCTTTCTTTCTTTCTTTTTTTTTTTTTTTTATGTGAGGGACCTTTAAACAGCCAATTCCCCTGTCAACCTGAGCACACTTCAATGTGGTATCTAAAATGTCATTGCTGGTGTTCAGGCACAGCATCCAGCACATAAAGATACACCTGTTGACATTGTTCTCCCTGTGAAACAGGGAACGTGAGCATCTCCTTGTCTGTGTTAAACCTGGACATGTGGTAACTAAGTTGAGGAGTTGAAGATCTGTGGGTGTGGAGTACAGGAAAATGGTTCCATGGAATCACTGGGTCATTTCTTCATCAGGACACCAAACTCACAGTGCCAGAAAGAAACTAGGTGACCTGTGTTCATGTTGTCATTCATTTGTTTAGCATCCACTCTGGCTTACTAGGATGGTCATGAGGGAGATAAAATGGATGTCATGGGGAAGTTGACAGCTGAAGGCAGGATGAGATGAGTTGGAAGACTGAGAGAGGCAGGCTAAGTCTTCAGAGGTACTTGGAGGGTTGGGTAAAGGTGGGCAGACCCTGCCTCTGTCTCAGTGTAGTTCAGATGAAGATGGTAGTGAGGATATGAGGCTCTAATTTTTTTCTGCTCTCAATCCCCCAAACTCCCTATTTAAAACAGAAACTTAGGACTGGTGTGCCACAGGTTTTAGGGACTTTTCTTCCTGGAATAGTTGTGATACCCAGCCCCACTGTGGATGCTGCAGGTGTCAGGTGTGGGAGGTCATGGGTTGGACCTGCTCTGGGTTCCACAGGGGCTGAAGATGGGCTATCCAAAATTGCTTATCTCTGCCCTATCCCTGATCTGGCTTTACTCCTTGCTTCTTTCTAGAGAATGTTGATTCTCTGCCTACTCTCCTCCTCAAGACCTGTGGTGAGACCACCATGCACTCCCAGCTGGTGGTGGCACCTTGGTGCTGTTTTTCACAGTTGGCTCTGGTCGAAGGTCCCCAACATGGACAGACCTGACTTAATTTCCTCACCCATTCTGCAGTGTGGGGTGGCTGACTTGAGAGGGCTTTCATTTGGGGTGCTCACAAGTGATGTGGAAGCAGCATCAGGATTAAGAGTCCAGTCTCAGGGCTGATGTAGGGATGTGAGTGCATGAGCACACGTGGGAAAGGGCTGCGCATGAGAGAGCTGTGTTTACCCCAAGCAAAGCCCAGCTCACCCTCCTGGCTTTGCCCCCTGGGTGAGGGTAATTCAGAATCCGCTAATGTTGGCTTCCAAAGTGGGGATTTTACAAGTTGAACAGCCTTCATTTGGGCAGTTGGTTAAAATACAGAGCACACAACTGGACCGAATTCCTAATGCTTATGGAAATCCATGACCAGGAGTGGGGTCTGCTATGCTGAGTTCCAAGGGGGAAAATCCCTAGAGGCTGGTCAGTGCTGTCTGTTCATAATTATGAGAGTTTGTGAGATACTGGTAAGCACATTTGGCTCAGCTCCAGGAAGAAGTTCTACGTATTACCCTCTGACTGAGCCCCAGGAGTCACCCTAAATGGAGATGCATCCCAAAGGGCGTTGACCAGTGGCTGAGCTCTGACTGGGTTCTCTGCCACAGGTGTTTAATCCTCAGAATTTGCTTTGTGAAACTCATTCCCTCTTTCATCCTTCCAGGAAGATGTGCAGGTGGGCTCTTCGGTGACGAACTTTCACATTCTGTTCTAGGAGATGGTGATGTGGGGGCTGGTGGCCAAGTGCCTGATTGAACACAGCTGCTATCAGCCACTTCCTGCTTTGTGTGGCTTAGCAGCTTCAGGGCTCCCAAGTGGGACTGGCTGCCCAGGGATTCCATCCTGTAGATAAGGAGGAAGGCAGATATGAAAGCACTTTTGAGTCCAGGTGGTGAAACAGAGCTGTCTAGACTTGTAATGGGGTCTCATGCCTCTGAAAGTGGCCCAGCTGGGACAAGTACCTACCTCTGTGCAGTTTCTACCATACTCACTCGGCCTCACACACATTTTAACATTCAAGTTGTGATTTCACTCTTGTTTTTGGATCACTGGTCTGAGTGAGATATCAGCAGGCCTCATGGTCGCTTGGATCCCAGTCTTGTTACTACATACTTATTCTGGTCTAGCAAGAGGGAACCCCATGAAACTTTGGTCTGGATTTGGAGGTCCTATTAGTGTAGCCCTGGGGGATCCATGAGAGGGAGGGCCACTGAGTTTTCTAGTCAGTGGGACAGCCACTCCCTCACAGAGGCTTCCATTTTCACATCTGTGAGAAGAGGATGATGCAGGCTAGGGTGAAGCCAACATAGAGGTCAGCTTCAGGGAGCTGCTCTGGAGTGAAGCAGACCTTGACCAGAAGGAGGGCTAAGTGGGTACTAGGAAAGTGCTGTGTCCTGAGGGCAAGACTGAAGCAGGCCCCTCTGGGGAGACCATGGGGGAGGATCCCCCATAGGAGAAAGAAGGGTCAGGGCTGCAGTGCTGTTTGGTAGCACTTTCTTGTCTAGACTAAGGTCAGAATCACCTGGTGTGATTTTCCTTTGTCTTCTAAAGCACAGGGATCACCAGGTTGAAGGACTTGCTAGTGCCAGATGAGATCAGGATCATCCAGTACCCTGAGTCTCCTGGCTGGACTTCTATGCTGGCATTGAGGGTATTTCATCAGCCAGGGAGTCTGACCATGCATACAGTTTGGTGGTTCTTTGGTGCAAAATGGGCCACACTTCCCATTGGCTCATTTGAAGGACCTTTTGTTCAGAAAGCCCTATTTTGGGGCCAGGGAGTTGTTTGGATCCACATTGGGCTGCTATAACAAGATGCCTGAGACTGAATAATTTAGAAAAGTCAGAAATTTATTTCTCATAGTTCTGGAGGCTAGGAGGACAAAAATTAAGGTGATGGTACTGTTGGGGGCTGTTCTCTTCTTTGACTGAGGCCAAGTACTAGGAAGCATTTTGTGAGGGAGGGCTCATACCATCTTAGTGGTAGATGATGAACAATGCCCAGTTTTCTGAGGAAACCCCTGATGTCTCCAGGAACAGCTCATACCTCCCCATTCCTCATTTTGAAAAATTATAGGTGCTCTCCCAACTTGTTCAGCCTGAGCAGCCTAAGCTCCAGGAAGCTCCAGATAGCAGAGGAAAGGGCTGCAAAGGGGCTGCATTAGCCTGGTGCGCCCCCTCCTCTTACAGCAGGGAGCACCAGTGGGAGAGGGAAGGGCTTTCCTACTGAATGTGACTGTCATTTGAAGCCTCGTGCCCCAAGTGAAACTCTCACAGCTTTGTGTGGGGGAAAGGTGCTAGAAATACGATTTATTTTTCTGTATTTTCTAAAACATAATCTTGAGCCGTGCTCATTTGGTTTAAATCCCCTACAGCTATTTGGGAGAGGGTGGTGGGCGGTCCGTGGGCAGAGAGTTAAATCTGGTGTTGGTGGCTGTGCAGTTGGTGTGTGTGTCACTGCAGAGTGACTGAGCTGCACGCAGTTCCATGCGTCCAGCTGGCCCATCATGTGGGTGAGCATCCCTCACCTTAGGCCAGACCTGCACAGGGGCTACTGACAACAGCGGGCACTCAGACTCTGAGTGCAGGGTCCACAGATGTTTCCTGGGCACATGTGCAATGCCAGGCCCTAGGCTGGAGCTGGGGAAATGGCAACAAAAAGAGACTCACCCTGGAGGAGAGGAGACTGCAGTATGACAAGAATCCTGGGAGGCTGTCCCTTAGGCTGCTCCAGGCAGAAGGAATCTCTGAGAATGCCTTTAACCCTTGTTTCTTGGAGTACTCTATAGCTCTTGTTCAAATCATCTTATTTGGGGTTCTTTTTTTTTTTTTTTTTGGCAGGGCGGGGGCTGAGGATTGAACCCAGGGCCTTGTGCATGTGAGGCAAGCACTCTACCAACTGAACTATATCACCAGCACTCCAGTCATCTCATTTTTGGAGGATTATTTCAGTTTTCAGGAGGGTCATACCTAGCTTGGATGGTTGGCCCCACTTGAGAGATGAAGGGACACAAAAAGAGAGATCAGCTCATTTATTCTACTCTAATAACCTGGAGTCAGCCTGGCCTTTTGTGCCCTGCCAGCAACTCAGAGTTGAGAGCTGGGAGCAGGTGTTTTGGGACAGGTTTGGGAAAGAGCCTGGGCAGCACCTCTTGCACAGAGGGCAGTCCTTGTTTGTTAGGTTGTGATGACCCTATTGGCCATCACACCGACATAAGAGCCTAAATCACAATAGCACTGTGGACCCCACAGCTGATTGCAGGAGCCCCTGGTGGGTGTTTGTGGAAGAGTAACTTGGTAGGTTGGGTTGCACTTTCTTTGCCTGAACATGGGGGTCAGAGGCCAGAGCACCCCATGCCAGAGGATTCTTAGTCCACCTTGGTCTCTGTATCTGTTTGATGGTCACTCTTCTTTTACCTGTGACTCAAAGGACATGTGCATATGAAAGCCAGTGAAAAATATTTTACAGCTCTTATGAGGTTGGTAGGTGAGGGTACCTGGCTAGACTTTTGCCAGCATGGCCGTTGTGAGCAAAGTGGTCCGAGTTCAGGAATGTATAGGCCTCATCGAGTCAGGTGGGAGGGTGCAGAAAGTAGAGAATCTTGCAGAGGCTCCTGGGGGGAGCTGAGTGATAGTCATACTCTGCAGTCTAATCTTCTAGTTATCATGGGCTCCTTTTTTCTTCTTTTTGCATGAAAAAGAACTGGACAGCATAGTTCCCTTGAGTCTGAAAACTGGCAAGGGAAAAGAAGTGTATAGTAAAATGATTGGTGTGGGTCCAGCCAAGCCTAAGGGTAGTAGGATTGGGAAGAGAGTAGGGTGGACACCAGGTGTGTTCAGTGCTCATGATAAGAGTAAATAGGATCATCTCATAAAAGACTTGAGTGGTCCATCAAGGGAAGGGGCTGGCCTTGATTGACCCTGTAAAGCATTCCTACCCAAGAACCTGGTGAGGAAGTCTGACAGGGATGAGGCTTCATCAAGTGGGCCCCTGGGTGCTCAGGGCAGGCAGGAACCACACTGAAGGTTCAGCCGAGAGCCACTGCTCAGGTTATACCAAGAAGTCCCTGTAGAAACAGAGCTGTTTAGACTTGTATGGAGTTTCATGCCTCTGAAAGGCACCTGGCCTGTGGGAAGAAAGAACTTGGCAACAACCCTGCCTGGTAACTAATTAAATGAAAGGAACCAGGCATGGTGGCACATGCCTGTAATGTCAGTGAATTAGAAGGCTGAGGCAGGAGGATCACAAGTTCAAGACCAGCCCAGGCAACTTAATGAGATCCTGTCTCAAAAAGTAAAGAGCTGGGAATATAACTCAGCCATAAAGCACTGCTAGGCTCAATCCCCAGTATCGTCTGGTACGTGGTACACGCCTGTAATCCTAGCAGCTTGGGAGACTAAGACAGGAGGATTGTGAGTTTAAAGCCAGCCTTAGCTATTTATCGTGGTCCTAAGCAACTCAATGAGTTCCAATCCCCCTACTGAGCTGTGGACCGCTGGGCTGTCCTGCTGCTGGGCACAGTCTCTAAATAAAATACAAAATAGGGCTGAGTATGTGGCTCAGTGGTTGAGTGCCCCTGATTTCAATCCCTGGTACCCCAAAACAATATAACTAAAAAATAAAAAAATAGGATACCATGAAGACAGAACAGTCTTAAAGATCATGTCTTATCTGATCTCTGGCACTGATAAGCAGCCACATCCCAATCCCCCTTAGTTTAGAAACTGCACTTGCAAATAACTGGTGGCGTAAAAAGGAACTCACGATGGAAACTAAACATTTGCAAGGGAATGACAGTGAAAACATCACATACTAGAAACTTCTGAGATTTATCTAAGATGGCCGTCAGAGGCAAATTTGTAGCCTGAGTGAATTTATTTAAGATGAAGAAAGACTAAAATTCAATGAATGAAGGGCTGGGGATATAGCTCAGTTGGTAGACTGTATGCCTCGTATGCACAAGGCCCTGGGTTTAATCCCCAGCATCAAAAAAAAAAAAAAAAGTGAAATTCACTGAATAAAGAACTCAGTGCAGGAGGCTATGAAAAGAAGAGCATTCAGAAAGGGAAGATCTTTTCTAGCTCAGCACTTGAGGAATAGCAAGTGGTCAGTCAGGTGAGCTGGAACATTGGTTAGGGAAAGGAAAGGCCTGGCAAGATTGGCAGGGGCTAGGCTCTCCCGCCCCTTGAAGACCAAGCCCCAAAGGGCATTAGTGTTGGAGAGTCCTGTCTATATAGTCATGTGGTGCTTAACAACAGGGGCAAAGTTCAAGAAATGCATCGTTAGGTGATTTTGTCATTGGGCATCATACCATGTACTTAATACAAACTAATAGAACTACAGCCTTACTAGGTGATATAATCTGATGGGACTACTGTCATCCATTTGGACCTTTGAGTGCCTGGGGCTACTTGCGTGGGCTTTGGACAGATAAGCAGGAGCCTCCGTGGGAATCTGGTCTTTACAGGATGTGGAGGCGCCTAGTGCAGGAACCTTGTGGTCCTCTTGGTAAATAAATGGACACTGCTGGGGAGGACTGTGGGCTCCAGAGGGCACACCCATCACTGACTCTGTCCCTGAGATTTTGAGACTTCGTCTCATGGGAAAGCACCCGCACGTTTTACCCGGGAGCACTCCCAGTGCCTGCCCTCTGGTTCCAGTCTCCCTACTGAGCTGTGGACCGCTGGGCTGTCCTACTGCTGGGCACAATTTCTGTTGGGTCTACTGCTGTTGCTGTGTTCTGTTTCTGACATCTTGTTCTCAGCTTGGCAACTGGTGGTTGAATGATAACAGGAGAGGAAAGTGACCCACAAGTCTTCAGTTCCTTAGTTGCTCTTCCTTCTTGGAAACCTGCCATTACTCATTAAACTCTGGGCAGCCAACTGCCCATCTTTTTTTGAAATTCCATGTGCTGTTTTATTCCTTTTTCTTTGTTTCCTCCTTGTTTTTACTCAAAATGAAAATCATTTTTGTTGTTTTTATTTTGTAGCAATGCCATACACTCATTAAAAAATTTAAAGTATGAAAACGGCAAACGTTTCCAAGAAGTAACCTGAATTTGCACCACCTCTCACAAGCTCCTTGCTGATTGTCCTGTTAGCTCCTTGCTGATTGTCCACTTGAAAGTGTACCCAAGTGATGCATGGCCCACCCCCACATACTCAGGCTCAGCACTGCAGCCAGCATTACACAAATGGAGTCACATGGCCCATGATGTCTTGCACCTGGTATTTCATGCTCATTGATATTAGTGGACATTGTTCACCATCAGTGAAAGTGGATCCACTTTAACCTGGCTAATGGCAACTGAGGATTCCTGGGTCTTCTGGGAATGTGCTCTGGGCTGTGTGGAGAAGGCAGGTAGCTGACAGGTGTAAGCTTTGCCTTTGTGTCCTCAGGCCTTATCCACTGATCCCCTGCCCCCATTGCCCTGCTTGGAAGGATAAATGCACAAAGTGTCCTCTGAGGATTAAGTGGGCTGATACCAGTGAAGTGCTCTGAGCCAGTGTTAGCTGGTGTTGCACTTTTCTTTGTCACCCATTATGAGCACCTCTGGGAGGAAGAGCTTTAGGTGGATTCCAGAAGCATGTGTAGGCATGCTTCCCATGTGCCTGAGCTAGGTTGGCACTCTCCTAGAGAAGCAGAAACTGACTTCCTCCATGGCCTAGGGGTGCCTTTCCAGCCCAAGCCACGTCTGGTCCTTTCTGGCATTGAGTGAAAGGTTCTTTCAAGTGTTCCTCTTGTCTACAGCTGAGGCTTCACTGCTGGAGTGCCCCTTAGTGGCAGCTGGGGCTCTTGTCACTCCCAGCGATGGTCTAGAGGAACTGAGGTTTGTGTCAGTGGCTGTGCTGCCCTCATCTAAGAGAAAACCTCTTTTATCTGGTTTTACTTGGGAAATGCCAGGTACTAGTCATAATAAAAGTTCAGTTGGGAAGAAGAGATGGTTGCAGTTGTGGTTATGTGGCCAAACAGATTCTTGTTGGCTCATCTTTCTGGAATGAATTTCAGGCATATGGGAAAGAACCTTCTTGCTCTACTAGGAGATCATGCCCTTCCTGTAAGCCTGGACCTGTCTGATGACCCTCAGAGTGCTACCTGGCACATGCTGGCATTCCTCTTCAGATGGTCATGCTGATCTTCAGCATGTGGGAAGCCAGAGCAGGCACCTTTTCACCCAAGGCCCAACTCAGAGAAAATGGCATACATGTTACATGGGCATGTCACATTAGTCCACTGCCTAGGCACCTTCAGTAATTCCCCACCCCAGGCTTCTTCCTGCCAACTGGGTCCCCAACTGTGCACTATTTACTTGAATAATTGGCTCCTCTTTGGGGCCTCCACCTCTCTGGTCAGTAGCAGGCTAGTGTTGGGGAGGAGACTGGCCTGGGTCAGAGGGGTGAGTTCTGGCCCAGTTCTGCAGCCTAAGGTAAGTCAGTGCATTTCTCAGACCTCCAGCTTCTTGTTGGGGAAGCAAGGACCAGAATGCTAGCTTGGCAGGACTGCAAGTGTAAACTGCCCTGTTTACTCATCTCTGCCCACCTGTGATCTCACGGCTTGGGCCTTTGTCCTGTTGAAGTGCTCAGAAACAGAGGTCTCATTAGTGGCCCTTGCATTGACCACACACAGTCTCCCCAGTCAAAGGATGAGGAGAACTGGGGGCTGAATGGACTCTCGGTCCTTTGTCCTGCTGACGCTTTCATTCAAGAACTGCTAGTTTTCTTCCTGTATGTTTAGACTCTACTGCGACCTTTATTCTTTATCATTTGTTTTGATAGGGACCTGCCACCACTGTTGCCTTTTCAAGAACAGGGGAGTATTTTGCTTCTGGAGGCTCTGATGAACAGGTAAGTTAAGAATGACCTGAAGAGTCTGAGCCCCCAACCGGTGCCTGGAGGCCACGTGGAGGATGGGCCAGGGTGGCTTTCAGCAACCTTCCTCTAAGACCCTTGGGGTGGGACACTGAGATTCAAAGCCCTTGCTGCTCAAGTTAGCATGGGTTAGTAGGAGTCTGAGCTATTGTTGCCGTAAAAAAGTTGAAGTTTTTTAGTTCTTTTTCTGATGATAAATAGATAAGAATCATTGTGTCCTCACCGTGGACTTGGCAACACAGTGTGTCAGGAGCTTCAGACTTCATTTAATTCTCACAATAGCCTTATGGGGCACATCCTCTCATCTCCCTATTTTTTTTTTTTTTTAATATTTTTAGTTGTAGATGGACACAATACTTTTATTTATTTTTTAATGTGGTGCTGAGAATTGAACCCAGTGCCTCTTGCATGCTAGGCAAGTGCTCTACCACTGAGCCACAACCCCAGTCTCTCATCTCCCTATTCTTTAGATGAAGAAACTGTCCCAGCAGATGAAAGAGGTGGGACAGGCACTGGTTCTGCCTGATTTCAGAACTGTGCCCTGCCCTGGGAACCTCTCCTCCAGCATCTGCTGCCCTTTGCTCTCCAGCCCACTTGTGCTGTATTTAAGGGGGTCAGTATTTCAATATCCGTGGCTACAGAGAAAGCACATTGTGAGGAAGTCCTATCTCGCCTCATCATCCTTTGCACAGAGGCTTTCTCCTGTCAGCCTTGGTGCTTCCTATCCAGACTGCTATACACCAATGAGCCTGGCACTGGGAGGCCAGGAGCACTGAGGAGTCCACCCCTCGCAGACTCTCACCAGAGTGCCTGCGCAGTGCCTCTTGTCCAGAAAACTGCATTCTCTTGAGGTAGTGAGGAAAGGGTGGCTACTGTGAGCCATCATTGACCTGGTAGATTGCCAAGAACATTCATGCCACGGGTCCTGGGCCTCACAGCTTTGGCTGCTTAGCCAGGACATGTCCTGTCAGTCCTGCATGAGCCCCAGCCCCAGCCAAATGTACTGATTTTGGTTGGGTGTTTGCCAGTAAGGTAGAGGGTAACTGGGGTCTCTTTGGTCACAGCTTAGATAATAGATAACAGGTGTTCACCCTGCCCTAGCCCTACATTAGCAGCCACGAGAGGAAGAAAGCAAAGAGGAGCCTGAGGCTTCCCTGAGCATGGATGCCTGGCTTATTGCTTAGAAAACACAGGAACTGGTACAGTAGACTCTCATGGTAAAATGAATTCACATAGCATAAGAGGGTGCCTGGTGGAAAGTAAGCCTTCCACCTGTTCTATCCCATCCTCAGGCAGTCACAGCCATCAGCTCCTTGGCTGCCTTTTAAAATCTGCTTTATGAGCTTTTTTGGAGTTGAATCTGGCATTATTTCTTTGCACACGTACTAGCCACTGTGCTCCCAGTAATTTATTCAGCAGTTAGTTATGCACAATTATACAAGAACCCCATACACAAGAGCATATCTATGTCAGTATTCTGTCTGTAAAATGTGAATGAAAGATCACAGGTGCCTATCTCCCTGGGAGCAGTGACAAGTGGAGCTCCTTAGGGAGTAGTAAGGAGCCTCCAGGAGAAACAGGCTCATAGCTGTCTCAACAGGGATGGTATCCAGGGTGTGTCGAGCACTCATCTTGTGCACATATGGTAGTTTTTCTGTGGCCTCTGTTGATTGCTGACATGCTCCACAATTCCTCCACTTCCAGCCTTCCTGGAAGTGACCCCAGAAACATCTAACTACATAAGGCCAAAAGCCTCCAGCAGGGAGCGCTCTTGCTCCCCAGCAGAGCAGCTCCCTCGGCTTTTATGAAGGAGGCTCAACGTGATCCTGTTTATAGGAAGATAGATACTCGGAGTAGGGCACTTATTTTGTGGCCAAACTTAGTCTTAGAATAATGGGTGTCACTCTCTGAGTACCATGAGGCACTGACTGATTCCCTTACCTAGGGCCTCACAATAAGGGGTGGACCCAGGACCTTCACCCCAGTGGTTGGGCCTGGAATCCACATGTTCATCACTTCCCACAGTGTAACAGGCCAAGCTGCCACCAGCAGGAGCTTTCATTTTAGTGGGAAAATGTATGATGAACAAGGAAAAGGGACAAATGGATTAAATGTCTACTGACTCTGATGCTGAGATCTCTGTGACCTCCTTAGGCAGAAAGACCCAGCCAGTGCCACGGCCTGGTAGTCCTGCACAGTGGCATATCCAGGTTCTCTTGAGGCCTGTTCCAAAAGCCTACTCCTCAGGAAGATGGGGCAAGTCCCAGAATTAAATTGGGGTGTCTGGTGGGAACCACCATGGGTCAGAACTTTAGAGATGGCCTCTGTGCCCATTTTTTCAATGAAGGAGGCAGGAAAGGTGATTTTTTTTTTCTTCTCATTCTCTGTGCCTATTGGTCTTGGCAGGTGATGGTTTGGAAGAGTAACTTTGATAATGTTGATTATGGAGAAGTCATAAAAGTACAGCGGCCCCCAGCCACCTTGGCTACCTCCACTGGGAATCTGGTAAGTAGGTTGGCAGGCAAATCTGAGCCTTGTGACTCTGGGTAGGGTCAGCATTGGCTCAGAGATGGTGGGGACTGGGTGCTTAGGTTGACCATGGGAAAGGGGCCCTAGTAAGATCCGGTCATCTACAAAATAATTCTCTGGCACTTGTGATGCTTTGATTCCAGTCTAGAGTGAACTTGTGAAATATAAAAGGGGAGAACAGCTCAGGTGCCCTGGCTCCTGGCCCATTTGGTGGGGGAGTGTTTCCATGGCACATGCGTCTGCTGGATTGAGGCCCAAGGAAACAAAGGCTCTGTCCCATGCCAAGCCTGGGCCACAGGACCCAGGTGTGAGGTTCCTAGAGGGTTCAGGGCCCAAAACCACCACAGCTGGGACAAAATGGGAAAGGCCCCCAGTTCTTTTGGTCTCACTTCCTTCTTTTTAAAAACCATGGAGAGGAAGTTCCATGAACCATTTTTAGTATCTTTGTTGATGAAAGGGCATTCAGTGTACCTAGATTAAAATAGCTAGTATTTTTTGACACATATCTGGGGGGAAATGAAAGCTGATATAGTCTCATTAAATAAGGTCATATTCATCTTTGACTGAAATGTTAAAGCTGTGGTTGCAGAATCCCAAGGGTTTTAAGCTCCTATGGCCACAGGCTGGACCCCACTGGACCTTAGAGACAGAGTGGCCTCCTGCCACAGGCAGAAACTGGCCCAAACGGCAGGAAGTGGCTCACTCAAAGTCCCTGGAAAGTCAGGGCCTAGGGTCCAGAATAGAACCAGGAAGCCTCCTGAGTCTATCCTAGGGCTTTGCAATTCCAGCAGTTGGATCCCCTCCCCAACCCTTGACACCCCCACTCCCTAGTCTGTGTGCTAGGGCTGCCACTAGGAGTAGGCCTTGTCAGTTTTACAGTTTTCTTTCAAGGATTGTCCTCCAGGCTGGTCACTGGAGCTGGGAGGTTTGTTCTTCCTTGGTGCGTCCTAATAAGTGTTTAGTCCTCAGCTTTTTGGGTTTGTTGGGGATGACTGAGTTGCATGATCTTCTGCTTGCTATCAGTTTATTTTCCATTTGGAAAGTTGTTTGCATTTGCAGGGTTGGGGTCCTCTGGTGCCTCTCCTGTGATTCCTTGTTCATTGGGCACTTAATGAGCCAGGTACAGCCAAGGCCTCTTGCATGTGCTGCCCTATTCACTTCTTATCTCATCAGAATGAGTGGGTAAAGTTACTGCTCCAGTTCACAGGTGAGACACCTTGGGCTTAGTCATGCTAGCTCCTCTGAACAAGTTTAACCAAGCTAGAAACTGCAGGTAGTAGAGAACTGCCTGACAGGTTTTCCTCATTCTAGGAGGGCACTGCTATCTGCCTCTTGGGAGTGGTTAGTATCTACCAACTAGGGGAGATCCCATATTTTTCTTATTGTTATTAGGAAAATATGTTGGATGAGCTATCTTGTTCTTCAATCCTAGCTTAGAAATGGAGTATGGACACATTTGCTTCCCAAAGCCTCAAATCTGGGACAAAGTCATGTGGGTTGGGAGAAGCCAGCATGACAGGATGAGGCATGGGTGGGTGAATAGCTCAGCAGGGCTCAAGGCAACTGATTGTTCCCAGACTACCTTCAGGTACACATGTGAGCTGTTTTTACAACTCTACCCACTGGGCATACCTCCACAGGGGAGGTAAATAGGGGACAGGATATGGGATCTGGAGTCAGAGAACTCGGTTTGAACTCCAGCTTTGTGACCCCAGCAAAGTACCTACTCTTCCCAAGTCTCCATTTCTTCAGTCCTGAACACCCCCACAAGCAGGCTCTGAGGACCCCATGGATAATGAAGATGAGCTTTTGCTACCCCCTGAAGTGATCCTTAATCCTATAATCATTCTTGGTTGAGATCAGGGCTCTTTGCTTGCTTATCATTAGCCACCTTTGAGATTCTGAACGAATGTGTGGGCTTTTCTCTGTTCATAAGCCCTCGTCAAACATACCACATGAGGCTTCTCTAACAAGGAAGACCAGAACTTGGGTGTTTGTTTTGTTGTGATTTTATACACATGCGTACGTACGAACATATATATAACATAAAATTGACCATATTAACAACTTTAAGTGTACAGCTCAATTTCATTAAGTATATTCACATCATTGTGCAACCATCACATTCATCTCCAGAAGTTGTTCAGTGGTTAGGTTTTTCCCAAGATAGGAAGGGAAGCTGAGGAGTGTGTTCCTGCCCTTTTTGCTGAAGCCTTGCCTGTCACTGAGATTCCCTGGCTGGCCAGGCTATCTCAGCCCCTCAGGGAATCCCAGGAGCACTACCATACCCCATAAACTATGAGTCCAGTAGTCCCCTGCCCCCCCAGTTCTGTCCCCTTTCCATTCTTCCAATAACCCAGGGTTGTTCCACTTCAGCACTGTTCATATTTGGGGCCAGATAATTCTTTGCTGTGGAGGCTGGCCACTTAGGATGTTAAATAGCATCCTTGGCGTTTACCCTCTAGATACCAGTAGCATCCCACTCCAACATTCATGATGACCAAAAATTGTCAGATGTCCCCAACTGAGTATCACTCACTGCAATACTTCGTGCCTCAGAAGTGAGCCCAGAATGGAAGCTGACCTAGCAGTGAGAGTGGTAATAAGGTAGGATTGTCTTGGGGTGCCAGTGAGTGGGGGGGATGAGAAGAGCAAGGAGAGGAGAGAGGAGTACTCCGCAGGGGGAAATGAGGAAGGGCATTCTTGCAGCCCTGTTGAGGACTCTGCTCAATTGGGCCGAATCTGGGCTCCTGCCAGCAGCTGTGGCCAAGATTTCTTAGCCTGTATTTCTAACAGAAGCCCATTTTATAGGAATGTTGTACCCTTAAAATTGGAGCATGTTCTCTCCCTTCCTACCTCAAGGCTTCCCTGGCTCAGAGATGGTATCTGATGAGAGGTTTGGTGGCTGATGAGCATGACTTGACTTCTCAGAGCCCTGAGCTCTGCATCCAGTTAGGAGCTCAGGAGTCTGATGACCCTTAGCCAGCTTCAGCTCTGTATAGACAGTGGGCCCTGGCACTGAAGTGCTCCTGAGGATTTGGGGGTTCTAGGAAGTCTGTGGTACCAGCTGTGGGTTGTTGAATTCCTGACCATTGCCAGAGAGGCAGACCCCTCTTGCATCCTCTGCTTTGTACAACCGTAGAGCTGACTAAGCCCTGTGAGTCTCTGACACTTTTTGCACCCTGGAAAACCCCCTGCCCACGACCCTGACTGGTGTGTTTCAGCTCTCAGATCCTGGAATGAAGGCTGTCCTTGAGCCCACTCTGAACAGAGCTCTGTTCACTGCAGAGCTATTTTCAACCTCTGGTTGAAATTCACAGCTTATTTTTAGGCACATTTCATGTTGAAAAGCAAAAGCCATTTCCCAGCCATTCAGAATGAAAATAATGGGTTCCATTTTCCCTCTATTCTTGGCTGAGTTGTGCATGAGGAGAGATTTCAAGGCTGTGGCTGGGGAACTTTCTCTGCTTGGAAGGTTTCAGATGAAGGATTCTAGGCCATGCTGTGGGCTGAGTGGGCAGGAAGCTCCTTGTTATGCCCTGTGACATGGTATAAGGCTACAGGAAGGTTGGAAGGGCCACCTGTGGTAGATGAGTGCCTTCCTGTGGTATTTGGGTCTGGGGAAGGGGCAGAGACCCTAGGGGGCTGTCTGCTGCCAGTGCTTGTGCTGATATTTTCATGGGTCAATTCTTAGCCCTGCTCTCTGCCCTAACCCTGACCTTCTCTCTCTGCTTATCCACCCTCCTGCTGTCTGTACTTGAGGCAAGTCTCTGAGGGAGAAGGACCCTGTGTCTTGTCTGACCCTGACTTCAGCATCTGCCACACCCCTAAACCTCAGCCTCCGTGGCATAGGTTTTTGCCCCAGCCACAGAAGCACTTTCAAACCACTTTTAAATAGCAAAGATGCATTTATTTGGATTAACTCTTATTTTTGCCTCCCCTTGAAATATCTGAGACTCATTATGCAATTGAGAAGGAAGGTGGAGTTGGGTGGGGTGGGGTGGGAGGGGAAGAACACAGAGTTCTAGGTAATTCAATGAAATTCAAAACAAAACAAAACCACTTCCTGAGTTCTCCCGGTTGGCTGCTCTCCTGTTTAGACATTAACCTTGAGCTCTGGGGCAGAGGGCTTTTCTCTGCTCACCTCTCAAGATCCCACCTGTGGTTGAGAGCTTGGGTTCTGGCTTCCGACCTACCTGTGATTGAATCCTGCCCTTGCCTCGTTTGGGCTGTGACCTGAGGTGAATGGTTGGATCTCCCTGAGACTCCGTTTCCTGTTCTATCATATGGGGAGATGCTAGGCCCTCCCTCCTTCATGAGATTTTGTGGGTGGTATGCCAAGCAGCACTTGGCACTGTGCCTAGCACACAGCAAGTGCTCACCAGGCTGTAGCTAATTTTAAAATGTTTCTCTTGCCTCTTCTGTCCCAGTGAGAGCCAGCCAGGGTGATTGTGTGTTCAAAACCTGCTAAAGTATGGGACAGTGGGCAGGGGTGAGGCGGTGCTGACGGCAGTCATTTTCCATGCTGACTCCCCTTTGCAGGTCACCCTTGTGACAGTCAGGTAGGTTTTTAGACCTTGCAGGCATTAGTTTTGTTTTCTAATGACAGAAGCAAATCCTCTGTGCTCCCAAACAAGACAGCAATACTCTGAGTGGAAACAGACCTGTTTTCTTCCCCACTGCTTCCTCTTTCCTGACTCCTTGGGGCAAGATGCCTTGGAACTCTGGAGCCTCAGTGTTAGAATGGTCCCCTGAAAGAAGGGTGGCTCAGCCAAGAATATCTGACCTGAACCTGAGGCCATCTCTCTGAGAATGCCGTATTTCCTTTTCCTTTTACCTCCGGTTTTAAGAGCGAAACCCCAGTCACCTTCCATACCCACATCTTAGCTCCCATGTTTCTTTTGGGGGGCAGTGCCATGGGGGTAGGTTTCACTTATTGGCCCTAGAGCCCTAGTCCCTGGCTCAGAGACTGTCAGTATTAGAGCTTTCCCTATGCTGAGAATCTGGGAGTCTTGGGTGCCTGTGGTGGTCCCTTGAGACCTGGGTTCTTGGATCATACCTATAATTCCAGTGACTCGGAGGCTGAGGCAGGAGGATTGCAAGTTCACAAGCCTCAGCAATTTAGCAAGGCCCTAAGCAACTTAGTAAGATCCTGTCTTAGAATTTAAAAAAGGTTGAGGATGTAGTTCAGTGGTAAAGTAAAGTGCCCCTGGGTTCAGTCCCCAGTATCAGGAGGGGAAAAAAAGACCTGGGTTCTCACCCTGGACACCTTGCACCTCGCCTGAGGAATCAAAGATTAGTAGGCAGGGAGAGAAGGCACTCACTTCCACCTGCCTCATGGAGTTTGTCTTAGTCTGTTCAGACTGCTATAACAAAATGTCATAGACTAGGTAGCTTATAAATAATAGAAATTTCTCTCCCTTCTGGAGGCTGGGAGGTCCAAGGAAGGCACCAAGAGATTTGGTGTCTGGTAAGGACCCGTTTTCTGTTGCAGAGATGGCTCCTTCTCTATGTGTCCTCACATGGCAGAAAGGGCTAGATAGATCTCGGGTCTTTTTTTATAAGGGTACTCATCTCTGTTAGGAGGGCTTTTTTCCTTATAATCTAATTACCTTCCAAAGGCTCACCTCTTAATACCATCGCCTTGGGGATTAGGATTTCAACATATTAATTTTGTGGGTGACACAGATATTCAGATTATGGCAGATTTGCTTTCTCTTCTGGCAACATGAAAGACTTAGGTCTCTTTTTAAGAACACAAATTTCTGGGTTGGCATTTATTTTCAGTAGTAGAGAAAAGTGTGGATTCAAGGGTATGCTTAGCAGGAGGGGTGTTGTGGGTGTTTGGAGCATGAGTGAACCTCATATTTTTGTGTCTTAGAAAGTAACCTCTTCCTTCTCTCTTGACCCCAATTCTGGCTCCTAATTTTTTAAAGGGAACTCTTGGCTTTCTGCCTGCTCTCAATGAGTCAGAAGATACCTAGGCTATTAGTTATACAACTTGGAAACTGGTTGGTTTCACGGGACCTAAACCCCTAACACATAGAGCTGCCCCAGCTTCTGAGTACAGGATATCTCTGAGGGCCAAGATATACCTCTTAATGAGGCTCACACCCTCTGGCTGAATAGCTGGCTTTGTCCATAGTATCCCTCATCTGTGTGATTGAGAGTGTGGTAAGAATAGGAGAAAGCAGACCCTTTCCTGAGGGGTGCCATTCAACCTGCTTTGGCTATTGTGGGCCCTTGCAGGGTCCAGGTATTGTGGGTGATAACAAGGCCTTTGTTTTCATGTTTCCTGGGACTTATCAAGGTGGCACATCTCTTGTGTGGCTCCTGGGGGAATATTCATTCCTGCCCCCTGAGCCATGCAGAGGAAGGATGTGTGGGCTCAGAGTCTCCTGCTGGTGAGTGACCTGGGTTCCAAACAAGCACAGGCCCCTGGATTCAGTGCAGCAAAACTAAGAGACCTTTGACTGAAAAAGAGCAAGAGCAAAAGGAACACAATATCCTCTCAGTGAGCAAAAGGAACACGATATCCTCAGCCTTTGGTCACATCCCCAAGCCTTCCTCAGAGTGTGTGTTGTATGAGTATGCAAGCTTACCACCAGGAGACTCCTGCGTTGCTGCCTCAGGAGCCCTTGGTGTCTACATTCCCGCCGCTCTTGGTCAAGTTTGACACTCTGGTGCCCATCCTTATCATTCCCCCTGTAGACCCTGTGATGTCTATTATGTGGGGCATCTCCACATTATGTGGGATGTCCTTGGGCTGGGCACAGTGCAGGCAACGTCAGGTACCTTCCTGGGAAGAGAATAAGAATCTTACAAGGATGGCTGCTCTGGAAAGGATTCTCAGGCAGCCTCACCAGGAATGTGGAAGAGACTGGAATCTTGTGGTCCTGAAAACCACCTTAAGAACTTGGTTGACATTAAAAGCTGCACTATTTGTGTAGTATGCTGCTTCTGGTATGTTGGTCTGAGCAGAGGTTAGACCAGCCCAATGTAACCTCAGACAGGTTGTCTTGATTCTCTGCGCCTGATTTCTCCCCGACAGCTTGTATCACACCCTCTGGGCATTTTCCATTTCCCGGGCTCACTCTAATTGACCATACTGCAGTGGGGTAGGCATTGGAGCCTTTGCTGACTTTAGGTGATGAGGCCCTCAGGTTAAGATGTCTCATTTCACACCTTTACCTGATGGAAGTCATGGAGAGTTCTCTGGGGTCCTTAGTTTCAGTGAGTAGAGAGGATACTAAAAATACAGAAGATTGAATATTTGTTACTCAGCTGCCATTTTTTAGAAAGTTTCCTACTTGAAACAGAGCATCCTTGGACAGTGGCTGGTGGGTGTCACAGCTGTGCACTATCCAGGAGCACCAAAGATTCCAGTGCTCCTGTCAGAGGAACCTCCTAGGCCCAGGACAAAATTCTAACTCCTTTTCCTTCCAGAGACCACAGGTGACTTTATTGCCAGGCACATGTTAAATAATTATTCTGTTTCCTGCAAGGAAGGGTAGCATTTGACAATTATGAGCATGACTTTGCAGGAATTCCATCAGGAGATGTTAGCTGAGTTTCCCAGGCTGTGTTGATAGAGAGACAGGCCCTTTAACATTTGACATTTGTCTTTGTAAGCCTCTCACAGTGGTTCCCGGACCTCATTATGCATCAGAATCATCGTGAGGGCTTGTTAAAACATAGCTGGTAAAGTGTGGTTGATTGTGACTATGGCATCCTGGGCAGGCCCAGATGGAGGGAAGAAGAAAACTTTTCATCTTGGAAGTTTCTATGTCTAGTTGGGGCTATGACTTGGGAGAGGCAATTGAGAATCAATTATTCCCCTCAATTCATTCTAATGGAAAAGGGGTGTAGAGGAAAAGGGATGTGGCCTTGGTTCTAATCTCAGTATTGTTAAAAGAAATCCGAGAGGGTGATGTAGCTCTGAGGTAGAGTGCTAGGAAGGAAGGAAGGAAAAGGGTTGGATGGATGAATCCCAGTGTTGTCTTGTGAGCCCTTTAAATGCCAGCAGAAGAAATCAGTAAGAAGGAAGATGAGACTTGCTGTGGGCCTTTGCCAGGCCTGGCTTCCTGTCCCAGCTCTTGACCTTCCTGTTATTTATGCTGCCATTAATCCAGTCACTTGTTCTTGAACTCACATTCTCTGCCCCCCTGCCTCCTGCATTGTCTTCAGTGTCTCTTTTTGCTTTCTTGGTGTACTTGCCTCCCACCTCTCACCTGTACATGTGGGTGCCTCAGCCAGCTTCTATCCTGTAGAATGCCTGCTGGCTTTAGGGAAGCTGATGGGTGTGAATATCTGACATCTGAGCCGGAGGTGGCCTGAGTGTTTGTGATGCAACATTGAAACCCCTAGGTGAAGGTCTTGTTTGCTGAGCTTTTGGGGGAAGTATCTCCAGGTAGCAAGAAAAGGGACAAGCCCTGTAACAGCAATGACAGTAGAAGTGACAAAGATGGGACGGAAGCCAGAATTTCCTTCTCCAAGTTGCCCCCTTTGAGAGGCTGATAGTAATTTCCTGTAAAACTAAAAAATTCCCATCTATTCCACAAGCAAATAGGTCCCCCTTCAGAGGAGAGTAGCCTGATGCCAAGAAGGGAAGTTCTCTTTTATGACATAAAGCAACAGCAAGTGGGCATGGAATATTAAAATAGTCACCATGTTATGAAGGTGGAAGATCCTGACTCCAAAATTTATATTTATTTATTTTTATGTGGTGCTGAAGATTGAACCCAGGGCCTTGCCATGTGCTAGGTGAGTGCTCTACCGCTGAGCCACAACCCCAACCCCATCCAAAATTTAGATGCAGCATAGAGGCTCTTGGTCCAGCTCTGCATGTATCAGGATGTACCTGGTGCATAAATCTGGCCCACATCCTCTCTGAGAGCTCCATTATTTCTTTCAAGAGTCCCAGAACATTCTGGGGTCTTCCTTTCTCCCCGGCAGTCAAAGCCGGGGTTCAGGGTTGTTGGCAATTCCACATTGTGTGTGGGGAAATGAGTCTGAATCACAGGACAGAAGACACTGCAGCCTTAACATTGTGATGCTTTATTATAAGGCACACATGGCCCTGGAGCACCTGTCATTTCAGCCACTGGGGCCACTACTGTGACATTGCCATTTTGCTGATGGTGATGACAAACCATCTACAGCCCCATCAGACCACGCTGACAAGTCACCTGACCACATGAGAGCCAAAGAGGCCATAAGAAGAATCTTGTGCCAACTGTGATTTACAGAGCAGAGAAGGTAGACAGGAACTGAGGCTTCAGACATTTGAGGATCTTTCTTTTTTCTTTAATTTTGGTTCCATTTTATTTTATTGTCAAACCCAGAAACTTGAAAGTGGAAGAAATAAGCCCTGTGTAGCAATAACCCCTGTCGCTGGAGTCTGAGTGTATTTCTTTGAGCCACTGCCCCCATCCCAGCATAATTGCACTCATCTCTTCAGTCCCTCTCCACATGGCACCTCATCCATGCAGCTTTCCCTGGGAGGCCAGCAGGTTGTAAATTGTTCCTGCTCTGCTTTCCCAGAGCAGTCTTCTTCCTGGAGCAGCCCCCTCTCCCGCTGTCAGTTACTTGCAGGCCTTACTAGTCTTCCTGGAGTTCTGGGACCTTATTCTCCCCATGGTCCCAGCACGTGCCTGATACGTAGAATGCTCAGGAAATCAGTTAAGAGGACACATGCTTGAGGTCTGTGGGCAGCGTGGGTTGAATGTGCAAGGCTAGAGGCAGGCTGTGACTCTTTCCTTTTAGTATTTTTGATGATCCCAGACTAAATGAAGGAAGCCACTTTCTGACCTCATTTGTCAGTTTGGTGGCAGATGGTGTGGGGTGATATGGGCAGTGTGTCCAGGCCACAAAGAGTGGTAGGATCTACATGTCTACATGTAGATCTACATGGACTAGAAATTCAGAACTTCTTTTCACTTTTAAGTGAGAGGGAAAAAAAAAAAAAACCTTTGTGGTTTATATTTTCCAGATTGGATAGCAGAGTTGCCCATGTGGTGTAAGGGTGTTGAATAATGTTCATGTTTATGTTCTTATTGGTTACCATGGAAAAAATCAGAATAGATGGTTTCCATGGAGATTATCTTACAATTAGTTTCTTTGAAGGTCCAGACATTGCTAGAGTTCACTTAATACTGTCAGTGCCATCAGGGGCTCTGTGGCAATGCCAGAGGCTGGTCGGAATATTCCGTGGACTTAGACAAAGTCATCTGCCTCTCATGCTTGCAAATCCCAGGATACCCGAGAGGTAGTGATCCTGTGGCTTAGCTTCCTGTTGGGGTCTCCCTGGCCTGGCCTTAGCTCTATAGCTTGTTCCAGTCACTAGGAAACATTTTTTTATTAAACAAAACACCTTTGTATTATGGAAAATTTCAAGCTAGCACAAAA
This sequence comes from Marmota marmota marmota, assembly GCF_001458135.2. Lineage (NCBI taxonomy): Eukaryota > Metazoa > Chordata > Mammalia > Rodentia > Sciuridae > Marmota > Marmota marmota. The sequence goes on from NW_026000240.1 coordinate 33,045,636, forward strand.
AGTGGAGAGGATAACATAACAACCCTCATGTATTCCTTCAACATTTTGCCAATCTTATTTCATCTTTCTCTTCCCCACATTTTTAGAAGAGTTAAAAGTATTTTTTAAATTTTAGACTTATCATTTTACCCTAAATAAGGATTTTTCTTGGTTATATAACTGTAATGCTCTTATCATACCCAACAAAATTAACAATTCCTTCACATGAAATCCTAGTACATATGCACATTTTTATGTATTGTGTCAAGAATGTTGTTTTGTGCTTTTTGTTCAAATAAGGGTATGGGAATCAGAATACCCAAGTAGGGGATTCTTATCATCTCCCTGTCTTCCTGCCCATGGTGTGTGGACAAATTAAGAGTCTTTGACCAGCATCTTTAGTTGGGGGGACAGGAAGAACTTTTGAGCTCACTTCAATCTCCCTGTCCTCAGAGTTCTGTGCCAAAAACTGCTTATTCCTTCCTAGAGATAGGTCGCAGCAGGTGGGCCAGCTGCTGCTAGCCATTTTGGGGCAGGCATCCACTGGGGGGCGCTGGCCCTCTTTGAAGCCTGAAGAGGAGGGAGGGAGAGAGATGATGTAACCCTGGTTCACAGCAGCTGTCTGCTACTTTTTCCTGGAAAGGAGAGGCTGTGAGACCCTGTGGGATGCAGCCTCTTCCTTTGACTCCTCCCTGAGAAGCATGGGGCCACTGTCAAAAGGTTCTGGCCAATCCAAGGCCATCTGCCTCTGTGGGTTGGTCAGAGACAGTTCTGGGTCTGCCTTGGCCTTGTCCTGTGATGATGCACAAAATATGAATTACCAAGCTTGGGAATACGCCCGGGGTATGGTCAGTAGCTCTAACACTCTCCATTGAACTCAGTGCAAGGAGAGTTTAAAATAGCCAGCCTTTGTTCCCAAGGTTTTAAAAATTCAACTCCAGTAGTTACAATGAGCTGTCTTCAAGTGGATCTATAAATAAACTGCTACTGTTCCTCTTTGTCACCAAGAGCTTCAGCGTCTTCCCGAGACGTCGATCTGCCGCTCATCTTCATTACATGCCTCCCATCTGTGGGGCAGCTGCAGCCATCAGCAAACTGGGCTGACATACGAAATTTGTAAAGACAGCAATGCGTTCCCTTTTTAAAATCTGCAGTTCCCCAAAATTAACTACACAGGGAAAGATAGTAACCTTCCATTGGAGAAACCTGGCAGAGCGGGCAGTGTCCTTATTGATTAAGGTTAACATCACCAGTATTAAGTCCTGTTTGCATGAACTCTGTGATGTGCACATTTTTGTGGTGTCAAAAATCTTGAAACATGACACCTTAGACAGGCCCAAATTGTCATTGACATTTGACAAAATAACTGATCAATATTCTTCAAAAGTATCAAAGTCATGAAAGACAAAGGAGGACTAAGGAACTGACAGAGTACAGTAGGCCACATATATAATAAAATGAGATGTGAAGTCCTAAATAGGATTCTGGCACATCAGGATCCACGGACATTAGTAGGAAAACTGGTGAAGCTCAAAGGGGGTCCTTAGTTAGGTTAATGGTATTTCCCAGTGTTAATTTTGTGGTCTGATCATTGTCCTATTGTTATGTAAGATGTTAACACTGGGGAAGAGAGATACGGAAATTCTCTGTACTATTTTTTGCAACTTTTCTCCAAGTCTAAAATTAGTTCAAAGCAGTTTAAAGAAAGGGAGGGGGGAGCTACAGTCAACATTTGGGCTTTATCAGAATCCTTCATCTTCCCTCCTCCCTGGGCACATTGGTTCAGATATTTGTGTTGCGATAGTGGGCATTTCTGTCTCCAGGTAGAGGGTAGGTAACCCTGAGATAGTCATCAATAGCTGTAGTGGGCCCTCAGGAATAGGAATATTCACAGAACTGAACTGAACCAAACAAGAGCTGCCCTAAAGGGAGCCCGGGTAGTTATTTTCCAAGGGAGTGCTCTTACCCAGGGGTTGGTCACCAGCATGGGGCCCACAGGGTATGGCTTTCTGCTTGTCTATATTGTCATTTCTGAGGATGCTCCAGAGGTACATTTGCTCCAGAAGTCTAAGGAAGACTAGGTAAGAGTATGGGTAACCCCCCACCATGGTCCTGTCTCTTCCTAATGCTTCTTGGGGCTAGGTGGGGTCCTAGGCCTTACTGTCCCGCCCTACTTCTGTATTCTCAAAATCTCTTGCTCAGTTTTGCTGCAACCCGTGTGTGTTTCTGGCTTTGACAGTTATGGTGACCTGGGAAGCTTTACCCCTAAAAGGCTGGATGGTGTTCTTCTATCCCCTGAACCCCTCCAGGGAAGAAGTCCAGAGACCTCTGTGCCAAGGAGTGTCCTAGTTGCATGATCATGGCTGTTTTCTCTTTCACAGTCTCTGCTGGCCTTCCCTCTCCATTTCATCTTGCTCCTTTCTGTGGTTTCCCTCACCTGGATGTGGCATTTCAGTAAGGCAGACCTCCCAGCTCTACTTTTCTCCGGGGAGGGGGGGGGTGTGTGGACACTGAGTAACTTTCTGTTTCCTGCCTGCCAGGGCATTCCTTTCATTCTTGTGAAGACTATCCCCCCCCCTCACTCCCCCCCCCCCCNAGGCAGACATGGATGCCTGTTAACTTTTCATATAGTCACAGCAAGGACCTGAGGTCAGGACTAAGAAACACCTGTGCCTGTGGTGCTTTGTGCTGACTTAGTAGACCCCACAGTAAGCAGTCTAGTGAAAGATTAAACTGAAAAAGACTTGATCCTGGTTTTGTGTGTTTTTATGCACACATGTGTCTTTTCCTTCCAGTTTTGCACTCAGCCCTGCTTTGGAAACAAAGTGACATGCTTTGATGTTTTAAGTGGGCAGTGGCCAGACAGGCTGTCTGCCTGGGTTTGTGCAAGAAGAGTAGTAGTGAGAGAGCCCAGCTCTTGACCCCAGGTCACTTTTCTCTCCCTCTCTGGCCATGAATCAGTTCCTGAACACTTATGTCCATTATGGAATTTCAGTTTCAGGAGTAGGCAGGGAATATTTCAAGGTCCAGGATTACAGATTAAAAGAAAAGTAGATTCTCTGAGATCTGCTCTTATTAAAGTAGATCAATGATGAAAGTAGCCAAATCTACAACAACAAAAAATTTCCACCTTGAACAAGTGTTAATCATTATTTATTCTACCCAGCAGAGGGGGGTGTTCTGTCAGGTCACCTTACAACAGATTGGGCGAACTCTAGCTACTCCTGGCTGCTAGCCTGCTATGCAGATCTTGTTCCCAAGATCTTGCTCCCATGTCCAGCTATGCATAGATCCCTAAGTGGCTGATGACTGGGTAGCCACTGCTTTGGAAGCCCTACCTAGGGATGTCTGCTGCTTTCTTAGGGTTTCCCAGAGAGATTATGACTTTGGGAATAGACCTGCACTGAAATGAGAGTCTCTGTCTTTCTGCATTTGGCCCCACAAGGGTCTTCAGCCTGGAGAAACAGTGATTTTCACCTTGATATAGTCAATGATGAGTAGCATCAAGTGTGTCATGTGATGGGTAGTTGGGCTCCTAGAGGCATTGCAATTGCAACTATACATCTCTAGTTTGTTGTTGTTTTGGTTTTGGAAAGCTTTATAATTTACAAATAGTAACATTCACCATTGAAAACATGAACAGTTCTATGAGTTTTGACAAAAAGATAATCACATAACAACCACTACAATCAAGATGTAGAATATTTCCATCATCCCAAACAGTTGCCTTGCTCCGCTTTGTACATAATCCACTCCCAAGCAACCCTTACTTTGCTTTCTGTCACTATAAATTAGTTTGTATTTTTTAGAATTTATTGTAAATGGAATTATGTAGTAATATATTCATTTTAGTCTGGTTTTTTTTGGCTGTATTGTGAATGACTCATGTTGTTAAATGTATCAGTAGTTCTTTCCTTTTTATTGCTTAGTAGTTCTCCATTGAATGGATGTGCCACAATTTTTTTTTTTTAATCTATCTGTTGATGAATATTAGGTTATTTTCTAATTTGGGCTATCACAAATAAAGCTGCTCCAGGCTGGGGTTGTGGCTCAGCGGTAGAGCACTCCCTTTGCATATGCGGGGGGCCCTGGGTTCGATCCTCAGCATCACATTAAATAAATAAATAAATAAATAAATAAAGGTATTGTGTCCAACTACAACCAAAAAAATACATATATATTTAAAAAAAAAAAAAGCTGCTCTGAACCTTCATATACATATTCTTTATGGACATATGCTTCTATTTTTTTATGGGAAATCTCTAGGAATGGAATGTATAATAGATATATTCTAATCTTTAAAATAACTGCCAATTTCTTGTAGAAATAGAGAAAGCAATCATGAAATTCATATGGNTGGTTGTTGTGGTTTGTGTTTGTGGAGGGGGGAGGGGGGAGGATGGGAAAGGCAGCGGAGCACAACAGACACTAGTATGGCAATTTGTAAATCAATGGATGTGTAACTGATGTGATTCTGCAATCTATGTATGGGGTGAAGGTGGGAGTTCATAACCCACTTGAATCAAAGTGTCGAATATGATATGTCAAGAAATTTGTAATGTTTTGAACAACCCACAATAAAAAATTAAAAATAAAATAAAATAACTGCCAAACTTTTTCAAAGTTGAAATAAATAAAAACAAAATTAGAGGAAACGTACTACCTGATACCAAGACTTGGTTTAAAGCTGGAGTAATCAAAACTGTGGTATTGGTGAAAGATAAACACCATGGATCAGTAGAACAAACAATAGACCCACAGGTGTCTGGCGAGTTAATTTATGCCATCTCATATTTGCGTGAGCAGTATATGAGAGTTCCAATTTTGCCATCTTTTCTAGCAGCACTCAGTATAGGCAGTCATTTTAACTTCAGACCATTCTAATAGCCATCTAGTTAATATCTCACTGTGGTTTCATCTTGCATTTCACTACCAACTAATAATGTAGAATATCTTCTCACATGATTTTTTTTTATTATATTAGGTGAAGTGTCTATTCAAATCATTTAAATGTATATTTTTAATTGGGTTGTTTATTTTCTCTTGAGTTTTGAAAATTTTTTGTATATTCTGCATGCAAGTCCTATACTAGTTACGTGACTTACAGATATTTTCTCTCTTTTGTTTGTCTTTTTCTTTTCTTTTTAATTTATTTGTGGCTTTTTATTTTCTTAACAGTGTCTTAAAAAGAGCAAAAGTTTTAAATTTGGTGAAGTTTATTAATTTTTTATTTTATGGAATCATGCTTTGCATGTCATGTCTGAGGAATCTTTGCCTAACCCAAGGTCACAAAGATTTTCTAATGTGTTTTAGAAGAAAATACGTGTTATGGTCTTACATTTCACACTTATACCTATTATCCATTTTGAGTTAATTTTTGTACATGATACAAGGTATGTATTGAAACTTCTTTGTTTTTGCATGTGGATATCCAGTTATTCCAGCAGTTGTTGAAAGTACTTTTTTTCTACTAAATTGTTTGTGTACCTTTATTAAAAATTATTTGACCAACCGGGGTAGTGGCACACGCCTATAATCCCACTCTTGACTACTGTAGCTTTAAACCAAGTCTTGATATCAGGTAGTGTGTCTCCTCTAATTTTGTCTTTGTTTTTGTTTGTTTCAAAATTGTTTTGACTTTTTTGATTCCTTTGCCTTTCCATATAAATTTCTTGATGCCTATTACTTTGAGGGAGAATTGACATCATAACAGCATTGAGCTGTTATTAAAGAATACACAATGGGGTTGGGATGTAGCTCAGTTGATAGAGTGCTTGCCTAGCATGCACAGGGCCATGGGTTCAATCCCCAGCATCACCACCACCATCCCCCCCAAAAAAAGAATACACAAGCATGCTATATATATCTTCATGATATAAGTCATCTTTGATTTTTCTGATCAGTGTTTTGTGGTTTTTAGCATATATACCTAAGCATTTTATCATGGGTTGACTATTGACTAATAGTTCCTCCATCTCTGCAAAAAAAAAAAAGAGAGAGAGAGAGAGAAGTTCAGAACTTGTGAACATTTGCAGGTATAATTAAGAGTCTCAAGATGAGCTCACCCAGTGAATCAAAAGTAAGAATTACAGAATTCTCACATGAAACTATACAAACCAAAGATTATTGGAGTAACATCTTTGACATATTGGAAGATGCTAGCCCAATATTCTATACTCGGCAAAAACAAAAAAGAAATCAGATTCCCTTTCCAGACTTTTTCAGATAAACAAAAACTGAGAAGGGCTGGACACACGGGTATGGCCTTGGCATGGCTTAATGCCTTTCTGTGGTCCCTTCTACAGGCCTGCACTTGGCTTGTTTTCTCCTGTTCACTACCCTGCTCCCACCAAGTCTTTCTCGCGAATGCCCAGTGGTCTGTGGGGAGGAACCTGTGAGTGGGTGCAAACTCCTGTATTTAAGGTTCTTCTCTTACCCTAGCCCACCCTTGGCCTTCACTGAGAACCATCAGGCAAAGCCACTTTGATGTCAAATAGACAAAAGGCTACTGTGATTTCTTTTCGCCCTTAATGCTGCTTTGGTTACTCTGCCATTGTCATTACTTATGTCCCTGGTATGAATGTCTTTTCCTATTTTCATGTCAGTTTCTTATCACTGCTTTCTCACTTATTTGCCAAGCTCTTCAGGAAATGCCACAGCTTCAGAATGCTGGAGTGCAGGTGAGTGGCTGCATTGCTGTGGGCAGGGCTACAGGTCCTTTGCTGCAGTGTAGGCGTTGGGGAGACTTCACTACACAGGAATTTCAACACCGTGGTGGGTCTGGCTCTTAGAGGCGTTAGGTGTTCATGGAGAGCCTCCTCTGTATTCAGCTTTTGGTGGGCAGGCGTGCCAGGGTAGGCAGAGTAGGGGAATGATGCCAAACTCTTAGACTTAGGACCTGGTGGCCTCCTTGAGATACAAGAGAGAAGATGTACCTCCTTGAGATACAAGTGCACATGGAAGCCCAGCTACAGCCAGTGTCACCTTCCAGAGGCTGCCTGATGTCTAGGAAGTGTCTGTAGTTTGAATTTAGATCCCTATTCTCATTTGCTGGGCTACTTAGAGCAAGTTACTTAACTTTCTGAGCCTGATTTTCCCTATCTAAAAAATGAGGTTAATATCCCTATTCCAGAGGCCATCATAAGGATTCAGTGAGGCGATGCATTAAATGGGGTGACATTAAATGAGGCCATGTAGTAGACAGCAAGTAAACAAAAGCAGTTGCTGGGCTTGTAGTGGCATTAAGTGCTCTGATGTCATCTGATGAGATGGACAAAGAGGAAGGGAAATGGCTCAAGGCAGACTTCGGGTTGAGGACAGTCACTTCCTCTGTCAGTCTGTTTCCTTTTTTGTAAAATGGAGGTAACTGTGAAAGCACGGTATGGATGGGAACACGTCTCTCTTCTGAAGGCCAGCTCCAGGCACTGTAGCTGCAGTCCTTAATGCTCCCTTGGACCTCCTCAGCTTTGGCTTAGAATAAGGCTTCTGCTGCGAAAGTCAGTGGTGCTCACTCCCACTCCACCATCATCCAGTGTTTCCAGCGGCCATCAGCACTGGCAGTTTCTGAGCTATTCTGCAGAAACACTCAGAATTTCCATTCCCTCTTCCTCAGGCAGCAGGCAGCACCAGTCTGGCCCACTTCATGAGGATGCGTGCTGTTGGGACAGAAGGGCTACACCCTCTCTCCGGTGACCTTTCCCGGAGAAGTCACAAGGACTTAGTGTCCACAGGAAAAGTGAGCTTGGCTGCAAGGAGTTGGCACAGCACCGTGAACTTTTCCCAAGGCCTGCTGGTGACTTTAGATGAGCACCTCTCATGACCCAGCCCTTTGAAGGGCTGGCCCAGTTTTCACCCCCATATTATAGATGAGGAAGTGGAGGCCAAGAGAAGTCAGCCTCTTGCCCACTGCATCTAACTGGTCAGTGACAGAGCTTGGATTTCAGCCAAGACCTAGTCTGACTCACTATTCTTCACCACTGTGCTCTTGCTGAGTCTCTGACAGACTGCCTGGGCCTTGGGGCCACTGCAGTGGGCAGAAGGCTATCCTGGCAAGGCCGTTTGGCTTCTGAAATGCTTTCATTTGGAATGGACTTCTGGGTGGGCAAGGAGATCTGAAAAGCGTCGATTCCTGGAGGACTGGGAGAGCCCTTGCCCTGATGGCTCAGGGCTTAGAGAGCGGCCATAGTACATAGCAGATGAGAGGGCAGTGGACACGTGGACACTGTGCTGCTTCTGTTCTTGAGAACGTCCCTCCGGCTTATGTCTCACAGGCATTGTTTAGCCACCAGGACTTACATTTTTCCAGGTTCAAATCAATGTGCCCTTGAGAGTTTGTGGTTTATGAGATTAGAACTCTTTCCTAGTAAAGGAAAATATGCAGGTAGGGGCCACACGCTCAACTGCCTTTGCATTCCTCGTCAGTTGGGAATCTTCTCCTGGGCTGATTCCTTTTAAGGACTCTGATGCCTGCCCAGGTGAGCATGTCCAGGGCAGAGCATGTTCCCAGTGCTGGGCTGCTGTAGGTAAGTTCAAGAGATGAGAGGAGAAGCAGCTAGCTTCTAATAGTGGCTCTGTAGGCAGCCTCGTGTTGTCAGAATCAGGTACACAGGCATCCTAGGCGAGCCCCAGTTGTCACCAATATACTTCACTGGCTGTGGCACTGAGAGGCAGGGCTGCTGTATGGAGTAGCCTTGGTTTTGTGATACACAGTAGTTGGCTTGCTTTTGACTCTTGAGCCTAGTAAGTTCTGGGTTAGCGAGAAAAGAAAGGAGGTGTGCAACAGGAGGCGTGAGAGGGCAAAGTCGTGGGCCCTGTGGACAGGCCAGCATTAACTCAGCCATTCATGTGTCCTGGCCCTGGCAGCGCGGTAACTGAAGGAACAGGGCAGGATGGGGCAGGCCCAGGTATATAGGAGCACAGAGGAGCTCCTGGTTAGGAGTGAGAAGTGGGGAGGGGAAGGGAGCAGAGGTCAGGCTGCTTGAGCTGGAAGTGAGGGTGCAGAGGCAGGAGAGGAGCTTTCGAAGGAGGTGGACTGGCTTCAAGTACCTTGCCAAGGGCCTTGGATTTTTCTCCCAAGGGTGGCAGAGAGCCCTGAAAGACTATCAAATCTGAGGGGTGACATGGTAATGTTTAGAATGCCCTTTGCCCATTAGTGAGGCAGTGGTTTAAAGCCCAAGCCCGAGCTGTGGCTAAATTTATGTGTCACTGAGGCTTTGGGGCTGGCCAACAGTCGAGCTATCACTGAGCATGGCAATCCACAGGGAACAATTCCACAGAGGAATCACAGCCTTCAGAACTAGAGCTGAATTGGGCTGGGGTTGTGGCTCAGTGGCAGAGTGCTTGCCTCACATGCTTTACACATATGAGGCATGGGATTGGATCCTCAGCACCACATAAAATAAATTAGTAAATAAACAAAATAAAGATAGATGTTCATATATAACTTAAGAAAAAAAAAAAAACTAGAGCTGGACCGGGCACAGAGCCACACACCTGTAATCCCAGTGGCTTGGGAGGCTGAAGAAGGAGGAGCATAAGTTCAAAGCCAGCCTCAGCAATGGCGAGGCACTAAGCAACCCAGCCCTATTTTGTGTTTCGTCTCTAAACGAAACACAAAATAGGGCTGGGGATGTGTCTCGGTGGTCCAGGGCCCCTGAGTTCAATCCCCAGTACCCTCCCACCAAAAGAAACCAAATCAAACCAAAGCTGGGGTGTTCCCACCTACTGAATATTCACTGCACTTTTTGGGTCTGGGGAAGCCTTCATCTGTGTTTAAAGCAGAGACCTGACTTTTCTAATTGGCACGAGCCTGAAGGGCCTTAGCAGAAACATGGAGCACCTCATATTCCTGAGGTCACATTGGGAATAGCCTGACTGTTCCTATCCTATGGATTTCAACTCCCATGAGCCATCTGGCCAGGATAGTCACAGAGAAATCTTTTTTTTTTTTTTCCCCCAGAGGATCTGGACCAGGGCAAGTTTGGGACATCCCCTCACCTGATTCTGGGCCACAGTTGCTAGACCCTTGGGAAGGCCTTCGTGAAACCTGGAGCATCCCATGTTGGGGATGGGGAATTAGAGTGGGCTGACTGGGAAGAGAGGCAGCTTCGGGGCCAGGTAGTCTTCAGTGTCTCTAGCCCTACTCGGAATAGTGGGTACACCTTGAGTGAAGAGTTGAGACACAGACCAGCCTCCTTGAGGACCCCAAGAGGGCACCCACTGGCCTACCTGCCTGTTCACCAGGCCACTTCTAGCCTAGACCACCGTATTCTGATTGCATTCCTCATAGCCTCTGTTCAGAAAGGTAGACGTGTGGACCCTAATGTGGGAGCCCCATCATTTTGCCGTTTCTTACTGACACTTTGAAGTCATTTTCTCAAATTTGCTGGTGGTTTTCCACGTGATCCTTTGGAGCGGCTGTTCTTCTCTCAGCATTTCCTCACATATTGAATAGACTGAGGGATTCTTCTTTCTCTTTAGCCAGAAGTGGATTTCCCTATCCCACCGGGCAAAGGCAGGAGTTTAGAGTCCGTGCAGAGCCAGCCCCAGGAGTCCATCAGCATGCCCCAGACACTGACCAGCACACTGGAGCACATCGTGAGCCAGCTGGATGTCCTCACTCAGGTAGGTCATGATGTGAGTTTACTTAGTTGCCCATACTTGGTCTGGCATTTGGACCATTTGAAGTTGGCCAACAGGTGTTGGATTTTTTAAAAAATATAATTAGCGTGGACTTATTTTCCAGCCCAAATTAATGAATTAGCAGTTCATTTCTTGGGATTTTGGCTCTTTGATCCATTCAAACCCTGGCCAGGCCACTAGATTCCAAAATCCCCAAAGCTAGAGCTTGTCAGAGTGCCCCCATCCAGCTATGGCCTGGGCCACACCAGAGCATTGATTGTTTATCCCACTCTTGGCTAGGTGGGCACTCCAGGGACATGCCAGGGAACTGAGCAGTGAGTGAGTTAAGGCTTCTAAGAGCACAGCCTGACACTATTTTTTATCCTGTGAGCAACCATGGAGAAATCCCCAGTTCACAAATCTGGTACACTTATCTGTAGTGTGTGGTGGTCGTGGGTGCTGCCTTCCTCATTCATGGTGAGGATTAAGAGATATGAATTTCTCAGGCTGGGGTTGTAGCCCAATGGTACAGCGCTTGCCTAGCATGTGTGAGGCACTGGGTTTGATCCTCAGCACCACAAAAAATAAATAAAATAAAGGTTCATCAACAACTAAAAAGAATTTTTAAAAAGAGAAAGAGAGAGAGAGAAAGAGAGATAAGAATTTCTGCCAAGTGTTTGGCCCATGTCTGTCTCTGGGTACCTGTTCAATACATGTTCACTGTGACCCTTATCAGCAAAATAGATGTGGCTCCAACTCCAGAACTTGCTGTGACAGCTTGTAATACAGATTCATAATGCAGCAGTTTTAGTAAGAGAAAAAGCTCAACAAGGAGTGACAGTCAGCACTGGGGTCATGCCCAGTGGAGCATCTCACTTCAGGGAGTGAGAGTGTCTCTGGCAGAGGTAGCAGTCTGCCTGCAGGTCTGGAGGAGGCAGTAGGCACATTGAGGAACTGAACAAAGCCCAGAGTGACTGGCATGTGGCATGTGATGGGGCTGGGAGCAAGGCAGGATTTGAAGGTCCTACAAGGCCTTGGTTCCTTGGCTCTTGATACCAGGTGGGGACTCAGCAGACCCTCTCTCTGCCAGCACATGGGAGAATAAGGGTGTGAGAGGGACATGGGGCCCACTAGGAAAAGAGAGGTGTGAAAGTGGGGAAAGGGGAGATCGGTTTAGCCCACAGGAGGCATGCACAGGATCCTTGATGTCTCTGTCAGACATCAAGTGGTGTGGCATCCTTTTCCTGCCTCTGGATCTTGGGCTAAGTGAGAAAAACTCTTCCACATTGTGTCCCATCATCCATGACATGTCACAGTAAACAGCTAGGACTGTACACCTTGGGCCCACAGATGGACTCTTACAAGGGAGAGGCCAGGTCTCAGTGGCTGGGGTTTATAGGACTATTTCCAGACATTTTGGAGAGCCTGTTAACCCCTGGGAAGAAGGCCTGTGCTAAAAGAGATGTGAGCAACGTGAAGAGACACTTCAACCCTGTCAAAAACCGCCTGTGTTCCTCACAGCCTCATCAAGTGAGAGATCAGGGGAGGTGGAATCAATTAGAACTTTATAGGATAAAATTGGAAATTAAGTCTAAGAAGATGGTTAAAAATAGCTTCATTGGATACAGAGGAGTATATCATTAAAAACATTTCCTGTCACTGTTTTAGGGGTACACATGGAAGGTTTTGTTATGTGTTAGCAATTAGGAGTCTGGTAGTAACTTTACAAGAAACTTGCATCATAAATTATAAGTGATGGCTTTCCTGTGGCCTGGCACTGGTGTCCAGTCCCTCTGGCACCCTTGTCCAACCTCACCATTCAGCCGCTTTGCATATCTACCCACTATCAGATGCCAAGACATCAACCAGTTGCCTGTTTTGCAAAATTGATAATGTCTGTGTGTTCCTGGATGCTACAAAGCAAGGCTTTCCTACTGGACTCAGGTGCCTTAGGAAATCTGGATTCCACAGAGGCGCCTGAGGTTCAGCCATTTTTTTTATACAAGGTGCATTTGGGTTAATCTGGCCATGCTCTCCTGGGGCTTTGTCATTAGCTATTTTCCAGGCCCACATTTCTCTCCTGGTCTTGGCACTCTAGCTGAGGTACCAGCCAGAGCCAGGGCAGTCACCACCAGTGGGCTTTAGCTTTAGGCTTCCCTGCCCCTCCTCTTGGGATGGATTCAGCACAGGGCAAGTCTACAGCAGGAGTCTCTCTGAATGATCTAGATGGACCCAGCCCTCTCCTAAAGTATAGAGCCAGGTGATCATTGCTATCCTTCTTCCCAAGTGGCTTATGAAGCCAGGCTCCCCACTCAGCCTGTGGGTACTGGCCTTGGGTGCCACCCCTCAGCAGGTACTTCTCACCTTCTGCTTGGGTCTGAAGCACCTCTCTGCTGTGGAGCATGGGACATCTCAGTCACCCCAACACTGACTCCTAACTTCAAACATGTCCATCTGAACCATGCTATTCTGCTCTGTCCTGTCTCCGTCTCACTGCCCCTTTCCTTCTCTGTGAGGAAGTCTGCTTCAAAGTAACCTTAAGGAAATCGGATCTTCCATGTCCTTTGTGCCTTCTCCCTGCTGAACATCCTTCCAAGGGAGAACCAAGAGGGTGGCAGTGGCCAGGCAGTGGGCGGGGATGTTTACTGAGTGGGTCATAGAGCCCCTGAGTGATATGAATGTGGAACCCCTCAAGGCCTGCTTTACTGCTCAGCAGGCTGGGTGTGGCCCAATGTGGTGAGGCAGTCAGAGGGTCAGAGACTCAGTCTCTGTACCTCTGCAAAGCAAAGGCCTGAGGCCAAGAAACTGAGGGAGCCCATGGTGGGGAATGACTCAGAGAAAGTCAGCTTCATTGTGGCTTTGCTCAGTGAGCTTGGACAAGTCACTGAGACACCCCATGCTTCACTTTCTGAATCTGGAACACAGAACTGATAATAGCTCCCACTTCACAGGCTTTGGGGAGGATTAAGTGTGTCCATCTGTGGAGCTAGTCAAGCAGTGCCTGCCAGTGCCATACGCTACTGACATGTTCTGTGCTGCTCCTGCTGCCACCACTGTCCAAGGCTTGACAGGGGTGAAGGTTGTCTTCCTGACAGCACCAGAAGTATCTCTTCAATTTTCCATTACCTTTTGAAGCTATTCCCTACCCTGTCACAGAGAGCCATTCTTTGGTTCTGGGGCAGAGGTGGCTAGTTCCCTCTGCACACATTCATAGAGCCCATTTGTGGGTGCCCATGTGAGAGACCTAGTTCCACCCTTAGATAGTCCCCAGAAACAAATCTGCTGATGTCAGAGCCAAGACCCCAAGGAGGAGCAGATAGCTGGGGCCACAGGTGACAGGTAGGAACAGTGGGGAGGGGGGGGCAGGATGCAGATCAAGAAGACCATGGGACCTCTGGTGTGGGGTAAAGAAAAGACGCAGCCCAGGACTCTGGAGCATGGTGAGACCCTAAGCAGCATGGAGTCAGAGCCTGACCCAGTGGAGACTCCGGGGTAGAGTGGATATAGGGACCATAGGCCTGTACTTGAGCGAGTGACAGAGCTGTCAAGGCCTGACTCCTGGGAAGTGACTTCTGCAGAACCAGGTTTCACTGCAGATAGGAAGAAGCAGATAATGAGATGAGTAGGACTGTAGTGACCTCTGCCAAGGCTTCTGACTGACCTCCAGAGTAAGGAATCAAGTGGGGCAGCTTTCCCCTAGCCCTCCTAGGGCAAGAGGCCTCTCAGGTCAGGAGGAAACCACATTGACCTAGGGTTTGTACAGCATCAGAAACCCTGTCCTTTTAACTCCTGAATCGGAGTTGTACTATTTGCTGTTTTTATAAATACTTTTTATAAACTGAATATACTATTTTTCAAAAGTAGATTTATATGGGCTTTGGGGTGATCTTTTAAGACTCTATTTCCTGCCTGCCAGTGCCCTCCTGAGGAGGCAGTCTTCAGGTGTCCTGATCTGGTCAGGTCTCTCCAAATTGTTTTAGATAGAAAGTTCTTAAGAGCTTGGGGCTCACATCGTTGTCATAATCATCATCCTCCTCCTAGTGCTTATCTGAGGCCTGTGACTTTCCTAGGACTTCCCTTTGCAGCCCTCACTTTATCCTCCCACCTGGTGCCTGGCAGTGAGCAGTGACCATTGTGCCAGGTACAGATAGGGTATTCACAGCGACTGGCTTATTGTGCTTGGATCAGCCTTGGGGTCCACCTAGCCTGGTGATCCTGGTGTCAACACTGTTGGGTCAGTGTCTCCAACTTCCCTTGCTAAATTTTTTTAATTTAAATTAAACATTAAATTAATTAAATATTAATTTAATTAAACAATTTTTTTAATTTTTATTTTTATGTGGTGCTGAGGATCGAACCCAGTGCCTCACACACATGCTAGGCAAGTACTCCACCACTGAGCCACAGCCACAGCCCCCAGCTCTTTTAAAAAAATTTTATTTTGAGACAGGATCTCACTGAGTTGCTTAGGGCCTCACTAAATTGCTGAGGCTGGCCTTGAACTTGAGATCCTCCTGGTCAGCCTCTTGAGCCACTGGGATTACAGGTGTACACCACTGTGCCCGTCAGTTACCTCCCTTATGAATAGGACCCAAGCCTGCTTGGGTCCTCTGGATGCTATTGTGAAGCTTTTGGATAACTGTGTATACTGGGCTGCTGCCAGCTGTGCGGCAAAGCACAGGGGTAAACTGACATTGTATGAGGAACAGTGTAGGGAAGCACTAGGGTAGCCTGTGGCACAGGAGCAACAGAAGTGAACATTCCACAGGCCTCTAACCTCTGGACTTGAGTTCCAGGAATGTTTGTTGAGCACCCAGTGTCTGAGTAGGCAGGAGAATGAGAGGGGAGAAACAGAAGAGGGCTCTCCCAGCCCCAGGAGGGAGGGGGATGCAGGAGATAACAGAGGCACTGGGGCGTAAGTGGAGCTGTTGAAAGTAAGGAATGGCTGGGGTTGTGGCTCAGCGGCAGAGTGCTCATCAAGCATGTGCAAGGCCCTGGGTTCGATCCTCAGCACCACATAAAAATAAATAAATAAAATAAAGGTATTATGTCCAACTACACTTAAAAAATAAATATTAAAAAAAAATTTAAAAAAGAAAGGAATGGATCCTGGAACCCATTAGATAAGAACTTTGAATCTGAACTAAGGCATAGGACCAAGATTGAAGCTCTTCAAAGATGTGTACTTCTTGTGACAATTGTTCTTTGAATCAAGTTGTCATAGTGATTTTGGGAGAAAATGTATTTCCTAACAATGGAATTTAAGTTTTCCTTGGAGGATATTTTGCTCCTTAAAAAACCCCTAAGGGAGTTCTCAGGAAGCACTGGTCTGAGGTCAGGATTGCATGTGCTGTGTGCTATGTGCTATGTGTGCCTCACTTAGTGTACATCTGTCCTTCATGGTGCAGGGTCTCTTGGGGCTTGGGTTGTGGCTTAGTGGTAGAAGGCTTGCCTCACATGTGTGAGGCACTGGGTTCAATTCTCAGCACCACATATAAATAAATGAATAAAATAAAAGTCCATCAACAACTAAAACAAAAAACAAAAAAACCCAGAAAAACAGTGCAGGGTCTCTGCTATGAGCCTGTCTGCAGCCCCCTCCCCTCCCCTGCCCAACACAAACCTGTCCTATAGCTGCCTCGGGTCACTCACCTGCCAGGCCTACCCTAACTCTTCTTTGCTAAAGAAGAGAAAAACAGAGACCAAGAATCAGACGTGCCAGCTGCTGTAACCCACCTTTGCCTCTTTCTGGCTTTCCGTAGGGTGGAGATTTTAGCCCAGTTGGTAAAGGCCCATGGGATATCCACTCCTGTTGCTCCTATGCCATAGGCCACCTGGGTCCTTGTACAGCATGGACTTATTGCTTCACCCCACCTCTTGGTCTATGTTGTGGTGTGAGCCCCAGAGGTCAGCACCTCAGGTGGGGCTGGGACTTTTCCTGGGGTCTTATTTCTTCTGCCTTGCCTAGTGGAATCTAGCCTGGAACCCCTGGTGGCCTGTCTGCTTGATGAGGGGCCTCCCGTGGTGATCCAGGCTCAGGCCCTGATCTGGGTGCTCTTTCCCCTCATGCTTGTGTTGGGGTGCTGCCAAATTCAAGGGTCCTTTTCACAGATGCTGGAAAACTAGTCATCAAGCAGAGAGAGACTGTCCCTCCAGATAGCATTCTTCTTGCATGAGATCCCTGGCTTCCTCCCTGGAGAAGGCCAGGGCTTGGTTACCCTTAAGAGTGACAGAGGTTCAGGTGGTATCTGCTAGTCACTGAGGCCCTGGGCCTTCCTTGGGGTAAAAGGGTGGATTGAGGAGCTGTGGACAGTGACCCAGGAACCGGGGAGGCAAGGACCTGGTTCAAGTCCAACAAGCAGCTTGGTGGTTTTGCCTCAGAATCCCACAGAGAAGTTATTTTTTACTCTAGTTTCATGTCTTGCTGCTTTTTAAAAATACCAAGCCATGAAATTCCTGTTCCAACTGTTTTTTATGGCACCCAGTGCTTCAGGCTGGCCCCAGCAATGCTGTGATGTCACGTTCAGGTTCCTGTGACTCATGGAGCTGGGCTCCAGGACTTGCAGTACACACAGTGGGAACCAGGCCCACCCAGCTCTGCTGGTTTGGGTCTCCTTGGCAGTTAAATGTATAGGTTATTCTGATCTGCAGACCTAACTCAAGAATTTTTGCCTGTTTGATCTGGGGAGTTAGAGAGAATTGACTACTTGCTGGGATACCCTAACCACCCCCAGCCCCAGGGTCCTGGCAGTCCCCTATTAGATGGGCTGCTGAGGTGAGGCATCTAGTTCCACTAGTGGGAAGGTGGGATTGCTGCACCCTGCTGCAGGTCAAGCTGCCTGACTGCTCTCTGGGACTCCTACTGTCCTTTGTTAGGCAGGCCAGCTATCTATGGAAGCATATCCAGATCTCAAAGTAATTGCACCATTTTCCCTGGGGGCTGATCCTCCCAGGTACACCCAAGCCCAATTTATTGGGACGGTATAGAGTAGAAGTCACCCTGTGTGCCCTTCCGTGATCCCTGTTTACAGGGTATGTGCTGCCCTCCAGTCATTACCTCACTCCCAGGCAGGGCCTGCAGAGAGGTGGTTGGTTTGTTTCTCCAAAAGCAAACCTCTCCACATCATGACATTTAGCTGCCCAAGTGGATTTAGCCACTTTCGTTTGTGGATAGTCAGGGCTGCCTTTTTAGTCGAAGTCCACTTTAAGTTTAATCAAAGTCAGATCAAACTCACTTGGGGTCTGGGGAAAGAACCTCTTTTTCCCCCCTCTGTTAAGAGGCTACTTCCTGCTGGGCATCATGATGCACTCCTATAATCCCAGTGACTTGGGAAGCTGAGGAGGAGGATCACAAGTTTAAGGTCAGCCTGGATAATTTGTTTATCTTAAAAAATCAAAAGGGGCTGGGGTTGTGGCTCAGCAGTAGAGCGCTCGCCTCTCATGTATGAGACCTGGGTTCAATCCTCAGCACCACATTAAAAATAAATAAACAAATAAAGATATTGTGTCCATGTATAATTTAAAAAAATTTTAAAAAAAGGACTGAGATGTAACTCAGTGGTAGAGCACTCCTGGGTTCAATCCCTAGTAGTATAAGAAAATAAAAAGAAGGTACTTCCTAGAGGACAAAGGACTCAAAACACTGTCTGATGGGTAGCAGAGATATACTTGGTGCCTGGTTCTAGCTACTTGCAGAGGGACTAGGGAAGAATGTCTGTCTAGACTCCTTGCCCCTCCCCAACCCTGTTGCTCACTTTGACGTTTTATCTACTGGCTCCCCTGGCTTTGCAGTGAAGAGAGATGGGGAAGATTGCACCTTTCCCCAATACCAAATCAGGGCAGTGTGCAGCTTCCTCTCATGGTGTGCAGCCTGCTAGCAGCACTCAAAAACTGGCTCCAGTTTATTATTGCATGGGGAGCCGGATGGCAGCTCCCATGGGGGATCTGGCAGAAAACTCTTGCTTTCCATCTTCTATCCCGTCTGCGGTTGTGGCAGAAGCACCCCCTCCCTGAAGAAGCTGCAGATTGAAGGCCCCTGCCTGCCAGATGGGCTGGGCAATGGCTGTGGTTACCTCTAAAGCCTGGGAATGTTCACGGTCGGTCATTCGAGATTTCTTCTGAGGCTCCAAGCAGGCCAGGAGGTTGGGGGAGGGCTGGAAGATGACAGGCGAGAGTGTGAGGGGCAGTAAGGCCCACGCAGGGACATCTTATTAAGGCTGACTTGGGATGCGCTTTGAGAAGGATGAGGGGACTCCAAGTGGTTTGCTCGTATTTCTTTTGGGGACCTGAGGGCCCTCCAAGGACGAGTCAATCAAGCACAAAACCTATAAAAGGACCTGTGAGTGTTAGTGACTAACAGCCCCAAATGGGCCTGCATCCTCTGCGATTCACCAGGCCAAAGCTGACACTGGCTGCCTGGTGTTCTCCCCAATGAGGCACTGCTACAGCAGGCCAGGGAAAGCTGCAGGAGGGCCTCTGATCAGATCCAGGGATGACGGGGTACTTGACTAGAGCAAGAAGAGTGAGTAGGAAGAAGCCTTGAATTTAGCAGGGCATGGCATTTGGAGAACATTCTGATCTGGGCCCAGTTGGCTGCAGAAAACTGGCCATAGTGGCAGAGCAGGTTTTCCCACGTGGATGAATGGATGCTTCACAGGGCAGGGGGAGGCCTATAAGAGCCCACCCTGATGGCCTGTGCTCTTCTTTCTCCCTGTGATTGTCTGATTAAGTTAGGCTTCATTGAGGTTTTCCAGGCCTCCAGCAAGTACAAAGTAATTTCTTGAACTTGGGGTGATTGTGTTCTATGGGGTATTAGTAAATTAACTACTTGGTATGGATTGTGGGAAAAGTCAGCCTCTGAAGAAATGGGATGTAGAAGATGGCCAAAGCCAAGATTCATGCCCCATGCTTAGCTTCACTGGACTCACCTGGGAATCAGAATGCAGCAGAACCGATGGTCAAGTGTGACTGGTGTCCTGCCTTGAGTCCTGTCCCTGTAGGCACATGGCTTGTGAGAAGATGTGTTTGAACTTAGGCAGTATGAGCAGGGTCGTGGTTCAAGTCCTCCCTGTGTGAGCAGTGCCCCATCAGTCCTAGGAGCATTGGCTTTACAAATGGTAGTGAACGATCCCACTTTTTGTAATTTTTTTCTTTTGGGGGGAGCAATGATATGGAAAGGCTGTGTTTATTTAAAAGAAGTTGTAAAGTCATGAGGGAGGTAAATTAGCCAGGATTCCTTAATCCAGTGGCTAATTCAATGATAGAAAATAGTGTTTCGTGTACTTCCTGGAGAGAGCTAATCCTCAGTAGAGGTAGGGGTTGGGGATGCAAAAACATCAGAGAAATCCTAGATCCCTGAGATAATATGAAACAGAAACATGGACCCATAGGCTCAAGGAACCAAAAGCTTACTTTGTGTTGTTTGCAGCAGACTGTGGGGTAAAAGGGAATGGTTAAAAGACAGTAACTGAGCCCAGAAAATTTCTTTAGATATTTGTATATTATGGACCAACATTTTGTGATCCTGGTCTCTCTAGCATGTCAGGGAGTCTCCATTCCTTCCCTCTGAAGTTTAGGCCTTGAAGCTTTTAGTCATCATCAAGTCAGGTCTGAGGTGGAAGGGGAGGATCCCTGCTGTTTTCCTGACTCGCCCCCACTTTGTCCACCCCCACTTCCTGCTGAAGCCAGAATACTTCCTCCAACCCAAGGCCAGCTGGCGAAGGGGCTGGCCCCTCCTGCCTGCCCACTCTCCCTCCCCCACCATCCCCTTAGGCCTGCCAGGTCCAGGGCCCAAGCTGCTGTGAGTGCTCTTCACAGCCAGGTAGGCTCATCTCCAGACCAGAGCTACCTAGTCTCTGTCTCAGGGACCTGGGATGGCAGGAGTGTGCACTTCCTGCTTCCACAGTACTCAGGGCCAGGCATTTGTCTGTCTGCTACTCCATGTGTGCCTCCTTTGTGCCAGGAGCTGTCTGGGAACAAGAAGACCATCATATGCAGGAACAGACAAAAACTCTCTCCTCATTGTGCTGTCACTAGACTGACTGATGTAGTAGGCTACTTGAGGGGCCATAGTAGGCAATGGGGCCGTGACTGGGCTGAGAGGCAGAATCTGGGTGAAGGAAAGGCCTAAACTTAGCTCAGCTGCCCCTATCCCCAGGGAGCTGGGCTGGTCCCTCCGTCTCTCAGTCACCCTTAACACAGACTGGCCAGGTCACTGTCAGCAGCGTAGGGCTGCCTGTGTGCACATGTGTGCATGCTCACACATGGACCTAGACCAAGAGGAAAGCTGGGGCTGGGCAGCCCAGCAGCCCCACTTTGTTTTGATAGCTTGTAAGACCCCACAGCAAAGAGGCTCCCTTTTATTGCATCTGTTTTAGATCTTTAGAATCTGAGTGAAGTTAAAACCATGCTACAGGGGAGATTAATTCCACATTTTCCATCTTTGCAATGAAACCAAAGGAAAGTTAGACATTGTGTGTGGCGCTGAGCCAGTGGCCAGCCCTAGGATATTTCCCCAGGCCTGGCACATGTGGCAAGGTGACTGCACCTCTCTCTTTGACCCAGGCCTGGTGGGATCCCTTACCACCTAATAATCTGACTCCTGTGTTGGGGGAGGGGAGGCCTGGAGAACCCCAACCCCTCCAGGGAGACCTCCTGGGGGAGCTCAAATCAATCACAATCCTGGAAATGATTAAAAGCAACTTTCCATCACAGGAGAACTTTAAAAAGCAATCAGACCACCATGTGCCCCTATGGTTCAGGCCCTCCCACGCTTGACTAAAGCCACCTCTTTATGACCCAATGAGCCCCATATGTGCCCAGGGCTCCCCTGTTATCCCACAGCTCAGTCAGGACAACAGCTGGGGGAGTCACATTACCCACAGGGCACCCTGTGCCCAGCTGACAGAGCAAGTGCTGTATCAATATGAGCTACTAATATGAGTGTTGTAGAGCTCTCCAGAAGATGCGTTGTACAGACAAGGAAACTGAAGCCGAGTCAGGGAGCTTGCCCAAAGCCACTCAGCAAGTTAGTGGTCCAAATCAGACTCAAACCCGGGCCATACGGCTCTGGAACCTCTGCTCTTACCACACAGGACAAAGCTGCCCCACTAGGAATCATTCTGTCAGCCAAGGGCTCACATCTGTGCCACAGCTTCAGGGAAGGAAGGCAGGCCCTGACCCTAGGACTGAGTGAGGTCAGGAGGGCTTCTTAGAAGAGAAGCTAGAGCAGGCCTTCAAGAGGTAATAGTGACCAACGACACAGGACCCAGATGCCATGTGAATGCCACACCAAGGAGTCTGATCTTCATTCCTGAGTTCTTGGACAAAAAAGGGACATAGCAGAAGTAATGAGGAAGGCGGGGTGGAAGGTGATCCAGGAGTAGGGTCAAGGAAGCTGAGGCGTGAAGAGGGCAGGGCAGGAGGTGAACCCCACAGTACCAACAGGGAGGTGTTGTCCATGTCGGTGTCCTAGTGCAGGAGAAACCCAGCAGGGCAGGGGTGGCCTTCCTAACCTGAGAAGGAGTCTGCTCTCAGCAGAGCCCCATTGGCTGAGTACCCTGACCAGTGGTGCCCTAGTTGGTGTCACGCAACAGTCAGGGATGCCTGGACAGCCTGGCCCTGCTGTGCTCACATTCCCGCTGCCCTCTCCCAGGTGCCATACCTCTGCCCAACACACTTCCCTTCTGTCATCGGTCTCAGTGGCTCCTCATCTGATGGGATGGAATGCCCCATCTCCTGGCTTCCCTGCTAGTCAGCCAGACCAGGCAGAGTGCCCGGTGGGCATGTGGCTGCATGTTGGCTCTCTGCCTCTGTCAGTCTGGCCCAGCCACCCTGTCACCTCTATGCTACCTGTCTTCCACCTCATGTAAGAGACCCAGAAGGGACTCTCTGTCCTAGAAAGCAGTACCACTCACCATAGAAGACCCAGGCAGCATCTAGAGGAGCAGGAGGTAGACATGGGGAAGTGCCCTGCCAGGGTGAGCAGGGACCACTGGGAAGAAGGGCCACCCCAGAGCTGGATAGGAGTGGGAGTGTAGAGGGAAAGCCTCAGGTGAGGCCTGCACATGTGAAAGTATTTTTAAGGATCTAGCTGAATGTCTGAGAAATGTAGATAGAGTGGCCAGCTGGTCACCTTTGTTCTTCACTATCAGTGATAGTGGAGCAGCTTTGCCAAAAGGCAGCCCAGCTGAAAACTGGTACTGCAGCCACACTGGGGCCTAGAAACCTCCAAGAGCCAGAGTCTCTTGTTTGCCTCACATGGTGGATGCCTGACATGTGAGAGATGGGAGAGTGAGAGATGCTGTTGAATGCCCTGTGAGAGTCATGGGGGCCCTACAAGTGTCCCCAGAAGTGTCCCATAGCCCCTTGGGCTCCATCTTTCATGAGAGGGACCTTCAGCAAAGGTGGCGTCAACGGTGGCCTGGGAGGAAGAGCAGGTACTGGAAGGGGCCTGGCTCTGAGGTGCACCCTGATCTGTTTTTGAAGTGCCAGTTCAGTGCCTCCTGTCCCACCACTTGTGGGACCAGGTGTGGACAGTTCCCAGACTGCATCTTTTCCCGAGTTCATTCTGGAGCCAGTGCTCTACAAAGTGGCCCTCGGCATGTGGGAGCACTGTCTTCCCTGGCTGTACCTACCCAGACCTGTGATCCTAGTGACACAGCCAGGAAGTAGAGGCTTCTCTGTCCCCTTCTCTTTCTGACTGAGGGCCCTGAGGCCCTTTCTCTACCTCCCTTGTGGCTGCCAATCTCTCTCTCTCTTCTACTCATCCGCTTCAAATCAGCCACACTGGCCTCTTGACAATTCCAACAGTGTGCCTCGGAGCCTTCGCACCTGCTGAACCTTGTACTTGGAAAGCACTTCCATTGATATTTCCTGTGATATTTCCTCACAGAGGTGGCACTCTCCTTCCCAGGCCTTCCAGCCCAGCACCAGCCCTAGAACAGGTGAACTGTGTCGGGGGCTCAGCCCCTCTAGACCAGACATTCCACTCTACTCTCCTTGCTTTGTCCTCACACACAAGTGAAAAATGGGTAAAACAGGAAACCAGTAAAAGGAGAGAAAAGAGCTGAGGAAAAGATGCAGGGTGAACCCACCTCAAGAAGAAACCAACTAGGTAGAAGGAGGTCCAGGGGAGGTCAGACTGTGAGGAAGTGGGGAGGCTGGGGAGTAAGGGGCCAGCAGGAGAAAGAAGGACAAAGGAAAGGCCTCATACACCCAGGAAGAGCACCAGGGGTTGTGACTACAGGGGGAGAAAGGGGACGTGGGCCCGAGGGGCTGTGTACCCCTCCACAAGGTGTCAAAGGAAACCAGGCAAATCCTGCCTGAGGGTGGGGGACTCATTCTCTCAGAGAGCTCTGACTCTCCTCCTCCATGTGACACCCAGAAAACTCTTCCCTGGACCTATACAGAGCCTATAGGAATGTCACAATGGACTGTGGAGCCAGGCAGAGGCCCTTCAAACTCTCCCTGGCCTCTTACAGTGCTCCAAATTTCTGAGCCCTCATCACACAAGTCAGAGAATCTGAGATTTCCCCTGGCCATCCCAGAGGCCAAAAGAGATGCACCAGCCTGGGCTCTGTCCTGTACAGGGCACCTAAAGTGGACACTTCAGGACATTGGTAGGCATGAGGGACAATGTAGGAACTGAGCTCAGCAGTTCTAAGTCCTTGAACCCTATAGGGCAGGAGCAGGCCTTTAGCAGATACCTATTAACTAGTGCTGGTGGAGAAAGAGGAGTCTAAGGTGGTGAGGTGGAGAGTGGAGATGTCTTCAAAATGGCCCCAGTGTCGGGCCAGGTGCCAGACATGTCTCTGAGGACTGGCATTTTGGTGCAGTTTCTTTGGGTGTCACTACAGTTTTTAGGGAACTAAAAATAAAAGCCTGTCACTTTAAAATCAGTTCTTTTTATACCATCCTCAGAAGGCCCTTTAGGGTGTTACAGAAAATGTCTTACACATCTTGAACTGTGAGGGAGGGAGGTGCACCCTCATGTCACTGTTGCCCCCATAGGAATCAGATCACTGTGTCTTTTCTGTCTTTTCTCCCCTATGCAGGAACATTGGGATTCAAATAGAATGTCATTGTTGAGGCTGTTAGGAGAGGATTTTCCTCTGAGAGCTCAGGCAAATGAGTGTGCTGGCAACCCCACTCCCGGCCCCAGCTTCTAGACCACTGTCCAGCGGCTCGGACCCTGCCCAGCTGGCTTCTTACCACGCCCTTGATTTTGATCCCCAACCTCAGTGCCTTCCTCACTGGTTCACCTGGTTGGACCCTATAGGGCACTAGCAGGGTAGTCCCTCTCTGGTCACCTGCCGAGTAGCCAGGCTGCCTTCAGTGGGGTCCAGTAGCATTGCTGGCATCATTCTGAGCCCTGGCAGGGCCCTCAGCTCACCTGCACCAGATTCTCCTTTCCAATATGCAGGGCTTGTGGATTCATTGCCCTCCCCTCCTGCCCGCTTACCATCCAACTGCCCCATGTCGAGGATGAACTCAGAAATGCAAAGCAGCCCGGCACTGTGGTGCACACAATCTGCTCAGGAGGATCACAAATTCAAGGCCAGCCTCAGCAATTTAGTGAGACCTTGTCTCTAAATAGAATAAAAAAGGGCTGAGGATATGACTGCCATGGCATGCATGAGGGCCCTGGGTTTCATCCCCAGTACTGAAAGGGGGGAAGGGAAAGAGGGACAAAGGAAAAGCAGCTCTGCTGCTGACTAGGTTTCCTCCTTCTCTGATGACCCTTACACTCAACATGACCTGTTTGGAGCCTGTCTTCTGCCTCTTGTGCAGGGCCAGCCCTTGACCTGTGTCACCTCCTGTCTGGTATCCCTCATCTGACTCACCACCAGGTGGTGTTGGTCTGTTCTTTGAAGATTTCTCTGGTTTTGTCCACTTTCCTCCTGAGCTCCCCCTCCTCCGTCTAAGCCACTACCATTCCCTCTCGTTCTTGTTTCCACATTGCCTTCCCAAGCCACCCAGCCACTTCCCAGCCCTTCACCCTGTGGCTTTCACAGGGGCCTCCCCACTCATCCTCCTGCTGCTCTGAGAGGGAGGGTGAAGCTGCCTACGTGGGCTGCAGGGCCAGGTTCCCTTCCCACCTCGCCCGGGCCCTCTCCCCTGTTTGGCACAGGAGCCTCCCTGGGTCCGTCCTCCTTGCTCACTGCCTTTCCTGCCCCCCACCTCCCACCCCCAGGGCTCTGTATACACCGTTCCTTTGCCCCGTGGCTCTTCCTGCTCCTCTTCCCTGATGAGTTCCTCCTCCTCCTCTGCTTACTCCTCACTGCCTCAGGGCTACCTGAGGCCAGACCCGTTCATTCTTTCCAGCACAGCCCCCTGGTCTATGTGATTGTGTATAATCGTCTCCTTAAACCAGTGCCACACTCTGAAGCCAGGCCACCAGCCTTCATGATCCAGGTTTGTTGTGGATAAACTAAGTAACTTTAGGCTAGTTGTTTACTAACACTGTGCCTCTATTTCTTCATCTGAAAAACTGGTGATTAAAAATCCCTACCCTGAAGGATTATTGAATGCTGGGCACAGGGCAAGCACTCCCATGAGCAGACTGTTAGGAATCATCAGGAGGACTCCTCCCGTACCCAGAGCTCAGTCCTAGATCTTCCCACTGCTCTCCCTTGAGTCTGGGCTCCATATCCAATTTAGAGAGAACTTGGAAATTAGCTACTGGTGTCAGGTGTAGTGGTGCATGCCTGTAATTCCAGCAACTCAGGAGGCTGAGGTAGGAGGTTCACAAGTTTGAGGCCACCCTCATCAACTTAATGAGACTCTGTCTCAGAAAGTTAAAAGGACTGGGGATGAAGCTCATTGGTACAGTGCTGCCCCTGGGTTTGATCTCCAGTACCCAAAAAAAAAAAAAAAAAAAGNCTGAGTACCCCTGAGTTCAAACCTCAGTACCCAAAAAAAAAAAAAAAAGAGAAAAGAAATCAGATATAGGGCACCACCAGGGCCAGGGAAAAAGAGTGAGTTTCCTGGTTCCTCCAAGGTCAAAGGACAGACAGAAGGAGTCTCAGAATAAAGACATTCTAAGGAAAAGTCTGGGCCCCAAAATAAAGACTTTCCAGCAGATTAGCCATCTTTCCTGTCCACCTTGACCTGACAGGCCCACCCAGCAGCCAGAGGCCCATGAACATGTTTTCCCTCATTGCCCCTACCAGGGGACCCACCTGCTTCTCTTTGGATACTTTCTGGGGGACTGGGGCCAGAGGTCTGCTCCTGAGTAGAGCAAGAGGAGAGGCAATGTGGGCCAAGGGGCTGCTTAGAAGATCAGTTCTCTTTTTTTTTTTTTTTTCTTTTTTAAAAATATTATTAATTTTAGATATACATGACAGTAGATTATATTTGAGAGATTATATATACGTGGAATAGGAAGATCAGTTCTCAGTTGCCCTTGAACAAAAGAAAGTTGAGGCTGCTGCGCTATGGATCCTGGACTCTCACTGAGACTTCAGAGGTGATTGCCTTTGAAGTATAGCCTTGTCTCTGGGCCTGGCCGGACAGACCCTGTATGGCAGGAAGGTTCCCTGGGTCAAAAGCCCTTTTGGCCAGCCTCAGCTGGGGGATAGATCACAGGTGTGGCCTGGGCTCCCCGACATGGAGCTGGGCAGCAGAGGGAACAGCAGCTGCCTTTGTCCTCTGGGCACTAGGGCAGCACATACTTACTGAGCCCTCCTGTGCACCTGACCCTGGTGTGAGTGTGTGCTTATCCTTTATTGCTCTTAACCAACAGGTAAAGGTGATACATATTATGAAGAAGGTAACGTGATCTGACCTTGCCAGGGATGCCCTAATACACCCTATCTGCCACCCCACATGCTCTCTTTCCCCTTCTCCTGCAGGTTTATTTATTTTGGCTTTATTGTATGCTTGATATCTGGTAGTTTAATTCTCTACCTTTGTTGTTCTCATTCATGAAGTCAGTTTGTTAGTTTCCATCAAAAAAAAATCTTAAATATTTTATTATATTGGTTGAAAACTCTAAGAATAGTATTTCTAAGTTTCAACTTTATCATGGGGGATTCATGTTCTGTGAAAAAGAGGTCTTGTGCTTTATTGGAGTAGAATATTAAGAAAAGTAAGTGCCAAACAACATTCTGATGAACAGAAACCTGAAAAGCCTCCTCCTCTTCCCACCCATCCTCCAGGCTCAAAGTAGGATTGGGTGGCATCAGATGGGGCCTGGAAGTGCCTGGTAGTGAGCTCTCTGGTGGCTACCTCCTGGCACCTAGGCAGTAGTGTAGGCTTAGGGACTGGAGGAAGTGGAGACCAAACACTGGAATAGCACAGTTACTCAGAAGCTTGGCCGGGAAAGAGAGAAGCTGAAGAAGGGCAGGGAGGAGAGATGCAGGTGTGAGGGAGTGGGCTTTTTAAAGGCTGTCTATAATCTGCTAGGAAGAACCCCACCTGGGCTGCAACCTCCATTAGAGACTCGTAAAGTAGGTGATATCTTTCTGTTCAAAGGAATCTAATATGGACACATTTCAAGGCACATTCCTGCTGAGCTGATATATGGGTCCCCTTGGGACTAGGCGGAGGCTCTGCTGTGCCGTTGATCCAGCACCTCACCCACATGTTTTCTAGACCCACTGTCTCTGCTTTTAGAAATTGGGTTCCTAGGAAAAGTTTAAAAACAAAAAAAAATTACAGGCAGGAACGGATACACAGCAGGCTGGGCTCCTCACTGTGGCCTTGAGTCTGGATAAAGGGTTGTCCATCAGAAAGAAGCTGGATGAAGAATGGTTTGAGCTGTGTGAGTTTCTCAGCAGCCAGTGGAAACTTCCAGGAATGCTGCTCAGGCCAGCCGGGGGCTGTTTCCGTTGCCACTTTTACGAGATGCAGACCCTTTTTCCCCCTTTCCCTGGCTGGCCGGCCAGCAATGGGGACGTGATGGTCTCAGCTCTGCCTCTCAGGGTGCATTGCAGTTCATGTTCCACAGGCAGTGATGTTTTCTAGCCTCTATACCGTGACCCAGAGGTCAGAACCCTCACAACCCTGGGGCCAGCTCATTTAAAGAGCCAGTCGGAGCACCCTGCGTGGCAGCAGACATCCTGAGGGATGCTGTGAGGATTTATAGCAGTCTTGAAGGGGAAATTCTCTCCCAAAATGTTTTAATGTTTTATTAAATGTATGAAAGGAAAGTTCACTTTCCACTGGACCAAGGCCCAGAACCTTCATGATGCCCCTGGGATATGGACAAAACCTCTTGGGAGCATCCTCAAGTGAAATTATCTGCCCTTTTTGTGGCCTGTGGGCTACACAGTACAGGAAGCAAGCCTGCGGTGTTCACAGTGACCTCTGCCACACTGGGCTCATCCAGTGGCCAGTGTAGGCCTGCTGTGTAGTAGGCATCAGCAACCCTCAATGAGGGAAGTAAAATGAGCCGAGCCATTGTACCAGCCTGGACCAACCCGGGCGAGGGTGGCATGTGACTGATGGACAAGCCCATGGTAGGTCAACCCCTCAGTGGCAGGTACACAGGGTGCTCTTCTGTTGACACTGCTCAAAGCTAGAGGAGGTGAACAGGTCTTCATGGTCTGTCTGGGAGCCGTGTCTATAAGATGGGCGCTGACCCATGGAACACGTGCAGCCTCAGGTGGCTAGGTCCATGGGCAGCTATCATGCTGGGTACAGGAGTGAGACCAGGGGAGCAAGGACTTAGCCTCAGGAAGGCAGGATGATGGCAAGCATGGGCACAGTGGCCAACATGGGTCAAGCTGCATGAGTGTCGAACACTGTGCTGAGTTCCCTGTCCTGTGAGCTCAGCATTGTGCTCTCCACTTACAGAGGAGAAAAGAAATGGCTCAGAGATGGAGCTCTCTGATCACTCTGGGCCTAACCTACAGACAATACATTCCTACAGGTTTCTTCATTGGACTCACACAGAGGTGCTCCTGGGCTTAGGGAACTGATTTCCCAGCTTCTGTCCCCTGCCAGCCTTGGAGTACCCTCAGGTATAGAGGGAAAGGGCCTGCATCAGGACAGAAGTCAGGTGGAGTGCCTTCATTTGTGGGTGCAGTTCCTCATCTCTGGAATGGAAATGGTTGATGGTCTCTAATGGTATATGGACAAATCCTGTCCAGAGAAGGAAGCTGTCTAAATGCCAGGCCACCAGAACTGGGGATTCCTGACCCCTTAGTTGTCTTTTGTCATAGCCCAAGGCTGTGAGACCTGCCATCTGCTTCCCCTCCCTGCATTCTCCCCGTAACATCAAGGACCAACCATCCAGAGACAGAAGCAGTGCACATAAAGGCATCTGCCACCAGAGACGAGGGACAAGGAAGAACCCCACGCATTCTGGCATCAGGCTGGTGGCCCCTGAATCCCCTGAGTCTGTCCATTATTTATTTTGCAGACAGTGTCCATCCTGGAGCAGCGGTTGACATTGACAGAAGACAAGCTGAAGCAGTGTCTGGAGAACCAGCAGCTAATCATGCAGAGAGCAACACCATGATCAGGGGAGCAAGAATCAGGAGCTTGGTCGATTTGGGGGGTGGCAGGCCAGGGGTTTGTACTGCAGGACTTGGGTAATAAATAAAGGGATTCAGCTCTGTGGGAATTACGTCCTTACCGAGCCCAGGAATTGTGCAGTTCTGCCTTCTACCTTGCTATCTGCATCAGGAGGCTCTTCTGGCAGTGGGAGGCCCCAAGTGGGCAGGGCCCACAAGAAAATGCTTGAGTCTCACTGGCAGGACCACATTTAGTTTAACCTGAAGGAGCCACTTGATACTTCTGGTGTCTCTGAGTCCTAAGATTGTGGGCTGTCCCTCTGGAGAACCTTGCTTTTCGCTCCATTACTTTCAGCCATGTGACTGGCTTTTCCCATTCCATCCATGACTTAGAATTTGACTGCTCAGCCAGACACTGTAACCCAGACTCAGGAGCCTGAGGCAGAAGGATTGCAAGTTCAAGGCCAGCCTGGGCAACTTAGCGAGACCCCGTCTCAAAATATAAAAAGTGCTGGGGATGTGGTAAAGTGCCACTGGGTTCAAGTTCTAGTACCAAAAAGAAAAGACGGCTCATTGGTTGGATGAACCAGGCCCAAAGCAGGCCCATCTGAGTCAAGTCTATTTAGGAACAAACTCTGTGGAATGGGGGTAATGGCTTTGCAATGACATTGATTTCTGTTCCACATATGTTCACTTGGGCCTGGTGGCTTCCTCCTCTCTCTGCTCATGAGAACAAAGGAATCTGGAAATTAAAACTGACTTTATTGACTTGCTGAGGAATGGCTTGTTCTGGGTGAGACCTAGTTGGCCCTCCCATCCCCAGGGCCTTTAAGAGGGGAATGAAAATGGCAAAATGGGATGCCCCTGTCCTTTGAGTATTGCCTTTCGGCCCACAACACCCTTCTTTGCAGTACTGATGGAACAAGGGCTACCAGAACCCCCCACATGCCTCCCACCTTCCCCTGGCTGGCCCCCACTGGCTTCTGTTGGGACTGGGGGACTCAGGTACCCACCTTTCCATTTGTTCAGTAGGGTTTCAGGCTCTTTCCTCTGCATCTGAGCTGGGAAGGCCAGGGCAAGTGCCTTCCCTATTACTACATGTCACTCATGCCTTCAGCCTTTTGCGTCTTGGGGCTCAGCCAGCCAGGGAGGTATTCATCCTCACACACCTGCCCTTCCTGGGCAGAGTGGGATCCAGTGTTAGATATTCCCAGAAGCTGGCAGAACCACGAGGTTAATGGGGTCCCAGCCTGAATGCCTAAAAACTTCTACTGACAAGGAGAACAGGCTGTGTTGACTTCTGATAAACAAAAATATGGCAGCTGCCTGCAACCTGCACTGGGTGAGGAGAGAGCAGGTCTCACACTCACTTATCCCCAGCTGTGTGACCTCAACATTGTATTCTAACTTCTCTGAGCTTCAGGCTTTTAATGTCTGAAGTGGTGGTGATGACACCCAGTCCTCTGGATGGTTGGTTACAAGGTATGTGCTGTACTTTACCCAGTGTAGAACAGGTGACCAAGGGAAGCCCATCGCTCCCCACCCCCACCAGTCCCGCTAGGATAACAAGGGCTGCCAGCTCTGGAAATTGTGAGGCCTCTAGGGATCTGCCGATGTGTGAAAGAGCCTGACCTTACCTAAACTGGCAGGTGAGACTCTAAGCTGCCTTGGGAGGTAGTGAACTCTCCATTCCTGGAGACCTAAGGATAGCCTGGGTGACATGGGTCAACCTGCCCAGAGGGACCCAGCTTGTGGAACAAGCCTTTTCATCTTCTGTGCTCACTTTCCTGCCACTGACCCACCCTGGGGTACCTCTTGTGGCATCCAGACCTGGACTTGGAGCTACCAGCTATTGGGACTCTGATGTTTGAGCAGCCAGCCCAGAGCAAGGCCACCTCCAAAGACAGTTAGTAGTCCATGGCAGGGGCAATAGGACATGAGCAGGTCTCCTAAGACATTGTGTGGTAGTTCTCGCTCAGAGGCCAGACTGGTGTTGCCATTTTCTGTCTTCATTTCACACCAGGATCAAGTTTGGAATCCTGCAGAAGAAAATGTAACTTAAGGAGATGGTCTGGGGGTAGTGGTGTGATATTTGCCTTGGTTACTTATTACCCATGGAAGCTCCAGTTATCAGATGTAAACAGGAGGGCACACCAAACACACACTATTTTTCTTGTAAGATGTTATTGACATGACCTAGGGCAGCCCTGGGACATCTTAGAATGCTGTGTTGTCTTGAATATAACAGAGACCTGCCAGGAGCCATCATCCACGCCTATAATCCTAGCAACTCTGGAGACTGAGGCAGGAGGATGAAAAGTTTGAGGCTAGCCTGGGCAACTCAGCAAGACCCTATCTCAAAAGAATTAAAAGGGCTGGGGATGTTACTCGGTGGTAAAGCACCCTGGGTTCAATCTTTAATACAAAAAAAAAAAAAGACCTACCTCCTTCATGCTGTAGAGGGGCTAAGACTCTTGTTTAGGGTGAAGTTCTTCTCCTGAGTTTCTTTTCTTGCTCATGTGAGGCCTGACTCAAACTCAATGCTCTGAGTGAGAATCTGGGATCCCAGGTTACACTGGGGCTAGGGGGACCCCTTATGGAGCCCTGACTACTGACACACTCCAAGCGCTGCCCAGTGGATCCCCTGGGGCTGGGACTGTGACAGACTCCTCCCCACCCCCTCACTGCCAAGCACAAAAGCAGCCCTTCCAGAGATCCAGATGCCTCTCCTCAGCCTTCAACTGTCCTAATGTTGGAGTTCGGTAACTGAACTCCCAGAGATTATGGTTCTCTCCCTCTCACCTCCCCTCTCCTTCCTCTTTCCTCTCCACTCCTTTCCCCTGCCTCCCTCTTTCTCCTTTTCTCTCTCTATCCTTCTCTTTCCTCTTAACCCCCATCCCCACTGCTCTGTCCCCTCCCTGTCCTCCCTCTGTTAGGAGGAGTTTGTTAGCCAGTGCATCTCAGTAGCAGTTCTCAGTCGCCCCCCCTTCGTATCTTAATCTTCCCATGTGAAAGAAAAGAAGAGGTGTCTAGGGTTTACATTGTCGTCCCTTACCAACCCTTTGCCTGATTCTTGGGTTCCAGGGATGAACCTGCATTTCCCACTGAGGATGCAGAGGCAAGCAGACTACCAGATGGGCCTGGACAACAAGTCAGGCCACCCCCAGAAAGAAGCTGCTGAGCCCACCCCATACCGTGACAAGCCCTCCGCCCCTCATCCCTGAGTCACCACGCCCAGGAGCACCTAACTGACTGTGTCCAAAGGTCCCCACAGACCTGTGACTGCTTTTTCAGAGTCTCAGGTGGCACAAGCTGGTCTGCCCTGGGAACACTGCTAACTGCCCGCCCCCTAACCCAACTGTCCTGGGCCCTCTGTCCAGTGATGTGCTTGCCATAGCTTCAAGATTTCTCTGTGGGGTAAGAGTGGGTTTGTGACTCTTGACCCATTGCCAGAGCCCATCTCTGCCTCCCACTGGCTCCATGGCCTTGGAGGAGGTCCCTAAGGGTTCTGGACCTCTGTAAGATAATACCTGTCTCATTGGACACTCGGAGTAACTATGGTCAATGTGTGACTCTGTTACCCCACAACCAGGGCTCCATAAGTCAATGGTACAGGGGACTCAAGGTCCCAGAGTTGTCCTGGCTCAAATTGTACGTGGCTAGCATTGTCTTCTGATCCTGTGGCCCTGCTGTGGGTGTCCCCAGTGGTAGGAAGGAAGTTGGGCCCTCCCTTCTCCCCCCCCACCCTGAAGGTAAGCACTCCGAAACCACTTCTGCTGTCACTAAGGCCACCACTAGGACCAGCACAGGCTTGGGGGTGGATATTTGTGATTGCTTGGAATTCCGGAAACCCAGCCCGCTGAGCAAGCGAGAGCACGGTGAGTCACACTGGCTCTGCCGTCCCAGGTCCCAGCTCCCTCTCATTAACCTTGTCTTCCTGAATGACTTGCTAGAGATGGACCCCTGTTAGCTCCAGCCTTAATTGGTGTGTGGCCATTTAAGGGGGACCAGAAGCTGCCCAGGTTTCTCTCCTCCTCAGGTTTTCCCCATTCTTCTGCCTCATCCCCCCCCCCTCCCCAGGGTGCTAAGAAGGGAACCCCACTGACTAAGGTAGCAGCGGCACCCCTGGTGGGCTTCCAGTGAGCACTGCCGCCCTGGCATGGGGCCTGTCCTAGTGTCTGGTAGGCTCCAGCCCACCCCACCCAGGCTGCCCTGCCACCATAGGCTCATTCTCTTGGCCACTTTGGGAGAGAGTTCCTGTCTCCCTGACCCACGAAGGCCCAGAATGTGGGTCCCTCACGACTGTACTAAGATGAGCCAGCCCAGAGTGCCTGCAGCAAAGCCATTAGGAAGTGCTCTGCGCCAGCCCCTCCTGCCAGGAGCTGCAAGTGGAAACACTCTCCCAAGAACCTATTTATAGAGCACAGCCAGGGAGGGGTTTTGCTTTAGGTTAGGCCACCTAGAGCCCGGCTGCCTGGAAGGCTGCTGGTTGCAGCAACCCCCGCCCCTGCCCACTCTGTCCTACCACCCATGAGAAATTGGGCGTGGGGAAGAGGAACCTCAGCAGAAGAGGAAGTGATGTCCTCCTACCGCTTCCCGTTCTCAGCCCTCTGCTTCTCTTTTAGACACAAGCACATGTTCCTGAAAGGAGGACTTTGTCATGTTTTGTGGGCCCTCCGTGGGTAGAGGCCTGGCCTGCAGGAGCCAGGGCCCATGCAGGGCAGTGTCACTCAGTCACACATACTAATACCACCCCTGTCCATCTTCATCCTAGCTGGCTGTGCATCTGGATTCAGTGTTGGAGTCAAGATTGCCGTGAGATCCCTGAGTACCTGGAGCCCACGTTTACCCAGCCATGTTCCCTTGGCCTCAGTCAGGTCTGGGCCCTCCAGATGCCCTACTCAATTGGCCTCTTGCAGACTTCTGCTCTCCCCTGCTGAACTTAGCCTGGGACCTTGCTTTGACTTCATAGGTTTTTCTGGAACCATCTGGCTCCCTCAGAAACTCCTGTGGTGTGTACCCACCTCTTCACTGAGCTCCTCAAACTGTGAACCCAAACCAGAGCCACCCCAACCCTCAGGCCCAAGGTTGGGATGGGTGCTGGTTCTGAGCCTAGGCCCCAGAATCTTCTCATGACAACTGCTCCTAAATTTGTTCCTCGGAAGCCTCTGGAACTTGGAGCAGGACAAGAAATGCAATTAGCCTTCCTTGCCCCTCCAAGCAGTGGCACAACTGTGCCTGCTAACTGGAAACAGAAGGTCCTTTCTGTGGCACAGGCCCAGGCTGGCCTATGTCAGGGCTGCCATGGGACTCCTTGACCAGAGCTGTGAAGCTGACCTCTGCTTCTAAACTTACTCCTGGTCCTTGGATTGGGTCCAGCTCCCCAGGAATAGGGCCACAGCCTCACAGGAATGCCCATGGCCCTTTGAAAGTCTCCTGCTGGGGACAAATGGTTTGCTAGAGCCTCAGTTCCATAGACCACTCTGGTGGGAGATGGGAGCCTCAGGCTGGGGGTCTCTCCAGCCTTCCAAAGCATGAGCCTACCCACCTCTCAGGCACCCTGGAGTGAGCCCTTCAAGGAGCCAGGACCTACTGGGACAATGCCTGCTCACTCCCCACCTGGTCTCCAAATTTTGCCCTTGGCCCACCCATTGTTCTCAACACATCGGCCAGCATCTTCCAAAATACAAGCCCCCCAAATAATAAGTAATTAAAATAAAACTTGTAAGATAGCTTATGCCAGCCCCGCTCAACCCCTTTGAATGGTTCCTCAGCCTCCAAGGACACACCAAGTACTCACCATTGCTGAGGCCTACTCCTGATCCTGCCCCCCTCTACTCATCACCTACCCCCTTCCTCATTCCCCTCTAGCCACAGTGGCTTCCTCACTGTTACAGCTCCAGGGCCTTTGCACCTGCTATTTCTGCTGCCAGGAATACTGGAGTTTTCATCAGAGCCTCAACCTCCTCCTCTGAAGAATAAGAGCAGGAGTGGCCTCAGAGGACTTTTGGAAGATTTGCTGAGGCAATTCACACAAAGCTCCAAGAGCTGGCTTTGTCCCTGCTGAGCTGTGATCCATGACCCAGGGAGGTAGAGAGGAATGGGTGCTGAAGAATTGGGTTTCTGGCATCATAAGCTAGACAGCCACTGGGCTTACATGACACTCAGTCAGTGCCCCTGGGAATGGGATCCACTGAGCCCCTTGGGCCCTCGGACTCCCCTCCCAATTGCCATGGGGTCTCTCTAATTGGACACTCACACCCAATTATGCCAGCATGGCTTCCAGCCACCAAGCCAAGCCAGGTGCCCCTGCCCTACCCTCTGCACGGGTAGGAGAGTGGTGGCTAGTCCTTCCCACTTGCTGGTCCTCCTCACCTATCTGCTAACTGAGGGGCAAGGGCGGTGTCTGGGCTGGTGGCCTGCTGCACCATGGCCTCCCTGGAGTGGTGAGGGACAGCCAGCCTAGATTTGAAGGAGCATCTTACTGTTGGCTGGGGCTTTCTCCTGCCCCCATAGGCCCTCCCACCTGGTTCTATCCTCTCAGGCCAAGCAGAGCCACAGATTTAGACTTAGTCTGAAGGAGAGGATTGAGCTTCTAATGGGCCTCACGCCACTCCCCAGCAGGCCACTGGCCTGGGGCCTCCTGCAGGGGCCTGTGAGCCAGGCAGCCGACCTGGTGGGGGTAGGCACCAGAACTTCTGGGGATAAAGTCTTCCCCTCCGCCTGCCTTCCCCCCCTCCTCCCACTCCCTTTGGTCCTCCACAAACACATGTTTCCAATCCCCTTTCAGGCCCCTCTCCCTCCCCAGCCCCTTCCCATTTCCTCTCTGAGGCATCCACTCACATGTGGAACTCATTAGGAGACCCTCAGGGCTCGTAACCCAACTCTGGCCTGGGCTTGGGGAGGGGGCCCTGTCCGCAGCCCCCATGCTGAGGCGAGGCAGCCCGCCCTTGTCTGGCCCCCGTCTGGCCCTGTGCAGCTTGGAGCTGGAGACCACAAGTTGCTGGTCATGGCCAAGAGTGGGGGATGCTGGTGGAGGGAAGCGTGGCCAGGAATCTTGCTCATGCTCTCCAGCCTGCTCTCAGCGGGTGCCCGGCTCTGTGGTAGCTTCTGATTCCACAAGGGCAGCTGGACCCACCCGTGGAAAGCAGGTTTCAAGGCCCCTAAAGCAGGCCAGAGGAAGGATGAGGGGGTTCTGAGCAACTAACTCAGTGACCCTTAGCTTCCCACCTGAATAATGGGAAGGAAGGAGGTGATATGTGGAATAGCCACTGAACCACGAAAGGCCACCTTTTCCCCTGAAGACCTGGTCCCTTGGCTTGTCAATGGAGGTTATGCAAAAAAAAAAAAAAAAAAAAAAAAAAAAA
>NW_026000240.1:33083408-33092848 GCF_001458135.2 Marmota marmota marmota
AAAAAAAAAAAAAAAAAAAAAAAAAACTAGTGCTGTGATCACCAGAGGTTGGGAAATGTGTGGATGAATCAGATCCTTTAGAAGGATCAGAAGTTAGCTACTTCCCTTGCAGGACTTGTCAGAGCCTTTTTTTTTGGCGGGGTGGGGGGGACCAGGAAGTGAATCCAGGGGCATTTAACCACTGACCACGTCCCCAGTCCTTTTTTGTATTTTATTTAGACAGGGTCTCACAGAGTTGTTTAGTGCCTTGCTAAGTTGCTGAGGCTGGCTCCGAATTCGAGATCCTCCTACCTTAGCCTCTGGAGCCACTGGGATCACAGGTGTGTGCCACCATATCAGGCCTGTCAGAGCCTTTAACATATTCCTATGTGGTGCAACTAGGATCCCAGACTTCACTGTTTCCAGACATGACCCTGTTTGTGAAGGTGAACCTGGTGGGCTTTGTGTTCTATTAAAGCCACTTTGGAAAATACTTTAGGAAAAGAGGTAAGGAAACAGAAGGGATGGGTCAAGGCCCTCTAATGGGAAGGACTTCCTGAGGATCTGAATAGGAGTTGCTAGCTGCCTCTGAGGAAAGGGTGGAATTTGGGGGGTGGTTTTTGTTGTTGTTTTGTTTTGTTTGAGACAGTATCTCACCAGTTGCCCAGGCTGACCTCAAACTTGTGTTCCTCCTGCCTTAGTCTCCCAAGTCTCTGGGATTTCAGGTGTGTGTGCCACCAAGGCCAGATAAAGCAGGAGCTCAGAAGGCGGCTGGTATGGCCAAGGCTAGAGGCAGGAAGGCACTCAAACCAGGCAGGACCCTGGTGATTCCAAGTCCTTTCCTACCCTGGTGTTTCCCTCTCATGAGAGGGCAGGCAGGTGGGTGGGCCTGTGTGGGCACCGAGGCAGAAGCTGGAGGGCAGGGCCTTCCCACGCAATGGGATTTGCACAGACAGGCCCAGGGTGTTGGGAGTGTCTGGGCTACCACCCCACTGCGACATCAGCCTAGGGA
Organism: Marmota marmota marmota; assembly: GCF_001458135.2. Taxonomy (NCBI): domain Eukaryota; kingdom Metazoa; phylum Chordata; class Mammalia; order Rodentia; family Sciuridae; genus Marmota; species Marmota marmota. The sequence continues at coordinate 33,084,400 of NW_026000240.1, forward strand.
CGGGGCAGCTACCAGCTCGGGGTTCAGATGAACTTCCCTGTCTCTGCTCCCCTCCATGTTGGGACCAGCCTCTGCCCAGAGCCCACTCTGTCCACACTCCCAGCACAGTTGCTCCTAGGCCCCCCTAGCCCTCTGCTCCAGGAGGCCTTCCCATGGGGTCCTTGCTACCCTGGTCCTTCTCCCCTGTCTGGGCACAAGGAGAGGGCAGCTGAGTTAGCCCTTCCCACAGCACATTTGCTCCTGCCTCATAACAGTCTTGCCTTGAATCTGTACCTCCATTTAAAAAAAAAAAAATGTAGTTGTAAATGGACAAAGTGGCTTTATTGTATTTGTTTTTTGTTTTTATGTGGTGCTGAGGATCAAACCCAGTGCCTCATGCATGCTAGGCGAGCACTCTACCACTGAGCTACAGCCCCAGCCCCTGTACCTCCATTTTTATACAGAAAAGAAAAAAAAAATGAGGCTTGAAGAGGAGAGGTTAGTAGTGGAGTTGGGATTGGAGCCAGGTGTCTTGGCCAGACTCCCCAGTGTCCACCAACCCCACTTCCCCTGCCTTGTCCAAACACACATCGCACATTCCCTTCTTGGTCATCTAAGAGCCACCTAAGACTGTCTTGCTCTGCTCAACACAACACCTTATCTGAACAAGTGGACCAGGCCAAGGCCACTCCTGCCACCTGTAGTGCATGGGGGTATTCAGGCTTAGTGCCCAGCCCCGTAGGCTACTTTCCTTTGACAGTTCCATTGTGCAGCATGCCTGGCTATCCCCTGAGAGTTAGAGTAGGTGGAAGGTGTTATCCCACTTGACAGAGAGATTGAAGTCCAAGGGCTGGACTATCACCAGGGGCCACCCAAGTCTATAGCAGGCAGCATAACTGAGTCTTCCCCAGCTCCCTGGGGACTTCCTGTAGCCCTTGGGAGCTCTATGTCTGGGTAGAGCCTGGGGCCTGGGGAATCCAGCCACTCCTCATCCCGAGTTCTTGGGCTGGGCCTGGTGGTTCTGAAGTGGCTGATGCTTTCAGGCCTCTGAAATAGCCAAAGGCCTTTCCACAGCCCTGGCCCTGACTGGCCCTGGGCTGAGGCAGAAGCTCATCCTGTCTGGGGAATAGGGGTTAGAGCAGTGCTGCCTTCTGATGGGACACTGTGTGAGCCATAGTGAGGATCAAGGGGGGGTACAAGGGACCCCTAGGAGAGGTGACCCCTTGTCCACCCTGTCCTCATGGCAGAGGGCCCCACTAGGAGCCCTCACAGAGAGTTCCTACCCCATCTCTAGTCTTTGTAGGAGGGAAGTCTTGTAAGTCTCGGGGCATGTGCCCCTGTGGTGGGAATAAAGCTGAGTAGAGCCAGCCAGAAAGGGGAGTCCCCAGACTCCTTCTTGGTGCTGCCCACATCCACCTCTAGGCAGGCAGCCAGACAGTTAAGTCCATGTTGGATGGCACCAGGTGTGAAAACCAAGAGAGGACTGGGCTCTGAGGCCTCAAGTCAGCAACCCTAGGCCTGGGCCTGGCCAGCCGGTTCCCAGGCCATTTCCCCAGTCTCATCATGGTCACTGTCATCGTCACCATCAATGGCTTATAGGAGTGATTCCTGAAAAACAGGGCTGCGTAGGCTGGCAGGGAGGGGACCAGACAGTCCCAGGCGGGGCAGATGCTAATGAGGCAATTAGGCCTAGCAGCTACAGAGAGACCTGCCCACCAGAGGCGGCCCAGCCCAAGCCCCTGGCACATCCGCCTGCCAGGTGTCCTGGGAATTCCTGGCCTGCTCCACCCTCCCAGCCTCAAAGGTTGGACTGGCTTCATGCCTCCAAAAACCAGAGGCAGGTTTGGCAAAGATAGAACCAGGGCACCATGACTACTCTTTATCTTTGCTTGGACTGAGAATGCCTGCCTGGGATGCCCTCCTGCCCTGCCCCTCAGCCCCGTCAAACCATCCGGGTTCCAAGCCCTTCCTGGAAGTGGTGGCCTTAGAAGGATCAGAAGCTTGAGGCAGGAGGCCAAGTGTGACACTGTCGCCAAGTGGGCAGGCAACTAAAGATCCTTGCTTCCCCAAAGCCTTGGCTTCCATCCATCAGAGCCCCAGGTGGGCTCACAGGGTGCTACCCATGGTCCTGGAGCATCATGTGAGAGGAGATCAGCCCATAGCTAAGATGCTGGGATTCTAATGAAGGGGATGCAAGAAGCAAGGGCAGGAAATCCAACCTACCTGGGCTTACCTGAGTCCTTCCCCACAGCTCTCCTTTGTCAGCCTCTGAGGCCCCGGGAAATCTGAAGCAGCCTGCCTGGTTCATCTGGGGTTTTGAGTGGCTTCTCTTGGCTTTCTAGGGATGACCTCAGTGTCAGCAGATGTGCATCCGGCTGAGTCAGAGCCCCCTACCAAGCCCAGCTCTTCTTCCAGGCTTGAGCGATTGGACTAAAACCATGGCTTGGGACCCAGGGCCCCCCTTTGGTGTGGGGTTGTAGCTCAGCCTATGGGGGAAGGGTTAGCTACACGTAGCAGGGAGGGAGAGACTCTGACACAGGGACTTGAGGTACCATCTGAGATCAGGGATGAGGCCCCACATGACAAGAGCAGGGGCCCATTCCTTCCTAGCAAGGAGATTTCTGGTTCCAGGACTCTCACTGAGTGACTCTGGACAGGTCAGGCAGGATATGCTGAGGCCTAAGTAGGGCATGGAAGTGAGAGGTTTCTGGAATCATCCCATGACAGTGGAAATCCAAACATATTTTAAGTCACAGAGGATTCTCAAAATACACTGGGGTTCTTACGCTGGCCCAGGCCCTTCCCAGGTACCCACTCTGGCCCCAGGAAATAGGTGGGTCTGGCACGGAGGATAAAAAGACAGTCAAAGGAAACAGCAGTCAGAGGAAAGTTCTAGCAGAGGGACCAATGAGTGAGGACCTCTGAGGGCAAAGAACCTGCAAAAGAAGCAAGATGGATATTGTCAGAGCCTGGGCTGGGGGTATGAGGGAGAGTGGAGAGTAGATGAGACTATAGGACCCCAGAGGAAAGGAGGAAAGGGGAGGAGAGGGTCAGGGTAGGTCACCAAGAGATATACTGACCATGGAGTAGGGCCTGCATGCTACACTAGAGACAGTGGTAGGCTTTGGAGCAAGGGAAGACCAGGGTAGCAGAAACACTCAGGCACAAAGTTTGGATGCAAGGTCAGAGGGAACATGATTTGAGACAGTCAGGTGTGCACCTGCCCAATAAGCCCATGGGGGCCCAGGTGTGGGAAGTCCTAGCTGGGAGCCCCAGGCAGGCCTCCACCCTCCCTCAGACAGCCCTTCCCACTTGCCTGTGTTTATGTGTTTCCTTCCCATCACCTGGGCCACCGGTGGGCAAGTGAGTAACTGGCTGGGCCTCAAGCCAGGCCCTTCGGCAAGACACTTCCCTTCCTGGGCCTCAGCTTTCCCATCTGCAGAACGGTCAGACAAGCCCTGCTCTGTTCAGCCCACGGGGGGAACTGGGTGGATGCAGGGCTAAGTATGTAAAAGCACAGCCTATATTGGAGTAAGGAAAACAGGTTTGGCTCTTCTGCAGGCCCTCTTAACACCATTTCCAAGTCACCTCTATGCAGAGCTTAGAATGCCCACTTGCCCAGGCTGACCAGCCCAGCAGCTCTTATCACTTTTAGGGATACCTAGAAGAACATGGAATGGCAGGCTAGGTGAGGCCACAGGAGAGGCCTGGCCAGGGCTCTGGTTGACCTTGGAGAGTTCAGATTCCAATGATGAAAGGGAACTTCACTAGGTAAAGTCACAGAGGTGAGGCCCAAGGCCCTATCCCAGACCCCAGTGAACTGAACTGCCCTTAAATGGGTAGAGACCAGCCAGGGGATGGCTCAGAAAGAAAAAGTGCTGCACTTGACTGATAATGTCTGCCAGGGTCAAAGCATAGAAGTGAAGGGTAATGGAAAAATAATATTCCTACAAGACAGATCCCCACAAAAAACATAGGGACAATGTGACTTGGGAGGAGGAAGGAGAAATTAGCCAAATAGTAAACCTATCCCAGTACATCCCTTCCCAGTAACAGTGGGCCCTAGGGAAAAAGAAAACTTTCATCTCTTCCTGGGTTCATCCCCAGCATCTCCACCAAAACCAAATATTCACCTCTTCCCCACCCAATGGATCCTGAAGGGAGAAGGCAAATACTGAAACTCTGGGCCCTGGACTTTTACCCATTCCCACTGCAGATGAGTCCTGGATGGAGAAAAGCAAATAGTGAAGCTCTAGGTAACAGTGGGTCCCAGAGGAAGGAAGACAAGCAGTGAACGCAGAATTGTGAGCTTTCCCAGTGACAGTGAGTTCCAAGCTTTTACAACTGCCTTGCTGAGTTAAAATTTTAACCTGCACAACTAGGTCCCTGACTGTCCAAATGGCACATCTGCAGTCTCCAATGATTAATTCACCCTCATTGTAAACTATAAAACCCAGACTCCTTCTGTAACCTGGGGGCCATTTCCATACCCAGAAAATGAGCCCTCCCGTGCTTGCTGGCTTGACTTCCCTGCAGAATGAAGGAAAGTTTGCTGATGGCAGTTTGCTTCCTGTCTCTTGCCTCCATCATTTGTGAGTTTACATTTTGGTTCCCTGACTAGGATCAGGAGCAAGATGAAATAATTAAACCTTCCCCAATCACCCTTCCCATTCCCCTACAGTTAAGTTAAATGACCAGTGGGGACCTAGGAAGTGACCATTGAAATGTCGGCACCCCAAAGGATCTCTGAGGTTGGGGGAACTCCCAACCACAGCTCATGCAGCTACAGCTGAATCCCTAGACTGACGGCTCCCCTCACCTCCCTCCCCACCCTACAGAAAGTGACCCTCCATACCCTCAGAGTCCACTTTGGCTGAACAGCTGTCAATATGCCACCCATAACCCACCCCAACCCTGGGGTAGGTTTTTGTGGCTTTATGCTATGTGGACAAAACAAGAATTTGTGTTGAATCCTTCACTGGTGCTGAAGGCATCCTCTTTCTGACCCCCTTCTCACACTCTTGCCATCCACTCCCCAATCCCTCCCTTTCCCTATGCCCTGCAAATCTCCAGATCGGAGACTTCTTTGCCATTTTTGTTCCTGCATCCAACACCAGCCTTAAGTTCTCTAGAGAGGTAGGATTCATCTATCTGGTCTCTAGCAGATAGGTACCCTGCCCTGAGACCCTGCCTTTTGGACCCCAGGTGCCCCTCTACCATTGAAATTGGGGTGAAGACGTTTCCCCATTTTCTAGTGGGAATGTCCAGCTTGGTATCGGAAAGAATCCAAGGGACACTTTGGTTTCCATCCAACACTTGTCATACCTCCCCACATGGGAATCAATCAGTCAGTTCCACAGGACTCCCCTTTGGGTTGTCTCATTAGTAATTTCAAGACCCTTTACTCCCAAAGTGACCTCAAAATCAAATGCCTCATTAGGCTCAGCACTCAAATTTGGCCACAGTACAAATTAGATTTTAAGGGCACAAACCAGCACCCCTGGCCCAAGTATGTAACTCTTGATAAAGAAATTCTCTGGCCTTTAGGTTTCAGCCATCTATAGCCCTAAAATGCTAATGGTCTCACCAGACCCTCTAATATACCTGCTGGGTCCTGTTTCTGATATGGAGAGAGTGGACACTGGGCAAAACTTATCATAACCCAAGACCCCCCACCAATCCCTATCCCAACTATGGACAATGGGGACACTGGAAGGTGAACTGTTCCTAGGGAAAAACCCCCTCCTAGAAAGGTGGAGTCTCCGCAGACTCACTGCCCAATGGGCCACACCTCTGAAGGTCTTTAAACCTCCACACCAGTACCTCCCCTCGGTGCAGCCACCAATTCATCCAAGGAGCCCCAAGTTACAGGGGTGGTGAATGGCCAAGCAGCTGGCAAATATTCCCCTTTATATATACCCCTAGATTTTAAGGGTACAACTAGCTAGTAAACTAACTTAACTTAAAATAATTATCAAAAAGTTAATTAGTATCCCCCATTCTGAGTAGATCCCATAGTTATGTAAAAAGGAGACTTATTTCTAGCCCCTACCCTCAACTTACCTACGGAGCAAAAATTTAACCTGTTTATCACTGAGAGAGAAAAATAAACCTAACCAGCCCAACATCAGTGACGTGTCTCATTAAGGGGCATGACATGGCAGCCTCATTCCTCAAAAGTAATGGAAGATAATGTTTCATAACTTTCTGCATCCAAACCTGGCCTGATTACTAATTGTGGGGGGGGAGGACATGGGTTTAAAAGCCCTAGGCAGCAATTTCCCTAGCCAGGCAGTGTGGAAACTTGCATTGGAATGCAAATGACAGGCTCAGGAGAAGACCCGAGACTAAAGAAAAAAAAGTGTCCTTTACTTGTTCCTGGCTGCAACACAGAAGAAGAATGATTTCAGGGCGATCTCTCTCTCTCTCTCTCTCTCTCTCATGCTACTTTACTCAAATAATTAACAACTATATCATTTTTTTCTCCTAGAACTATTTTTTTTTAAATCTATATTTTTTGAGCTCATGATTTTGATCTGGTGCTCCTAGGTTAATGTGTTTTTCTGATCAAATATCTTACCTAACTATAAAGGGTTTTTACTTGTTTGTTCTGTATTGCACTGTCTGCATGTGTTTGTGTGTTGAAATTGTCATATAGATGAATGAGCGTTCATGAATTAAAATTTTTTAAAAAAGGATCCAAGTACCTTTAATTCATGTGGTTTGAAAGATTCAGTTTACATTGGGTACCCAGATGACAAAGTAAATCTATAAATCCATTATTTCTAGGATTTTTCTTCAACAAGGAAGAGGTGCATGCTGTTCAATACACTTGTCTGATACCTTAAGTCTTAGAATTAATAAGTAAATTGAGATATATGAGATTAATCTTCATAAACGTGTTTGTTAAAAGCATCTGATTAATTTGTAAAGTTAAAAATGCTAACTATTAAGGAGCTGGTGGCTCAGAGGTAGATCCTTGGGCACTGGGTTCGATCCTCAGCACCACATAAAAATAAATAAAGAAAGAAAGATATTGTGTCCTCTTATAACTAAAAACAAGTATAAAAAAATGCTGTTAAATATAACATCAAGTACTCTTAGCTTCTTGAATTCCATAGGATGATATACTTGAACATTGTTTATGTTTTAATAATTTGGTAAACAGACATAATTCTATGTGCAAGGGGTCCAAAAATTTTAACTGTGTTTTAATTAGAGTGCTGTAAATAACATAAAGTATTTCTTCTTATTAAAATGGAGTAATTTGCCTAAATTTAGAAATTTCATAAGGGTTGTTTCAGATTGTGAACAAAAAGAGGGGTCAAGAGATAGGAAAGAGAAATTAGAAAGTATTAGGTATGGAAATATATTTAGTAGAAGGTAAAATAAAATGTTTCTGGGGGCTGGGGCTGTAGCTCAGTGGTTGAGCACTTGCCTTGCATGTGTGAGGCACTGGGTTCCATCCTCAGCACCACATAAAAAAAGATGTTGTGTTCATCACTAAAAATAAATAATATTTAAGGCTGGAGTTGTAGCTCAGTGGTAGAGCACTTGCCTTCAATTCTCAGTATCACATATAAATAAATGAATAAAATAAAGGTCCATCAATAACTAAAAAATTTTTGAAAAAAAAAATAATAATATTTTTAAAAATGGTATTCAAAAAAAAGAAAATGTTTCTGGGTAAGAAAGTCTTTGTGTGATGAAATAAACAACATGAAGGTCTAAGTAAGTGATAAGAAAGTCTATATAAATAAAGGGCAAATTTCAACAAGTTTGTGTGTGACTCAATTGGTTATATGTATATGGAATAATCAGTTAAAGCTATTTAATTTTTTTCCTTAAAGTCAAACACTAATGTACTGATATAAACCCCAAGTTTAATCTATGTTGTAAACTGACAAGAATTTCTTAAAACATTAATTTACTCTTAACATGGTGTTTATTAAATTTTATTCTTTAAAGTGACTTGTCTTGGAGGAATTGGGATCTGTGCTGCCGCAGTCTGGCTGGGCACAATCAGGAGCCACTTGTCAAAAGAAACTAACTTTATTTTTAGAACCACACACGCCAAACAAAACAGCCTCTCAGGAAAAACCCTCAGAGCCTCAACTGCCACCACCGGCTTTCCCCAAGCCTCTCTCTCCCACACCAGCTTCTCTCCACCTCCCACAATCCTCCTGCTCTTGAGGCCGATTGGCTGGGTCACATGGGCGGAGCCAAAAAAGTCCCCCAATGAGCAGCTCCGTGGTCTGAAAGGGCAGGGAAACAGCCCAATGAGCATCACCACAGAGGAGCCAGTCAGCTAGATGTTGCTGGGGCCGAGGAGCCAATCAGCTAGATGTTGCTGGGGCCGCTGTGAGCCAATCATCAGCCGGCAGCTGGAAGTTTGCTGGCAGCTGGAAGTTTGCTGGGGCCCCTTCGGCTGTGGCTCTCAACATCTCCCCCTCTCTGTTTAAACAACAAG
>NW_026000240.1:33093808-33107114 GCF_001458135.2 Marmota marmota marmota
ACCTTTTGAGCTGATTGTTTGGGTACTAAAAATGTAAAAGTTTGATCAGGGTGTAGAGGTGGTGCTGTACCATTATTTGACCCATCAGTGAATATATTAATTGTAAATATATAAATATATAAATATATATAAATTGTAAATTATATAAATTTTATAAATATATAAAAATTGGGAAGGGGTATATATTCCCCAAAGATAAACTTAAAATAACCCTTTTTACTCTAAACTTTTTAAATTTGGATTCATCAGGACTTAGTGCTGCGGAAAGGCATATGTGTCCAAAAAATGTGCATAAGGCCAAGGTACTTTGGAAGGATATTCTAACAGGACAATGGAAAGGTCCTGACTCAGTAATTGTCTGGAGTCGGGGGTCTGTTTGTGTGCTAATAATACATCATCCATATAGTGAAACATTTGTAGTTCAGGATTTTGATTTCTAAGTGGCTGGATTACTTTGTTAAACATAAATTTGACACATAGTTGGGCTGTTAGCCATCCCTTGAGGGAGTACTTTCCATTCATATCTCTGATCAGGACCTTCATGATTCAGTGCAGGGATAGTAAATGCAAAACGTGGACTATCCTCAGGATGAATTGGAATTGAAAAAAAACAATCTTTAATATCTATAACTAAAACATACCAGGATTTTTGGCAAAGCAGACAATTGAGGAATCCCTCATTGAGCAGGTCCCATAATTAACCATCTCATTAATTAATGGCTCTTAAATCTTGCAATAATCTCCATTTACCAGATTTCTTTTTGATGACAAAAATGGGAGTATTATGGGGAGATACAGAAGGTTGTATATGTCCTTCTGCTAATTGTTGTTTGACCAGGTCATGGGCTGCTTGTATCTTTTCTTTAGTCAGGGGCCACTGAGGAACCCATACTGGTCTTTCTGATTTCCAAGTAATTTTTATTGTCTCAGTGGCCCTTTCTGAAAATCCAACCCATGTCTGTCTGTTCCTTGATCTATTTGTATTGGTGCTGCTATACCTTGTTCTTGTTTTTCTAATCTTTTTCCTTTCCTAAAACCTTGTCTAGTCATAATAGTGGGTGCATTTTGGTTGATGTTATTTGTTAATGTCAAACCTAATTGATCTAGGACATCTCGTCCCCATAAATTTACGGGAAGATGATCCAATACATATGGCTGTATAGTTCCTTCACATCCTTCAGGATCCTTCCAATCTAATACCATTGCACTTCTATGGGGATTAGTCGCCACTCCTAGGCCTCGAAGCGTTTGAGTGGCTTGTTGTAATGGCCAATGTTTTGGCCATTCTTGACGAGAGATGATGCTAAGGTCTGCACCTGTATCCAGTAGCCCATTAAATTCATGTCCTTGAATATTTAGTTTTAGCATGGGGCGAGAATCTAAATTTAAAGAAAGCATAGCCCAATCTACACCTGTGGAGCCTAATCCCTTGGAACCTCTTTCTACAGTACGACTGGAAAATTTATCATGTAGGCTGGGTATTATTAGTAACTGTGCTATTCTATCTCCTGGTGAAATTACTGATATACCCTTTGGAGAACTGGCTATAATTTTTATTTCACCTTCATAATCGGGATCAATTACCCCAGGACTTATCATAAGTCCTTTTAGAGTAGAAGAGCTGCGTCCCAATAATAAGCCTACTGTTCCTTTGGGAAGAGGTCCTTTCACCCCTGTGGGAATGATTTGAACTCCCATCTCTGGAGTTAGTACTGCTCTGGCGGAGGCGCAGATGTCCAACCCTGCGCTCCCTCTGGTTTGTCTGATGAGGGATCTGATGGACAATGTGTCCTGGGCACTACCCTGATGGGGTTGCTGGGTTCCTCCAGTGCTCCGTATATTTGTGGTTTTGGGCCCCGGAGCATTGGGCCCCCCTGTCCATTTTTTGGCAATGGAGCCCGATGCCTTTCTCCACGATATCGTGGATAAACACCTGGTCCTTGTTCGTTTTTTGATAATGGAGTACCCTCTATGGTGGTTTGAGAACGGCATTCATTAGCCCAATGTCTCCCTCTACGGCATCGTGGGCAAATACCTGGTATTCTACTCCTTTGATACCTAGTTTTGTTAAACCCTCCTCCAATGGGGCAATTCCTTTTAAAATGTCCTGTTTGTTCACAATTGTAGCATGTTCTTGGCCTGGCATCTAAAGCCTGTTTTACTGCAGCTGCCACAATTTGCCCTTGTTCATTAATGTCTCTGGCATCTAAAGCCTGTTTTACTGCAGCTGCCACGACTTGCTCTTGTTCATTAATGTCTCTACATAATTTAATATATGTGTTTAAATCTTCATGTTTCCATGGTCTAATGATATCTCTGCACCAACGATTCGCTTGCTCATAAGCCAGGTGTTTTAGTAATGGCATTGCTTGTTCTGTATTCCCAAAAACTCTGGTAGCTGTTTGAATAAGCCTATCTACAAATTCAGCATAAGGTTCATTAGCTCCTTGTATTACCTTAGATAATTGAACTTGTAAACCTCCATGTCCTTGTAAAGTCTTCCATGCCTTAATTGCATCTGCAGCAATTTGTGCGTATACACCAGGATCATATGCAATTTGTTGCTGCTGATCCTCATAAGGTCCCTTTCCTAACAACATATCTAGATTTCTCTGAGGATAACCAGCTGCTGCATTTCGCCTAGCCGTCTCCTTGCAAAATTCCTCATTGGCAACCTTCCATAACAGGTATTGTCCTCCATTTAGCACAGCTTTACACATATTAGCCCAATCTGCTGGCGTCATGTTCAAGTTGTTAATGGATTCGACCATGCTTACAGTGAAGGGTGCTTGAGGACCATAGGTTGTTACAGCCTCTTTTAGCTGCTTCACTGTTTTGAAATTTAAAACTTGGTAAAATCGCTGCCCTCCTGCCTCAAATACAGGGCATGTTAATATTTGAGATCTTGTCTCAGGATCCCAACTATCAACTGCGGGGGTTGGGGACCTCCCAGCATATGGAGGTGGCCTTGTTAGTTGGACACTTACGTCCTCTGGTGATAGAAAGGTGTTAGTAGCAGTCTCCTGTTGTAACTTTCCCCCTGATGGCTTTTTCTGTTTTACACTTTCTTTCTCTGTCTGACTAGCTTGAGAGGCCTTCTCTTTTACTTGAATCTTTTCCTCTGTCTGACTAACTTGAGAGACCTTCTCTTTTACTTGAATCATTATGTCTTCTTCTTCCTCTACCATTGTCTGAACTGAAGGCTTTGGACTAAGCAAACAAGATATGAACGTCCACAATGGCAATGTGCCAACTGGCAGAGTCCCTGGGCTTTTCTTTTCTATTCTTTTTAAATCTTCACCATGATGGTTCCATTGTGATATATTTAACAACTCCTCCTTAAAAAGCCATGGGCTACATTTTTGTATTGTATCAACGTATGCCCTGATTGTTCTTGATTTTACTGAGATGCCTCCTTCCTCTAACAATTTACTTAACACTCTTTCAGTTTGTTTTTTACTAATTTCTGATCCCGTATTTCTACTATAATACAACCCAACAAGATAACGCCTAACAAAACTGAAACAGAGTGAAACAAAATTGGAACAACACAAAATCATTATAATAGCCTCCTGAAATGTCCATCCGTCCTTTCTCCCTATCTGTTCCTCAGATGTGAGCGGTTTTTCTTCCATCTTACACATCTCCAGGGACAGGCAACTTAAAACAAAAGTGAAACAAAATAACAAAAGAAGAATCTTAAAATGGCTACCCATCCTCTTGCCCTGCCCTCAGGGGCGAGCAGTTCACTTACCCTCAGTCGCTCCCCGTGCGAGCCACCAAATGCCGCAGTCTGGCTGGGCACAATCAGGAGCCACTTGTCAAAAGAAACTAACTTTATTTTTAGAACCACACACGCCAAACAAAACAGCCTCTCAGGAAAAACCCTCAGAGCCTCAACTGCCACCACCGGCTTTCCACAAGCCTCTCTCTCCCCCACAAGCTTCTCTCCACCTCCCACAATCCTCCTGCTCTTGAGGCCGATTGGCTGGGTCACGTGGGCGGAGCCAAAAAAGTCCCCCAATGAGCAGCTCCGTGGTCTGAAAGGGCAGGGAAACAGCCCAATGAGCATCACCGCAGAGGAGCCAATCAGCTAGATGTTGCTGGGGCCGCTGTGAGCCAATCATCAGCCGGCAGCTGGAAGTTTGCTGGGGCCCCTTCGGCTGTGGCTCTCAACACTGTGCAACACTGGATGGTTACACAGCAACAAACGTTATTTTCGAGTCCTACACTACATTACAAAGTCTAAACTTTCCTTTAAAAGCTAAACTTGGTTCATATAAAACACCAGTATAGCATACTAAATGTGTACACATCTTCCAGGTATACAAGTCTTTAAAGCAGGAAATTTAAAAGAACATTTTTATCACACTGATGTTCTCCAAACTAAAGTTGTCTGTAATGGTAATTTTAAACTTACAAGATAGCGAATTTACTTATATCAGTCAATGTTCTGTAACTGGACCTGAACCTTAAGTTACCCTTTATACTGGGATAAAAATTTAAATGTATTTCTAAAAGATAACGAGAACCTAATCTGTTTAAAGGTTAATATTTGAAACATGAAAGCATTTTACCACTTTTCCATACAAAAGGAAAGTTAAAAGCTCTCTCAGCCTTTCTTTGATTCATGTTTTAAATATAATGTTATGTTGTGTTAGCTAAAGTTCATATAGATTCAGGAAACAATATATACAAACTTTGTAAAATGACATTTAAGAGGGGCTGGGGTTGGAGCTCAGTGGTAGAGCGCTTGCCTAGCATGTATAAGGCACTGGGTTCAATTCTCAGCGCCTCATATAAATAAACAAAATAAAGGTCCACTGACAACTGAAAAAAGAAAGACATTTAGGAAAAAGGCAAAGATCAACTTCAGAAGTAGAACACTTTACCTAAGATTTGTGAAGAGCCCCACCTTACCTGAGATAAGGCTCTGTCTCCCACCTCACTGCATATTAGAATGACTCCAAAATAGGCTAGACCACAGCTTACTTAAAGTTGTATTCAAGGGACTGAGGCTGTGGCTCAGCAGTAGAGTGCTTGTGTGAGGCACTGGGTTTGATCCTCAGCACCATATAAAAATAAAATAAAGCTTATTGTGTCCACCTACAAATAAAAAAATATATTTTTTTAAAAAAGTTGTATTAAAAAAACTGATTTTTCTTGTAAAGATTACTGTGATCTCAAACAGAGGATATAATGTATAACTCAGCCAAAATTCAAGACAGCTATTACACAAGCAGAATATGTTTTTACTCTTGCTAATTTCATTTTGTATTTTCCTTGTAAACTCTATAACTTTGCCTGTTAATGTTTTGCAGAGGTACTAATTCAAGAACACACAACCTGGGTGAATTTGAGCCATCACCAACAGGACAGATAGGATATAAGCTCACTTCCAGTACTAACACAGACCCCAATTGAATAAGTGGGATAAATAAGTGACTGTAAGGTTATAGACATTAGAGTCAAAGCCCAGTACTCTTACTTTAAGACTGGTGAGACTGGCTTGCTAGATGTTTAAGATCAAGGCTTAAAGGTTAAGTTTAAAACAAAAGGGCAAGTTAAAAGCAATATTTGGCTCTTGCCCTCTGAGTCAGCCTAAACCCAGGGAATGAGAGCACTTCTCTGAGGAGCTTTGCAATTCTGGGTCACATGATCTCATGATCAGAGAGATTAATGAGACCACCAAAGAACAGAAAGCCTATCAGTGCACCTGCTGCAAAGAGGAGGATCATTGGAGAAGGGAGACATTCCTGATGCTTCCAAGGAAGCCACCTCATCAATGAGACCCTATCTAGCAGATGATACTAAAAGAGCTAAGAAGCTGCTCTCAAGTTCCCCAAGAATGACCCCTGTGGGAACTCAGCTGACTCTTTTCTCCTTCTCCTTCTCCTTTTGTACTGGGAATTGAATTCAGGGGCAATCAACCACTGAGCCACATCTCCAACCATATTTTCTGTTTTATTTAGAGAGGAGGTTGTCACTGAGTTGCTTAGTAGCTTGCCATTGCTGAGGCTGACTTTGAACTTGCAATCCTTCTACCTTAGCCTCCAGAGCTGCTGGGATCACAGGCATGTGCCACTGTGCCCAGCCTCAGCTGACTCTTAACAGCAGATAGGAACAAGGTCAATTTGACCAGCTTGGATGTGAACAACTAGCAAAAAGTTATAACCAAAATACAGCCACACCTGGGCATTTAAAAAGAGTTCTTTTAATGAAACTTAAGACCTACACTGGTGTCAGTGCCACAGCCCTGATGCCCCCTGAATTCTGAGGCTTTTTTCCTTTGCGAGACTCATAATTACTCCTGCCTACCAAAATTAAGCTGGCCTCTGAACATTAATCTTCCTTACTCCTCAAACTGACATTTTACCTCACAACCAAAGTCTACTCATTCTAATAACAGCACACACAGACATAGAAGAGTCCCCCAATTATTCCCTTACTCATAGGACTAAAAACATCCACTGGGATTAACATAGGAGCAAGGGGGATTAGGAACCTCTATTCACTATAAAAATAGTCACTACAGGTTATTGCAGATGTCCAACAGGTCACCAATTTAGTACTGACTTCACAAATTAATTGGACTCCCTGGCATCTGCCATCCCGCAAAACCAATCAGGGAAGAATGCTGTTTCTATGTAAACCTATCGGGAGTGGTAAGAGACAAGGTTAAATGGCTCCAGGACCACCTGGAACATGGAAAATAAGTCCATCTCCATGACTCAGGAGCCTTTTCAAATCTGGAACAGTGATTTTTTTCAATATAATAAGTTTAAAAATGTTACCCATCTTAATATTTCCTTTTATAAGAAATTCTATCTCACAGTACCTGTATTAACCCATTCAAGTACAATATAATGCCTCACAAAACATGTTAAAATGTGAGAACATCTGCAACAATGTGTCAATCAGACTCTAAAGCAAAGTTCAGGACAAACTGTAATGATTCCCAAAAGGTCAGTAGTCACCTGGTCCCTGTAAAAGTAATGAATGTTTTATCCTATGGCTATTAACGGGCATTGTTCTTCCCTAGGATAATTACCTCTGCATCTATTGCAGTGGTGGCATTGCACCAGCAGGCAAAACAAATCATTTTCTTCAACAATTTCAAAAATTTTACTAGACCTGTCAAACTCAAGTACATATTGATAAGGTACTTGATCCTTTTCAAAATGCCTCTTTGGATGTATTAAAATTACAATCTCAGGGCTGGGCCTGATGGCACATGCCTGTAATCCCAGCAGCTTGGGAGGCTGAGGCAGGAGGATTGTGAGTTCAAAGCCAGCCTCAGCAATGGCAAGGAACTAAGTAACTCAGTGAGACCCTGTCTCCAAATAAAATACAAAATAGGGCTGGAGATGCGGCTCCATGGTCAAGGGCCCCTCAGTTCAATCCCTGCCCCCCACCCCCCGCCAAATTACAATCTCAGGTTCTAGCCATGTCAATACAAAAACACCTTCTTTTAAGAATAAAGAAGGACTTTGTCTATGATGACCTCAGGGCTTCTCTCCAACACACCCCTCCCCACTGGGGTCTCTATGCTCTATTCCAGAACTTTAAAAAGAGGGGTCCCCCCACTTCGCCTCTTCTCAGCTTGAAACAGCCAGATTAGACCAACACCCTAATTCATTCTTCCCTTTCAGAGTCTGGAATGAAGGGTTATGGAAAATAATATTCCTACAAGACAGCTCCCCAGGAGGGACAGTGTGACTCGGGAGGAGGTAGAGAAATTAGCCAAATATTAAACCTCTCCCAGAAATTAGCCAAATATTAAACGTCTCCCAGTACATCCTTTTCCGGTAGCAGTGGGCCCCGAGGGAAAAAGCAAACTTTCATCCCTTCCCAGGTTCATCCTCAGCATCTCCACCAAGAGCAAACATTCACCCCTTCCCCACCCCAATGGATCCTGAAGGGAGAAGGCAAGTACTGAAACATTGGGCCCTGAACCTTTAACCTTTCCCATTGCAGATGAGTCCTGGAAGGAAAAAGGAAAATGGTGAAGCTCTAGGTAACAATGGGTCCCAGAGATAAACAGTGAACACCGAGATGTGAGCTTTCCCAGTGACAATGAGTTTCAAACTTTTTACAACTGCCTTGCTGAGTTAAAATTTTAACCTGCACAACCAGGTCCCTGACTGTCCAAATGACACACCCGCAGTCTCCAAATTAATTCACCCTCATTGTAAACTATAAAACTCAGACTCTTCCTGTAACTTGGGAACCCTTCTCCATACCTGGAAAATGAGTCCTCCTGTGCCTGATGGATTGACTTCACTGCCAAATAAAGAAAAGTTTGCTGATTGAAGTTTGCTTCCTGTCTCTTGCCTCCATCATTTATGTGCCATGAGCTTACAAGAAGAGTGATAGATGTCCATCCTCTATTTTCTGACCTTGTGGGCTGGGTATGTGGTTAGTGAAAGTACACGCTCAAGTGAGTGTTCATGGGGACTCCACATGGAGATGTTAGCCAGGGGGCTGATCTGTCACTGCTGAATTGTGGGTGGGGAGCTGAGAGAATGAGGAACTATATTGATCTGATTCCATATGAACCCTCACCTCACTGTCCTGTACACTTCCTGACACAGGGCAGGCATTCAGAAAATGTTTGAGAATGAATGGGAAGAGAGGCTAGCTTGAGGCTTTTCTCTCTTCTCCCTCTCCTTTGCCTTCTCCAAGCAGCCTTAGAGACTTTCCACCCATCTCCTAAGCCATTGCTTCCATCTTTCCAGGTCTTGGGTTCTGATTGCCCTGAGCATGACCCTCTCTCCCGTCAGGGATATTTGCTCCCTAGGGCCCTGCATTCTCACCTCCTCTATCCCACATACCTGGGCAGCTGTGGCTTCCCAGCCCCAGAGGGTCCCAGCTTCCCTAAGCTATACTGCAGGTAGCCAGAGCCTGGCAGCTCCCTGCTGGCAGGAAGGCACAAGTGGAATCCTGTTCCATTCAAAGCTTGAAACCACAGAGATCCTGGTTAGCCGGTAGGGGAGAGTGAGCCCAGTTGACTGGATTGGTGGGAGAGAGAAGTGTGGATCCCACCAGCCTGATAACAACCCTGATGGGGAGTCTGTCTTCAGGCACCTCCCAACACCTTAGGTCAAGAAGATAAGGGTTGCCCAATAAGTTGGGGTGACATCCCCTGAGGGCAAGCCAGAGTCACATTAACAGAAGGCTCATGCTATCCTCAAGCAAACATTCACTCCTTCCCCAGACATAGTTTTGTGTCTATGTGCATATGACATAGTAAATGTACATACAGAGTTGTGTTTCTACACATGTGCATAGGTCTGTATCTGTGTGTTCTGCACATACACTTATGAGCATAGTGGATATACAGGTGCCTTGTGTTGTATGTTCTTTTGTGTGTAGAGCCAGGAGTACCATACAGGGAGGAGAGTTGCCAATTCTTTCACAGTCCACTTCTGTCCCTGGCTTAGATATTAGCTGTCTAGACCAGCCTGAGTGAAGAAGAAGCTATCCCAAAGTTCAAGGGCAAGGAGAGTGAGTCTCAGTGGATCTCCCACCACAGCCTGGGGGAGCTTCATTGGACATTGATGACTCAGTCTCAGCAACAGGCATCATGGATTGCAATTCCTGACCCCTGTGCCCAGCCCCTCTTCATCACTCATAGGGATTAGACACCATTAGAAAGCTGTTCCGATAGCAAGCAGGAGTTCATCCTAAATTTGGACTAGTCTCCTTAGGACCAAGAGGGCAAAAAACTGGCTCTTTCCCCACTTCCACCATATGGCACCTGAATCACAGTGGCCCATTTCTAAGAAATCCAGGGGCCACAGAGAGAAAAGGAAAGTCTGTTCCCAAGATGCTGATACTGTTCTTGGTTACACATCTTCTGGGTCACTGAGAAATGTGGATGTTTGGGGTGGAGGCAGACATGGCATATCAGTTCACATCTGCTCTTGAGGACCCTTAGTTCCTCTCAGAGAAACAGCAAAGAGCCAGAAAACAGCCCACCACCACAGCCCAGTCTTGCCCTGCCAGGAAGACCCTCCTCTGTGTGGTTCTGGGTTGAATGTGTCCTGACAGGGAAGGGAGCTCCAAAGGAGGCTGGGAGCCTGGCACTTGAAATAGGGAAGGAGGAAGAGGAACAGCTTTGAGGGAGTGCAGATATACCATTGGGCATCCAAAGTGAGGAAGAGTGGTGGAGGATGCTAAACAGTGGCTATGATGGAGTGTGGAACAGAGATGGGGATACAGGGATCCTAAGGCTTTGGGACTCTCCTCCAATCTGGCACCTCACATGGCCAGGCTAGTTCTCCTGCCATTCCTTTGTTTCCACTGTCACTCTCTCCCCACATGTCCTCCCTTTTGCATTCATCCAAACCCTGTCTCTCTTTACATCCCTGCTGAGCACATCCCACCCACCCCCTTACTCTGCAGCTTTTCCAAATCCCACATCTTTGTGGACCTCTCCTGTGCTTGTATGTCCCCCTGGAGGACCCTAGAGGAGGAGAGAGAGAAGAGAGGCATCACAAGCCAGTGGAAGGGGTTGCATGGCCTCCTTTCCTCTTCTGTAGGGTGGAGGGCCGGAGACTGTTGGGCCACAGAGGAGATGCCCATTGCAATTCAATCCTCATTAATCAAAGCAATGACCAATTCCTCACCAGGCACTCAGAAGCAAGCATGCCTCAGCTTGGGGAACATGCAGTCCAGCTTCGCTTGAGGATAACATGAGCCTTCTGTTAATGTGACTCTGCTGTGCCCTCAGGGGATGTCACCCCGACTTATTGGGCAATGGATACCTTCTTTTTTTTTTCTTTTCTTTTTTTATGAATGGCTTTTAAAAATATGTATCATTTTTATTGTTGTCGTTTATTTTTTATGTGGTGATGGGGATTGAACTCAGGGCCTCATGCATGCTTTACCACTGAGCTATCTCCCCAGCCTCAACTGATATCTTCTTGACCTACCATGTCAGCAGAGCATGGTCCCATCTGGGAAGGGGACACCAAGCCCAATCTCTCCCCTAGAGAAGGATGTTGCCATCATCCTGCATAGATCTGGGGGAGCACCCAGACCAGCATATAACACCCATAATGGAGCACAGGGGCAAACAACCAGGCTGCTGGTGCTGCCACACTGAGAAGAGAGAGTCACTGTGGTTGCTCCCATCTCAGGCATGCCTAGAGCTCAGTAGCCCCTCAGGACTGCTGTGAGTGAGTCACTCCTCAGTAGCTCACCCTTCCCTGGGTGCCTGCTGGAGTCTCTTTTTATTTTTTATTTTTGGGTGATATTGGGCCAGGCTAGTTCTCCTGCCATTCCTTTGCTTCCACTGTCACTCTCTCCCCACTGAGCTGTCTACCACTGAGCCCTTTTTTCAATTTTTGAGACACTGTCTCTCTAAATTGTCCAGACTGGCCTCAAACTTTTGATCCTCCTGTCTCAGTCTCCCAATCACTGGGATTACAGGTGTGTGCCACCAGGCCTGGTTTCAGGCCTCTTTTTGAGTGCTGCCTCTAGGCCTGGTAACCAGCACCTAGAGCGCCCCCACTTTCAGGGGTGAAGCCTCAGAGGAGGTCCTCCCAGGGGGATGGATCAGCCGACTGGCTGAGCATTGTCCAGAGTAGCACTACATTTTGCAACTACATTGCAAAAACTGAGACCATGAGATGAGAACCATCCTCCGGTAGCATAACACACTATCAAGTGGCAGGACAGAATCTGGGTCTTGGTCTTTCAAGTCTTGGAAGCTCTTTCCACAGGGTCTGGGACCCAGAGTAGCAGGCTCTACTCAGCAACCCCAAAACAACCCTGGCCAGAGGGTTTATTCTCCTTTATCTCTGGGCATCCAGTTCCACTGATAAGACTATCTCTTGCTGCACTTTGCCTTTCTGAGAGTGCTAACCGTGCGAGAGACCCCACTCCTTTGGGACACAGCCCTGCCAATGGAACCCCGTAAACCATTTCTCTCTTTTAAGACTGGAGGGTTAGGGGTGGAGTGGGGCATGGGGAGGGACGGCTGCTGGAACTGCTTTTTGTACCTTCTAGTCAGAGGTCAGCTGAAATTCTTTGCTTTCCAGAGGATCTCACTCACTTCAGCAAATATCAAACATTATCGCCCCTTGACCCTACAACCTTCCCCGTTGGGGGTAGGGACAAGGTGGCTCAGAGCTGACCAGCCTGGACAGAGTGGAGGGGTTACGCCCCAAAGAGGTGCCTAGCAGGGAATGGGGCCCGCAGTCCGCTTCTTCCAAGGGGAGACCATCCTAATTCCAGAAGAGACAGCTCAGCAGTTCCTGCGCACGCGCGCCGCCGGAGTGGAGCCGCTTTGTTCCAGCGCTACCTGCGGATCCATTCACCTCCTCTGCCCCTCCCTCCAGCGAGCCGAGACACCACGCTTGCAGAGACCCCGCCCCCTTCTCGCGCTGGGTGGAACTGGCAGTGGGGCTCCACCTCCCTACCCCCTCCTTTGATCGTGATTGGCTGCCTTCGCAGCGCGTGCCCGCCTACCTCGAAAGTTGATTGGTGCACTGAGAGTCCTGTAGGAGAAGGAAAGCAGATTATAAAGAGCGCTCCCCTCCCTCTAGTCCTGCTGGTAAAGTCACGTGGCGCTTCACTCTTCGCTTGTCACTACCCCACTTGTAAAGGCTTTTTAAAGGGCTCGCGCTCCATTCCCGGGCTAGTCCTTTGCAGAATTTCTCCACTCCAGCGTGCGGAGGGTGGCAGCGGCCCTGATCCGTCCTACTCCGCCAGTCACCTAGGTGCCGATTCCCCAGCGGGTCTGCTGGGGTGAGGTCCTGCAAGCCTGTGACTTGTCAGGAGGATAAGGAGCTCTCCTAAAACGTTGACCCCCTAGCACGATGCCTGGCACATAATAGGCATTCAATTTCCATTTGTTGAACGAATTCGATGAAATAATGAATGAATTAAGGATAACGGGCGAGAGAAGGGAAGGTTGGCGCAATGTGACTGCAATCCCCTCCCGGGAACCCATTCTCAGGGAAACTGCTTCTTTAAGTGAGGTGCCAGGCGTAGGATATCCCTAGGACAGCTTCTCCCGTAGGGTACTAAAAAGTTGGGAGCGCAGCCAGAGGAGACCAAAGGGGGCGTATTGGCTGGCCCCCCTAGGCGTGCCGTAGCCGGTTTCGGGCTAAGCGAGACAGCGGAGGCGGAGATAGGACCCGGCTACGGGTCTCTGGACACACCAGCGGCTAGTGAGCTCGCGTACTGTGGGGAGGGGCAGCAGAGGCGCGGCGCCTTTAAGCCGGGCACCGGCCTCGCGGCCCCGCCTTCCGGAGGACGCCAGGGCGCGCGGCCGCCGGAGTCGCTGTTAAATGGG
>NW_026000240.1:33107139-33142653 GCF_001458135.2 Marmota marmota marmota
CGGCGGCGGCGGCTGGGGGCACCCGGGCGGGGTCTGAGCCGGGTTCGGGGTCTGGGTCCAGCGCAAGCACCGCGACGGGCGCTGCAACGGGAGCGGGGGCCATGCCCTGCAAGAGCGCCGAGTGGCTGCAGGAGGAGCTGGAGGCGCGCGGCGGCGCGTCCCTTCTGTTGCTGGATTGCCGACCCCACGAGCTCTTCGAGTCGTCGCACATTGAGACGGCCATCAACCTGGCCATCCCGGGCCTCATGCTGCGCCGCCTGCGCAAGGGCAACCTGCCCATTCGCTCCATCATCCCCAACCACGCCGACAAGGAGCGCTTTGCCACGCGTTGCAAGGCGGCCACTGTGCTGCTCTATGACGAGGCCACGGCCGAGTGGCAACCTGAGCCCGGTGCTCCTGCCTCCGTGCTCGGACTGCTCCTGCAGAAATTACGCGACGACGGCTGCCAGGCCTACTACCTCCAAGGTGAGGGCAACACCTAAAACCCTATACGGGATTGGGGTTCCTCCGCGGCTCCCTAATGCCCCTGCTGCAGGCTATTTCCTCTCCACACTTGGCCAGGCCGGGCGCCACGTCGCCCCTGGCCCGCATCCGCTCTCCGTCCCCCACGATGTGGGCTTAGGCAGGGGAGGGCGGATCTGTGCCCCCTTTTCTCGGCACGATTCGTGTAGGTAGAGAACAAACTACCCCCCCCCCCTTATTTATTTATTTATTTTATTTTTTTCTTTTGACGGGGCGACCGTAGTGCCCGGGCTCCAGCTGAGCGCCCAAAAGGAGGGAGAGGCAACCTCCTGGAACCCGAAAAGCGTCAGGGCCTAAGTCCAGCGTGGAATTCATGTCCCTGGAAGGCCAGGGTCAGTAAGGGCACATTTCGTAACACCATCCAACTTCTTGTACATAGGGACTGTTTATGTTGGGGTCTCTGGGATCCCGTCGTGGCCCCTATCACCCAGGGATTGCTGCCTTTTGGATGCACTTGGACAGAAGGTTGGCAATGCCCATTTTCATGGCCCAGGTCTCCTGGGGCCCCCAAGTCCCCAGCCTGCTGCCTTAGAGCTTTTGGAATAGAGGAGGCAGCGGCTGGGGGGCGAGTGGCTGCAGCCGGTGTTTCCAATTAACATTCCAAAATGGCCTCTTGCTGGCAGCGGGGCGGGCGGGAGAGGAGGGGAGGCCTGCGGCACCCTCGGGCGCAGGGCCCATGCCTAGCTGAAAGGCGCTTCCCATCTTTCCCATCAGCGTGTATCCCCAGTGACCCTCCTGCTCTTCAGGTCCAGGGCTAGACAACCTTGTGTTCTGAGGGAGGGTCCAGAGAAGTGTGTTTGGGTTCCCCTTCACCAATCTACCTCTGGGGGGGTGGGAGTATAAAAACTAGGGGGGGGACTCAGGACCAACCTATACCTTCACATTACCGTCCCCTAATGTGGTTATGGAGGTGGACAACCAGAGACTGTCGGGAGGCCCAGGTCCTCTCTATCTCTAACTGACCTAAATGTGGCTCTGGACCCTGTGGACTCATCTATAGGAGGGGTTTGCAGACCCTGGGTGCTGGTCTGAGGGGGGATTGTGTACTTTCCTTTGCCTCTTACTGAGTACTAATGAATACTAGGTATGCATGAGAACTGCAGGAGAGGATTGAGCTGGTGCCTGTCCTCAAGTGCCCTAAAGCTGGTGGTATGGCTGAAGTGTTATGGGTAAGGGTTCAGAGCTCCGGCCTCAGTTTCCTCATCTGTGAAGTGGTCATGGTTTAAATGGAAAGAACACATGAGAGGATGCACATTGTATGTTTGACATGACCCATGTTGCCCTTTGGTGGTATAATGCTTAACATGGGGAGTGCTGGCCATCAGTGGTCTTATGTGGCCCTTTTGGACTCTCACCAGCCTCTCACCCAGGCCCTGTCTCACCTCCGTCACAGGTGGTTTCAACAAGTTCCAGACAGAGTACTCGGAGCATTGTGAGACCAATGTGGACAGCTCGTCCTCGCCCAGCGGTTCGCCGCCCACCTCGGTGCTGGGCCTGGGGGGCCTGCGCATTAGCTCTGACTGCTCCGATGGCGAGTCTGACCGAGAGCTGCCCAGCAGTGCCACCGAATCGGATGGCAGCCCTGTGCCATCCAGCCAGCCAGCCTTCCCTGTTCAGATCCTGCCCTACCTCTACCTCGGCTGCGCCAAGGACTCCACCAACTTGGATGTGCTCGGCAAATACGGCATCAAATATATCCTCAATGTCACGCCCAACCTACCCAACGCCTTCGAGCATGGTGGCGAGTTTACCTATAAGCAGATCCCCATCTCTGACCACTGGAGCCAGAACCTCTCCCAGTTCTTCCCTGAGGCCATCAGCTTCATTGGTAAGTGTTGCTGTGCTCTGGCCAGAGTGGGTGGGCGCATCCAGGTATGTGTGAGACTCTGGGTGTCGCCCCTGCCCAACTGGGTACCTCTGGGCCTGTCAAGACCTGTGTGTGCCTTGCATGTGCCAACGTGTACCTGTGGGTGTACCCATGCCTGCTGTGACTCACCGAGTCCCTCAGGCCCCTCTACCTGTCAGGGCCTGAGCAGTCCCCTGAGTCCTGGGCTCCCCCCAGCTCTTAACATGTCACGGTCTCTCTGCTGTCAATCTTATATTTTCTGGCTTTGCTGTTGTTTCTTACTTAGCAAGCCAAAACATTACAGCTTGCAGACTCCCGCGAGGCCCAGTTGCTCTGCATCACGCCTTGGCACACGTGTCTTTCCAGGATGGGGCTGTCACTGTGCTTCTTTGGGCTTTACTGTGCACCTAAGAGGACTGAAAGCTAACCCTGGGGCCAGAGACTTATCTCAAACAGGCAGTTAATGAGAATGTGGTGCCCCAGAGTGTCTCTGTGGGACCCCAGCTGCTCTTAGCAGCCTGTGGGGTTTGCTTGGCATATGGGGAGTGTGCAGAGAAGGTGGAGAAGCCTGAAAGAGGACTAGATCCCCAGCTACCTTGGGCTTCCCCCCTGCTTCCTCCTTGGTCAGCTTGGGGTTATTGGACTGCAAGTCATTTCCCCAGGCCTGGGGGCTCACCCAGGTTAGGGGGAGGGACTCAGGCTTAGGATAAAAGCAGACCCTGTACTGTCTGAACCTGGTGACCTAGTGTTTCTGTCCAGCCTCCTGTGGTAGAATGGAGTTGGCCTGGGCAGTCTTTTCCCAATGGCGGCTGTGTCCAGAGGAGGGCGTTTGGTGTCAGCCTGGCTGGGCTAGCTTTAATAACAGGAAGTGGGAGGCTTCCCCGCCTCATCCGCTTACTGGGAACCAAAACTAGGTGCCTGCCTGGGAGGAAGGAAGGAAGCTGAGGCCTGGGGGAGGGGCCCCCGACTGGGGCTGCCTGGAGCTTCCAGCCCTGCCCCAGGGGACATGCCAGGAGGACTGTAGGTGCTGTCTCAGCAGTTGACCTCCCCATTCCCCCCCAGGAGGAAGAACAGAGAGGGGAACCCCAGATTTCTCAGGGCTGAGCCTACTTTGGGTGCTTTTATCCTTGAAGGTTCCCCCATATCTGGTAGGGGTGAGGGGACCCATCAGGATGCAGAGGTAGAAGAAAATCTTTTTCCCTGTTTGACAAAGTGAAGGAATTGAGATCCAAATATCCCATAGGACTCACTGGGACAGGATTAAGCTAGATACTTGAAAGGACTCAAAATAAAGTCAGCAGAAGAACTTTCAGTGTGACCCTGGGAGTGGGTTTGTGGGCTAGGCATTCCCCACACCTCGTGTGACCTCTCTGGAACCCTTTTTCCACTACCTCTTTCTCTCACTCCAGATCTCAAGGTCAGACCACACTTCTCCATACAGAGCTGCAACATCTGTCTCCTCTCCTGCTAGTCCTGTCCCTAGTGTCGTAGCCAAGGGACCATCCTGTTAGTCCCTGAGTCTGGACTAAGCACCTACATATGCTTAGTCCTGAGTCCCCTTTGTTGAGTAGAAATGGGGGAGGGAGGCCAGAGGCAATAAAGAACTTGGAGCCAGGTGAGGTGGCTGTAATCCCAGTGACTTGGGAGACTGAAGTACGAGGATCCAAGTTCAAAGCCAGCCTCAGCAGTGTAGCAAGGCTCTGTCTCCAAAACTAAAAGGCTGGGGATGTGGCTCAGTGGTAAAGCACCTCTGGGTTTAATTCTTGATAAAAAAAAAAAAAAAATGGGAACCTGTGTGTCATTTTATAGGAGAGCATTGTTTGAGTGCTGACTGTGTGCCTGGCTCCCAGTAGGTTTGGAGTCAGAGAACTGGAAACCTCGAGGAGCCTAGCGCTGCTGCTTGTTAGTCCACATCCCTGGCACAGCTATGGCACTGAGAGTGGAGAGGAGAGATCACAGGGCTAAATTGTTCAGGAGCTCAACCATCATTTACTGTGCACCTACTGTGTGTCTGGCAGAGGAGTCTGGGTAGCAGTGGGGGAAACTGGGAGGATGAAGAAAGAAGGGAAGACTGGCCGAATCCAGTTGGCTATGGGGAGAAATCACTGGAAGGGCCCCCACTTAAGCTAATCCCACCTGAGAAACCCCAGATGTGGCTGTTATCTTAGTCCCTGGCTCTTCAGAAGCTGGAGCTAAGACCTTCGGGACTAGCTGGGCAGAGCCCAGAGCCCAGGGTAGGGCCAGGCAACCCACTTCCTCCCTCAGGCCCACTTTGCAGGAGGCACTGGGAGTAAGAGAACAAGCACCGCCCCCACCCCCAGGTCATGGTCTGTAGCAGAAGGTGCTGAGTTAGGAGAAGCCTCTGGTGGCCTTGGGCTTGTCACTTTGTCTCATATCTGTTTCCACATTGTTAAAATGGGCTTATTGGCCATGATGCAGATTATTTGAGAGGAAACGGAAGACATCCTCTAGCCAGTTGTGACGTGACAGTTGCTTATGTTTGCTGAACCCTGTTTGGCCTGGGTCCTTATGAGACTACTGAGAATAAAAGGGCTCAGGTAAGGCTGAGGCTTGGGAATGTGCAGGGGCTTACAGCTAAAACGAGGCAGAACCCTTTGCACACCCCAAGTTGCTAGCCCACCACACTGGGCTTAGCTGGGTCCCTCAAGAGTCAGATAGTACCAACAAGCCACCTGGCTGCCCTCTGTGCCCAGCCCCAACTGCTGTGGCCCCTCTGCCCACCCGTTTGGAGAGGCTCTTTGAGACACACAGCCTTGACCCATGCCCCTGTGTTTCAGATGAGGCCCGCTCCAAGAAGTGTGGTGTCCTAGTGCACTGCTTAGCAGGCATCAGCCGCTCGGTGACGGTCACTGTAGCCTACCTAATGCAGAAGATGAACCTGTCACTAAACGATGCCTATGATTTCGTCAAGAGGAAAAAGTCCAACATCTCGCCTAACTTCAACTTCATGGGGCAGCTGCTGGACTTTGAGCGGACGCTGGGGCTAAGCAGCCCATGCGACAACCACGCGCCCAGTGAGCAGCTGTACTTCTCCACGCCCACCAACCACAACCTGTTTCCACTCAACACCCTCGAGTCCACGTGAGACCAGGTGCAAGGATGGGCATGGTGCCGGGGCTCCCCCAGCCCTCCACAGGGCCCGATGGGGCCCAAGCTTGTTGTCCCTGGCCCGAGGAACCCACGGATGTCTCCTGTGCCCAGAAGCTGAGGCTGAGTGGTGGCCAGCTCTCTGCCATTTGTGGGGGCAAGGCCTCCCTCTGCAGGACTTGCTAAAGAGGCCTCAGCTGTCAGACACATGGCTTTGGGGGCCCCTGGACCCTCATGTCTATCCCAGGACACTCCTTTCTGCTGGTGGCCTGACCATTCTGGCTGTTTTTAAAGACACATCCATGGACCTGAGTTTACTTTTTACTTTTAGCAGGTAAATCCAAGCTCCACGGAGCACAGAGTATTCAAGCTCTTCTTGATTTTTCTTTTTTTAACGAAAAGTGTTATTTTCAGGCTACATGCAGCAGTGGATTGTATAAACCAGTATTTCATCCCTTTCTTGATCTTGTGAGAGAGAGAGAAGTATTTTCAGTTTTGTTTTTCTTCCTATTTCAAAAAGCAATTATTGGTGTGTGTTTTTGTTTTTAATGGAAAAGACAAACCCTGTGTTGATCTTGACCAAATGCGTTTTGCACATGTATGGAGCTCGTTTCTCCAGCAGACACTTCTTAAAGGGGTGGCTTGCTGCTTTCCAGGCATCAGGACCCCCAGTTGTGCCATCTCCCACCCATGGCTCAGCCCAGCTTGGTATTGTGTCTGCCTGTGCACACTGCCTCAAGTTGTGCTTGGTGGGCCGGACCTGGGTCTTTGCATTGTCTGCCCTCCCATCCACCCCAAGGTGGTCCTGCACACCTCCTTGCGCTATCCTGCTGGAGGTGGGGCTGCAGGGGACTGCCAACTAGTAGCATTAACCCTTTGGTCTCAGCCCCTAGCAGGGCCAGGCCATGGGCCCTTCTGTATACTTACCCAAGACTTCTATCTAGTTCTTTCTGTAACTGGGAGTGGAGACCCAGTAGCTAGGGGAAAAGAAAGCTTAGGTGGTAGAGCCCAGCCCTGCCTCCCAAGTTCTTTTCTTCATCCTGGCTGTTGCTTTGGTCCAGCTGCAACTCCCAATTCCCTTCTCTCTGGAAGACTGCCTTGCTCACCACCTGCCCATGCCGTCTACTACCAAGAAACATGTACCCATTTCAACCCTAGGGCAGGGGCAAGTGGGGCAAGGATGGACGAGTAGAAGGGGTGTGAGGCTCCCTCCCCACACTACCCCGGCCCTATAACTACAGGACAAAGCCACGGATTCCGTTACCCTCCTCCAGTTTTGTTCCTCAGTTCTAATCAGGTGTCAGGACTGCATGCGGACTTGGGAGGGGTGAGCAGTTGGGCCAGGGTCCCTGATGGAGCCAGCACTCAGCATGTGAGCGAGGCCACGGAAACTCTGCCCCCACCACATCTTACCTCACAGGGGTGGTTTTCAGGGATTCTTTAGGGCAGTGGATTCAAATCTTGCCACAGTCGAGAAATTGACAAAAAGCTTCCAAGCTGTATATGGTTCTCTTTCTCTCTCTCTCTCTCTCTCTCTCTCTCATTTTTTATTTTTAAAAAGAAAACCCCAGAAAGATGTATCAGATTTGTGTAAATGAGGGTATTCCAGAGGGTGGCCAGTTTTGCTTTATGATCTTATGAAGGAAAATTTGTGACCCTACATATATATATACACACACACATACATATATATATATATATCCCGAACCAGCAACGGGACTTTGTTTATATTGCAAATAAATATTATTTTTTCTTTAAAATGAGTTGTGGTGTTTGGTAAGAGCTTGGGGCCCCAGGAAGGTGAAACGGGAGTGTTCTTCACTGGCACCCCAGTGCTTGCTTCTGTGAGGCTAGTCCTGCCCGTGGTATGCTGGGCACTTGCTTAGACCAGCCAGAGGTGTCCCCCAGATGGCAGGGAGCAGGCAGGGCTTCTGTCTGGATGAAGCCCCAGTCTCCATCTCTAAGATGGGGCAAAGCACAATGAGACCCCAAGTGCTTTTTGTATCTGCCCGGATGCTCGTGATCTTTATCTGGTCAGGGTCTGGGTTTGCAGGGAGGAATGAGCTGAGCTCTAGCTCCCACGGGCATGGGGTGGGTAGAGAGAGTGGCCTGGAGCAGAAAAGGATCCTGGAGAAGGATGGCGACCATGGCCTTGGGGATGGAGCTCCAGAGCCTTTATGTGTCCACTTCTGGCTAGATGGGATGAGTCCCAGGCCAGAACTTAAGGAGCCTGGGTGCTGATTCTGATCCCACTTCCGCCTCTGTCCTTAAGTGGGCTGTGATAGCATTAGGCGGGACCCAGGTGGAAGGTGGGTAGGGTGGTCCAGAAGCAAGGGCATCTCAGCAGCTCCCCGAGACATTCCCGTCAGGATGCCCAGGCTCTCCCTTCTCTGACCCTGACCCGTTGCTTCCTGCAAGTCACGTTGGAGCAGAACACAGTCACCACCTTCGCAGCTCAGCCTGTGACCACCAGTAGAGGCCAGGTTCTGCCCACCATGGAACCTGGGTTCGACTCATAGCTTTGTGATTGCCTGCCTTGGCCTCTCCTGCTCAGTGCTCCTGTCTTCAGAATGGAGGGTCACTGTTTTCCAGCGGCTGCCCGCAGGGTGGAGGCAAGGGGGAGCCAGGTTCTCGCAGCGTCGGCAAAGGGGCGGGTGCTGCTTTTGCTCTCGGGCTCCCTCAGGGCCCTGGTCCTGCTGTGCCAGGGGCAGCCAAGGGGGTGGGGGCCTGGGCAGCCAGAGACTGCGCCTTTGTTCCCTCTTGCTGCCCTCGCCCAGGGCCGGGGAAGCCCGCGGGTGCTCGGCTGGGGGCTGGGCCCTGGATAGGCCAAGTAAGTGCCAGGCAGTGCCAGCGTGCCCAAGCACAGGACAGAGGGTGAGAGCAGCATTCGCCTTCCGAGCGGACTCCTCAAACTGAGGACTGGGGGCTTGGGAGTACATGAAATAGGCTGACCCCACCACTTAACCCCATGCACCCTCAGGCCGGGTGGTCGCTCCAACCCTCAGCGTCTGATCTGTAGAAATCCTGACCTCAGCACTACCTGGCTAAGACTCCCTGCCAGGAGAGTCAGGTTGTAGCTGAGTGGCTAGGGCCCTGGAGCCTTGCTCTGTGACCTGAGGCTAGTGCTGTGGACCACTGTCCCCCACCTTGGGTCCCAAGATCCCACTCATGGAATCTCACTCTGAGCTCCTGTTATTCTGCCCCGTCTCAGCCGTTCTGTCCCTCCATGGGCCCTACCTGCTCAAGACCATCCTTGACCGGGGCCCTTGATGCCAGAGTCCCCTGAACTTTGCATGTCTGGCTCTCTAGGGCTGCTTCTACTTTGTCTCTCTTCCCCCCAAATCCTGTCACTTTCCTCCTGTCCCTCTGTTAGCCCCCTGGGTCCCTGTTTCAGTCTCCATCTCAGCTCCAGCCCCAGGGACCCATCAACTTCTTAGCGCTTCTTAGCATTCTCGTGGGAGAAGGATTCAAGTCACTTACTCACTTACACATTCATCCAGCAGCCATTTCCTGTGCCGCTTGGGCAGTCCCAGGAGTGGGAACATGCCCGAGGGAAAGTTCAGTGATGTCAGGCTGGGTGGCAGGATAATAGGGCCCTCAACTTGTCTTCTGATAAATGAATCAGGTGCAACAGCAAGAGTGACTAAGGCTAGACGTCAGGAAGAACTTGTAACATTGAGTAGCAGTCACCCTGAAGGGTGTTCTGACAAGGAAACCACAAAAGAGATGAGTATTTCCCTAAGGTTCTCTGCTATGAGCCTGGGGAGGAGGAAGCAGCCCTTGGGAAAGGGGTCTGCCCCACTTGCTGCCTCCATGAGGTCCCTGCCCAGAGTACAAACACAGTCATGCCTCATGAATGGGGCAGGGTAGGGGCAGGCAGTAAGCCCATGCTAGAACCTGCCCCTTCTCTGCCCCTGCCACTGCATGGCACACTGAGGCATTGGGCAACCCCTCTGTGTCAGGATGGATATGTCTGGAACAAAAACTTCCTTAGCAGAAACCACAGCCTGTGTCAGAGCACATTAGCATGTTAACCTCCAGGCACCCAGGTCGGGGGACGACGTCCAGGTTCTGATGTTTGACGCTTTTCCCCTGACTGTTCTGGGCAGGACACATCCCTCTCACCTCCTTGCAGAGGCCTCCTAGGATTGGTCCCATATGACACACAGATCCAAGAGTCCTGAGTTGGCCCTGTTCCCCCCACACAGAGGAATGAGTCAGGGGAGAAGCCAGACCTCCTCTGGCTGCTCTCTGAGTCTTTTCACCAGCCCTGCCTCCTCCATTAGGTTGGGCACCTTCCTTTGCTGGCCCTACTGGGACCAGATACGCACACACTCACATGCGCACACATGCAGCCTCCTCATTTCTGAGTGAGCAAGCCCAGGCTGGCCCTGTTGTGTTTGAGGAGCCGCCTGCCTCTGACTCCAGCCTCCCCTCCTCAGGGTGCGTCCTGGGTGAAGTCACTCCTCTCCAGGCATGGCCATTCAAGAACACCACTAGCAACTCTTGAAGGCCTCGGGCCCATTGTCTCTGACTGGGCTGGATAAGCCCCCGTAGGAGACACAAGACTCCAGTGCTGGAAGAACCCCGCTTTGCTCAAGCAGCAGGCCCCTCCCCGGGGTTGCCCTAGTACGCACCTCCAGGGGCATTGTCCACCCCACAGTGACCGTGCATGTGTGGGGTCTCCATATACCCGCTCCATGCCCATGTCTCCTCCTCTGGCCTCAGGGATACAGATAAAAGAGAAGGTGCAGTACCATGCTGGGGGGTCATGGAGGAACCTCTCTAGGGGACAGGGGTCCCCTAAAGGGCTTCAAGCCAAAGACTGACAGTCTGATTGTCACTACCGGATGTCCCAGTTGCTGAGTGGAGAATAGTCTGAAGGGCAAGCATATGGGTCAGAGAATAAGTAAGGAGGCTGGGATAGTCATTAAAAGGTGGGCCAGGAGGGCTGGACCAGGGTGGCCTGGGAAGAGATGGTGAGAGGACATATCTTCACGACCAGAAAGACTTGGGCCCCAAGGGAGGTGGGCAGCAGAGTGCCAGCAAAGGTTCTCAGCTTGTCTCACTGTGCCCATGGCCTGGATGCCATGGACACAATTCTTTTTTTTCATTTTTTAATTTTTTTTGTTGTTCAAAACATTACAAAGCTCTTGACATATCATATTTCATACATTTGATTCAAGTGGGTTATGAACTCCCATCTTTACCCCGTATACAGATTGTAGAATCACATCGGTTACACATCCACGTTTTTACATACTGCCATACTAGTGTCTGATGTGTTCTGCTGCCTTTCCTATCCTCTACTATCCTCCCTCCCCTCCCCTCTCCTCCCATCTTCTCTCTCTACCCCATCTACTGTAATTCATTTCTCTCTCTTGTTTTTTCCCCTTTTCCCTCACTTCCTCTTATAGGTAATTTTGTATAACAATGAGGGTCTCCTTCCATTTCCATGCAATTTCCCTTCTCTCTCCCTTTCCCTCCCACCTCTCGTCCCTGTTTAATGGTAATCTTCTTCTCATGCTCTTCCTCCCTGCTCTGTTCTTAGTTGCCCTCCTTATATCAAAGAAGACATTTGGCATTTGTTTTTTAGGGATTGGCTAGCTTCACTTGGCGGACACGATTCTATGCAGGAGAATGGGTCCTAACCAGGGGATGTGTGGTCCCCAGGGTAACCCTGAATCCTCATTCAGCTCCCCGGAAGGGAACCTGCCCTACCCCTCACTGTATACGCCATCCAGGGTACTATGGTTTCGATATGAGGTATTTCCCAAAGCTCCTCTTAGTGCAAGAATATTGGATTGGGGGAGCTGTGACCTAATCAGTCCATTCTAGTTGAAATGGAATGACTGGTGAGAACTGTAGGCAGGTGGGGCATGGCAGGAGAAGGTGGGCCCCTGGAGGAGACGGCCCTGACACAGTACATCTTCCCTCTGGCCCCATCCCCCTCTCTCTGCTTCCTGACCCCGCCATGCGCTGAGCAGTTTTCCTCTGCTGGGCTCTTCAGTCATGATGCATGGCCATACCTTGAGCCCAGAGCAATGGAGTCAGCCATCTATGGACTGAGATCTCTGATCATATGTACCAAAATAAACTTATCCTCCGCTAAGTTGTTCTTGTCAGGTATTTTGGTCACAGTGACGCAAAGCTAACTAAAACACAGGATGACCAAGGTTCTCCTGCACACGGGTGTCTCTCCCAGGCACCTCTCAGAGTCTTGGGAATGTGAGCCATAAGGATGTTCATTGAGCCATGATCTTCCACCCTGGCTGAGGGGCACTATCTGGTACCAGTCATTGTTGATTCACTGTGTGATCTTGGGTGAGCCTCCTCCCCTACCCAGTCTTCACACAGGAGGAGATGAGAACAATTACCTTTAAACTCAGGGAGCATGGTCCAGACCTTCAGTTCTGTCCTGAGGGCTGGTCAGCCTGGCCTCAGTATCCAAGAAACCTAGGAGCCAATAAATATGCAGCCTAAGAGGAAAGGGCCCTTGACTGGGGTGAAGCATTGGGATGGAGTGCTAGCTGGGGGCCAAGCTGCCTGGGCAGGACTGGGCCAAGCCGATCCTTCTCTGCCCCATCACTATATCCCCTTAAAGGTCTCTCTCTCTCTCTCTCTCTCTCTCTCTCTCTCTCTCTCTCTCAGTACCAGGGAAAATCAGAGGGGCTTTACCACTGAGCCACATCCCCAGCCCTTTTTATTTATTTTTTTTATAGCTTTACTATTTATTTATTTATTTTTATGTGGTGCTGAGGATTGAACCCAGGGCACATGCTAGGCGAATGCTTTACCGCTGATCCACAACCCCAGCACCCCCCACCAACCCTTTTAAAATATATATATATATATTTGAGTCAGGGTCACACTAAATTGCTTAGAGCCTTGCTAAGTTGCTGAGGCTGGCTTTGAACTTGCAATTCTCCTGCCTCGGCCTCCAGAGTTGCTGGGATTACAGGCATGTGCCCCTGCACCCAGTCCCTTAAGGACTCTTGCTCCTTCCTTTCTGCTTCTTCCCTGACACGGGGATCCCTCTTCCATTTCCCCATGGTCCTGAGGTGCAGAGTACTGCCAGGGTCAGGGCATCCAGGTAAGCCATGGTTCCTGGTCACAGCTTCACTGCCTGCCCCTCGGTGTTCTGGTCTGGGAGTAGTTTGAACCTGGATTCTAGCTGTCTACCTGGGCTGGCCCCCCACTCCGTTCTTCCCCTTAAGTCATGCGTCACCTACCACCCCTGCCAGCCTGCACCCCCACTCCGTTCTTTCGCTCTGCCTATTGCCTACACTGCTCACCTGCAGACCCTGCCACCAGCTTCCCAAGTCTGCACCTTTGTGAGCCACCTGTGTCCCCGCATCCTCTGCCTGAAACCTGGGCTTATCTGAGAGTCACCTCTCTTCTTCCCTCTCAGAGGAGCAAGGGAGCTGGGGGCTAGTATTCCTGAGAGGGCTGCAGAACAAAGGCGGAGCCCATACCTGGCCTCAGATCCTTGGAGCCTCTCCCTGACCTTTGGGGGAGGGAGGCTGGATACTAAGCCCCTCCCAGACCACCTCTGAGCAGGGAGTGTGGGTATGCTTTTTCTGCATCTTGAATTCTTTCCCTGGGCCTTGTGCCCAGAAGTGGCATTTCTGGGACAAAACACCTGAACTCAGTTTTCCCAAATTGGCTTCTGAAAAGAAAGCAGAACTCTCTTTCATATTGGGCTATTATTATTGATGATTTAGAGAAGCCATGTATTGGCTATGCCGGGTGCACACTGGGGGCCTTGAGTCCCTATCAGCCTGAGCCCCTGACAGGCCCAGCCTGGGACTTGTGCTGCTGAGCCTTATCCTCTGCAGTTCTAACTGCAGCAAGAGTAATGATAACAATAATACACACAGCATGGCCCTTTTGCTCTGGGATGGGGTGTCCTGCAGGCTTTTCATTATAAACTCATTTAACTTTCCAGTAGCCTTGGAGGAGGTGCTGGACTAGCCCCTGTGGGCAGATGAAGAAGCTGTCAGCAGTAAACCCACGTGCTGGGAAGGGGCCACCCCAGGATCTAGGTGTCTGACTGTCTTGTGAGTCCCTGCTCTCAACTACCCCATGCCTGAGCGGCAAGGGGGCCTTCAAGCCTTGGCTCCCTCCCAGTCCTAACATCACCTGGAGTCCCAACTCCCAGGAAAGCAGCATCTTGTAGCAAGGAGCCCTCTTTGAGGACTTACTGCACAACTGTGGGTTACCTGGGCTAGGAGGGAGAGGCAGAGGAGGAAAGCTGGCAATAGCTGGGAGGCTTAGGAGGAAGTGTGGCATCAGGGCTGTCCTGGTGTGTGCAGGCTGGAGGGGCTGAGCGGCAGGGGTCCCCGGGTCTAATGAGTAAGGCCATCCGGGAGGTTTCTCAGAGGAGGCGACACCTTACAGTAAAGTTGACCCTTCTGCAGTTCTTTCATATCCTAATTCTTCCCCTTAAGTCTTGCATCACCTACCACCCCTGCCAAGTGGCTACCTCTGTCTGATCTTTCCCTGAGCCTCCTCCTCCAGGAAGCCTCCCCTCACTCTGGTGTTTCCTGTGGCTTCCATGGCCCTCTGTGCAGCCCCATATCTGAAGGCCCTGCTGGCCAGTGTGTCCAGACCCTCCTCATACCCTCAGGCTGTATGTCTGGGGCATTTCTGGACTTGTGTCCAGCTCTGGGTATCAGGCTCTCATGACTAGTGCACACAGAGTTTCTGCCAGGAGCTTGAACATATTAGGGATTCAACCCAGAGCCTTGCACATATGAGGTGAGCACTCTACCGGTGAGCTATCCCTCCCCAGCACCCCCAAGCCCTCTAAGGCATTCACAGGCATTCTGCCTGGCAGGGTTCTCCTATGTGAAGAGCAGAGCCCAGCCCCCCACAATGGGTGAGCACCCCTTGGGTCCCTGGAGTCCTTGCCTCCTACATCCCCTCACAGGTCCACATATCACCGCCTCTGCCTGCCCAGGTCTTTGGTGGTGCCCAGGAGGTAGGACTGACCACCTCTGTGCCACTGCTCCCTGATTCTGCCCACCCTGATAGCGGCTCACTCCTCGGCCAGGTTCCAGCCAGAGAAATGTCTGGCCTCTCCTGTTTAGAAAGATCTGCCACTGCCACAGCTAAGTGGAGGGGTCTGGAGGCCACACTAATTGATTAATTAAACCCTCTCGGTTAATTAGCTGCGTCCCTCCAGGGAAAAAAAGTCTAGAGCTGAGCTAGGGCCTCCTCTGTGTTGGGGGAGGATTTCATTAGCCTGGGTCAGGCTGAGCCCGATGCCAGTTGCAGGGAGCTGTGGAGAGCCCTGGGGGAGAGTTGTTCTGGGCCCTGGAGCCCTTTAGGCCACCTGGGTCCCGGAGAAGTGTCCTCCTGAGTAGGCCCACCCTGAGTCCCACAGGCCAGAGGCAGCTGGACCTGGGGGAAGAGGGAAATGTACACTCAAGCTCCAGGCAGAACCCCTGGGAACAGGGGATGGATATGGGAAGATGAAGCAGTCTACTATGGTCAGGGCTCCCTCACTGGGCTGGGGAGGATCCAGACAGGACCCCACCGCAGGTGCTTCATGCAGGGAGGGCCTTGAATGCCAGCATAGCAGCTTGAACTTCCTCTGGAGGTGGAGGGCCATAGTAGATTTAAAGCTGGAAGGAACTTGATTTGGGATTTGGAAAGATCTCAGGGGAGGAGAAGGGAGAGGTAGGAGAGTATGGGGGCCCAAGAGGAGGGGCTTCAGGTGTCCAGAGAGAATGGATATCCATGAGGTGTGGGGACTTGTGGGGAGGGTGGTCTAGCCTGAGTGCCAGAAGATCAGGTCCTGCTGTGTGGCCTATGGCCACCCAGTTCCCTTCTCTGGCCCTCTCTTCTTTCATGTGCCAGGTGCTGTGTCTAGGCAGATGTTCCTGAAACCACAGCCTTGGTGAATGTCACTGGCACATTTCCTTGAGCCAGGGCAGAACACCTTAAAAAAAAAAAAAATCGCCCAAGCCCCTCTTTTCTTTTTCTTTTTGGTGCTGCTAGGGATTCAACCCAGAGCCATGCACATATTAGGTGAGCACCCTACCACTGAGCTACCCCCCAGTACCCCCAAGCCCTCTAAGGCACTCGCGGGCATTCTGCCTGGCAGGGTTCACCTGTGTGATGAGCAGAGCCCAGCCCCCAACACTGGGTGAGCACCCCCTTCAGGATCTGCAATATCATGATTCCCAATGGGAGGAGCTCAGGGGAGGGGGACATTTAGGTAGTGGAAGGACACCTGTGCCTGGGCTGGACCTAGGAGAGAAAGGACTGACAAGGAGTAGGAGGCAGAGAGTCCAGGACACCCCAAGTGGCTACAGGCAACGGGCAGGGCTGCAGCCTTGGCACGAAGCCCACCCTGGGCCGGTCCTCCAGCTCCCTGAGTGGCTGCCCAAGTGGGAACAATGACCCTTTCACGTCACGCCTCCTCCAGTCACAGCAACTTTGGCGCCGCAGGACAAAGGGGCCATTTCATCATTGTTGGGCTGGATCAACAGCCCGCCCTGCCTGAGCCCTGCTGCCCCCACCCAGCCCAGGCCCCGGGAAGGGAGGCTGACTGCCCAGCCTGGCCAGAGCTTGAGACCTTCTCCCCATCTGGTCCAGCCACATCCATGCTGGAGACCCCCTCCCTTTTCCTTTCTGGCTCACTCCTGCCTGCTGAGGGGATGCCAGGCTGTGCTCCCAATCCTTGGTCTCTCCATGCATGGGAAGGGGTGGGGGAAACCGGCTGTCAGGCTTCATCCAAGTCTGCCACCTTGAGGTGTGAGATTTTCCACCTGTCTCTCTGCCCCAGCCAGACCTGGAAACCCCAGAGGGAGCACTGAGGTGGGGTGGGGCAATACCTCCTTGAGAAGAGACCCCTGTCTCAGGGGGTGAGGAAAGCAGACAAGGCCTCTTGCTCTGAGTCCTTGTCAGGGTCCTGCCTAGCCTTTTGCTTACAATGGCCTTTCACAATGTGAGCTAGCCTGTGGCTAGCTTAGCTCCCCTTTTGGCTAGTCTCAGCCCTCCATGGGTATCTGGCTGTACAAAGGCCCAGAGGGCCAAGACTATACCCACGGTAGACTCCCCCATGCCCAGCTCTGCCTCCTGCCTCCTTTGCTTAAAGGATGAGAGTTTGGGACCCTGAGCCCCATCTTTCCATTTTTTCTCTACTTAGCAGGATTTGCTACGGCTAAAAGGGATGGAAGGCCATAGCCTGCTCTTGGTGAAGAGATCCTAGTCTGAGCACCAAGACAAAAACTGTATACTTTTATGCACTCTGGTCAGAGCTAGGCCAGAAAAAAAAGCTCAAGAATCTAGCCACCAGGCCAGGCATGGTGGTGCATGTCTGTAATCCCAGTGACTCTGGAGGTTGAGGAAGGAGGATCATAAGTTTGAGACAAACCTTGGCAACTTACCTAAACTCTGTCTCAAAAAAAAATTTTTTTTTTTTTTGGTAGCACTGGGGATTGAACCCAGGATCTTGTGCATGTGAGGCAAGCACTCTACCAACTGAGCTATATCCCCAGCCCCTCAATTTTTTAAAAAAAGGCCCAGAAGTGTGGCTCAATGTTAGGGTGCTGCTGGGTTCAATCCCCAGTACCAAAAGAAAAAAATATTCAGTCACCAGGAGTCCAAGTCACACTCTCAGAAGCAGGGGCTGTGGGACAGGGTGGTGCCTCATTTTGGGTGCCTACAACCTTGAGCCTACAGATAACAGTGATGTTGATAGTTCACCCCCCAGTGGTGGGCAAGGGGTAAAGGGAGGCTTGATATGCTGGGCTCCACCAGAGGGTGGGGATGTAGATGATTCTGTCAAGGCCGATGGGCCTAGGGGATCTCACACCCCCTGTACATCTGCATAGCATAAACATTTCAAGAAGCCTGTCTGGAGACAGCTCGGTGCTCTGGGCCTGACCCCTTCTGTGCAATGAAGGCACAGACTCTACCCTGGTGGCTCTTTCAAACCTAGGACCCTAAGAGTGAACCAAACTGGAAGGACAAGCTACTAATGTAGGGAAGGAAGGAACTAGGGGAACGTGGGTTCCATAATCTTCCCCGTTTTGCAGATGAGAACACCAAGGATCAGAGGTAAAGTGACCATCGAACCACATGACAGATGAGGGGCAGAGCAGAGACTTAGGAACTGTGTCAGGAAGGAGCTGGAGTCTAGGGCTGGTCATCACTGGGGCCTGGTCTCAAAGTGAACCCCTGAGGTGCTGGGCAGTAGGCTGGCCATGTATGGGTGTAGGAGACCTGCAGGACCAGGCTTGCTCTGCAGCTCCTACAGCTGCCTGTCCCCGCCAGGCCCAGAGGCACTACACACACATGGCCCATTTGCCCTGCCTCACTTCCTCTGACTAAGACTAAAGAATCACCCCTCGAGGGGAGTGAAGCGCTGGCACTCATTAGCAGGAAATGCCCAGCCCTGCTCTCTCCAGTGCCTGCCTGCCCTGACACCCCTCATCTGGGATCTTGGCCAACGCTGCTAAGGAACACCTGGGTGGGGGCACTGCCCTGGTTGGAGAGTGCTGGGCTTCGCCTGATCCACCTTCAGTCAGTCTGGGGGTTAAAGCGGTTGCCCTTACACCCAAGCCTGGCCAAGGGCCCCTCTCTGCTAGTCTTGATGACATTCTAGCTTCAGAGTCTTTGGTGCCTAAGGTCTTCCCCAACTTAGTCAAACCCAGGATTTTGAGAGAGGATTAGATATCCAGCCCCTAGTAGGAGAACAAAACCTGGTCTTTGAGTCTAGTTTCAAACTCTTCCAATTTATTTGTTTGTTTGTTTGTTTTGGTGTTGGGGATTAGAACCCAGGGCCTTGTGCAAACACTCTACCAACTGAGCTGTATCCCTGGTCCCCAATTTATTTTTATTTAAAAAATTTTTTTGTTATACCTAATATTAGGGTTCAATTTGATGTAATTGTACAGGCTTGGAAGATAATCTGCTCCAATTCAGACCCGAGCACTTCCCCTTTCCCTCTCCTCCTCCTTCTCCCTGTTCCTTTTCCTCTACTCTGCTGATCTTTCTTCTATTTATTTAGTTTTTTTTTTTAATTAGCACATTATAGATATATATAAAGGTGAATTTCACTGTGGTATATTCATATATGTACATAGGAAAGTTTGATCAGATTCATTCCACCACTTGGCCTTCTTCAGTTTTGAGGTAGCTTCTGAAAGGTGTCTGCCCAAAGAATAGAGAGGTTGAGGCTGCCTCACGATGCCTGGAGAGGAATGAGAGGCTGGCCTAATGACGTTGGGGGATTTCCCCTTCTAGAATCCCTGGATGATCTACTGCAGCCTCCATCCAGGTGAGGAGGTGGGGAGAGTTGAGGCTTCAGGAAGTTTCTGGATCCAGGGCAAGGCCACAATTTCCACCAAGGCCCTGGTCTCCAGTCTCTGCGCCAAGCTTAGACCCCAGGCTTCTGCCTACCCAGGCTGGGCCTGTACCCAGCAGAGGAGACTACTGAGGCCTGAATGAGAGGTGCGACTGGCCCAAGACTTTACAGCAGAGCAGGAGGCTGAGGCTCTGAATTCTGGCTCCAGCTCTGTCCCCTAAGGGCCGTGGGCATGCAGGCAGGTCTTTGCTCTTTCTGAACGTTAGTCTCCCCAGAGATTGCCCACTGGCTGGGCCCCTGTCAGCGACTGCCCCTGACTTGGACTCTGAATCCTTGGACAGTGCCTGTCGGCCAAACATATCAGCACCAATTAGCCAACAAGCCCAGTCACCAGACAGGGGAGTTCATGGGAGGAGATTACACTCTGTCCTCAGAGTTTGTCCTCCCATGAAGGACCACTGTGAAAGGACACAAAAATGCTCTAATGACAGGGCCAGCCAGTGCTGCAGCTGGGTCAGATGATAGGATTCCCTTACAAGTGGGGAGACCAAACCTGGAAAGGCCAGCCTCGCAACCTCACATCACTCACGAGGCAGCTTATACTGTGTTACCTGTAAGCACTTCACAATCAGACTATGAAACACAGCTGGTGTAGAAAGTGCTGCCCCAGAGGGCTGGGGACAGGCAGAAAGTCCATCACAGCTTGGTCCAGCAGCCTGCACCCCTGAAACTCCTGAATGCCTCTCTGTGCACCCCATTGCTGCCCTGGATCTGGTGAGCAACTCCAAATTGTGCGATCCATGGCCAGCCCTTTGTGCCTCCTTGAAGGCTGTGGGCAGGATCAGAGATCTCTGGTGAATAAAAGCTCTGGAAACAGCAAAGTTGGGTGGCATCACACAGCAGCGTTCCAGTGGGGCAAGCTGAGTCTGGCTTTGCAGTTAGACTGGTTTGCAGTCCTGCCTTAGGAAGGGATCGGCTGTCTGGGTGCGGTGGCACACTTCCTGTAATCCCAGCAAGTTTCGAGTTCAAGGTCAGCCTCTGCAATTTATCAAGAACCTCAACAACTTACAAAGACCCTGTCTCAAACTAAAAAAATAAAAAGGACTGGGGATATAGCTCAATGGTAAAGCTGATTGGGTTTAGCTGACTCTTGGCCAGGTCACTTCATTTCTCAAGACACCTGTCTCATTAGGTGTGGGATAACTTGGGGCAGCCATCATGAGAGCAAGTGGCATTGATCTGGGCTGCTGTAGGGTGGCTGCTGTTGATCCTGGGCTGCAGATCAGAGAATCCCACAGCTGGGGGCAGAACTACCGATCTAACCTGCTGAGATTCACCATCTGGGGCTGTTCAAGCAAACATGCTGTGGAGTTGCCCCAACTAGAGGGACAGAAGGGATGGAGATGCTGTATTCAAGGTAGGGACACAGGCTGGTGACCCCAAAGGAGGGTGAGAAGAACAGAGTGAGGGGAAGGGGCCCTGAAGGAAGGTGATTGACAGCAAGACTCTGCTGCAATCTGAGGCTGACTGTAGACTAGGGGAGCCCTGAGGCTTTGATCAGTGGCCA
Source organism: Marmota marmota marmota (assembly GCF_001458135.2). Lineage (NCBI taxonomy): Eukaryota > Metazoa > Chordata > Mammalia > Rodentia > Sciuridae > Marmota > Marmota marmota. The sequence continues at coordinate 33,127,504 of NW_026000240.1, forward strand.
GTGGGCTCTGTCAAACTCCCCCTCCTGGAAGGAATCTTCTCCAGGGCACCTGAGGCCACCAACGACCACTGCTCCAAGTTGAAAACTTCACACAAGCTCTCAGAACTCCTCCATGAACTTCCCCCTTTACTGTGAATATGGACATTAAGGCTCAAAGTTCAGTAATTTAGGATGTCAGGGAGGACAGGAGGGATAAAATAGTAAGGGTGCTTTGTCCTAGAGAGACTTAGGGACAAGGCCCACCTATTCTATCTCCTGGCTACCTTCTGCTTGGGCTGACATCACCTCTCCTGGGACAGACTAAGTTAAGCACCTTGGTGGTACCTCACCCTGCCCACAAGGGCTGTGAGTTCTTTCCCCAGGACCCCTTGGGAAACTCTGTGAGGCAGGACTGGCCTGCCCACTCCCAAGTCCCCACAGAGGGAGCAAGTGAAGTAGCAGGGAACAGTGAGGCTGTGAGCCTTGAGATCAGTGCATGGTGGCCTTTCAATTCTCAAGTGGCCTTGTCCCAGGCCCCAGGTATGACTTCACTCCTGTTGTCGGATGGGATGACTTTTCCCCCTAGGATCTCCCCAGCTTTCTCATAACCCACCCAGGGCATGGGAGCTGGAGATGCTTTCTGGAGGCCATTTGTCAACTTAAGTTAAAAAAAAAATAATAAATAAAAATAAAAATATGCATGACCTTTAACCTAGTGATCCTATTCCTCAGAACCTATTTGCCCTAGGAAAATCACTTGAAGGCACAGAGAAGGATCCACCTCTAATTTGCTCTATGATCCCTGGCTCATGACAGCTGGGGCAGTTTATGTCCAGCCTCTTCCACTGGGATGGTCTCCTCCCACAGGTTCACGCACACCATCTTCCCACTCTGCCCAGGCCACCGCTTGGGCCTGTGTCCCACACCTATGCCTTTCCCTGTCCAACCTCCACCTCTCTGGGACTCTGGACTTTCCTCTCCTCAACCACTGGTCTCTCACAGACCCCTTTCTCCAAGGAGTTTGCTCAGATTTCACTCATGGGGATCCTTTCCTACACTGAGGTCTCCACTCCCTGGGGTCTTCCCTGGAATGGGAGAAGGCTCTGCTTTCTACGGAGCTGCTTTGCAAGGCTCTGATCAATTCCAAGAGTTCCCTGTCATTTGGGGGATGAGTAGTGAGCACCTTGACAGCACACCCCATGACTCATCTACTAGAGTCACTCTCATGTCCCTTTTCTTTGGCCATTCCCTATCCTATCACAGGATGCCTGGATGAGGGGAGGCCACCCTATTCCCTTCCTTGAATAGGCCCTAAGAAAGTTAGGGGGTCACACCTTTGTCCCTTCTCCTGTCTCCAGGCCCTACAGCTGCAAACTCGTTGTTTTTCCAGAAGGACCTATATGGAACTGCTGGCCTATGTGCTTTCTGTGAGTTCAATGGTCAGAGAAAGGATTCTTGGCAAGGAGGTAAGCACAGGGACAAGGGACTTGATCCACTCAGTTCCATGTGTCACCTCTGGAAGTCCAGACATGGTGCTTGCTGCCTGTGAACTCATAGACCCCTGAGCCAGGAAGAGGAGGCTTTGTGATTTAGCCTTCCTGTGGGCCAGACTCCCTCCTAGGCACACATCACCCAATCTCATCGTCCCAGGAAGGGATTATTCTCCCCATCTTTTTTTTTTTTTTTAATATTTATTTTTTAGTTCTCGGCGGACACAACATCTTTGTTTGTATGTGGTGCTGAGGATCGAACCCGGGCCGCACGCATGCCAGGCGAGCGCGCTACCGCTTGAGCCACATCTCCAGCCCCTATTCTCCCCATCTTTTAAGCAATAAATCCAAGGAGTATAGGGAGGTAGAGCCCCTGATCTGGAGGTGGTAGGAGAGAGCTCTCAAAGCCTCAGAGCCATGGGCTCAGGAAGAGGGGTATGGGCGTGGCAGGGTCCCTGAGGCTTCACAGGCTTGTCCTCCTGAGTCTTTTTTGAGGTCACTTCTCCAAAAACAGAGGCCGGTGCTGGTAGCACAGGGTTTCTCTGCTCTGGCATCTCTCAACCATGCAGGCCCAGGCCCTGGCTTCACCCTCACAGCCTCTGCTGAAGCCTCAGGATGTGCCTGGAATCCCAAAGCTGCACTGCAGTGTCATCTACCCAGGGCCTGCCAGCTCCAGGCAAGGGTCCGTTTCTCAGCACCGCACACACTGCAGGATCTGCCCTGGCCTCAGGAACCTACTCCAACAAAAGGGGAGTAAATCAAGCTCAACTATCTATTCCTGTCCCTTCTTCTCCCCACCATCAGACCTGAGAGAGAGGTGCTGAGGGAAGTGGGGATCCTGTATAGTCCTCCACTTGTCTCTGCAAGCTAGTGGCTGCCCAGCCACCCACCCAGGCTCAGAGCCCTGTTCAGAGGACTGAACAAAGAGCCAGGCAGCCACATCTGAGCTCCTCCCCGGGTGCTCAGCAATTTAAAACAGAAAACCCTGTGCAAAACAGGCTCTCCTCCACTGAGGTCCATAGGCACCCTCCTTGCGGGCTGAGCAGGTTGTTGCTGTAGAGTTTGAACTTGCAAGTCCAGGATGGCCAGGTTGGAGCCCCAGCTCTGCCACCTACAGCTGTGTGACCTTGGGTACCTCACTAATCCTGCTAAATCCCAAATCCTTCCTTGAGAAAATCGGGAGTATGTGAACAGAACCTGGGAGGTTTAAATGAGGCAGTTCAGGGCCAGGTGTGAACTCACCCCCAACAGCCCCTTTAGTGTGGTCTTAGTGTGGCCTTGCTCTGTCCAGGCCCTGCACCAAACCTTTCATATGCACAGTCTTAGCACATCTTTACAGAAATCCCATGAGACAAGCTGGTGTAATGGAGTATACCTGTAATTCTAGTTATTCAGAAGGCTGAGGCAGAAGGATCACAAGTTTGAGGTCCACCTGGGCAACTTAGAAAAACTCTGTCTCAAAATAAATTTTAAAAGTCTGGGGAGGGCTGGGGTTGTGGCTCAGTGGTAGAGCGCTTGCCTTGCATGTGTGCGGCCCTAAAATAAAATAAATTAAATAAATACATAAATAAAATGAAGGTATTGTGTCCAACTACAACTAAAAAATAAATATTTTTTTAAAAAAAGGGCTAGGGATATAACTTGGCACTGTACAAGTGGAAGCCTCTAACCCACCTCATGGTAGCGCACTCAAGCACAAGACCCTGTGGTTGATCCCCAGTATAAACAAAACAAACCAAAACAAAATCCCGTAAGACATGCCTATTTGTCACAGGTAGGGTATCCTCCACAGATGAAGAGACTGAGGCTCTCAAGGCTGAGACTCACCTTGTTGTGAGGACAGAGTGATGGGAGCTAGAGTGCCATCTGTCTTGGGGGGTAGTCTGTTGCAGCTACAGGCAGAGGACAGGAATGGGATGGGGGTGGGACACACAAGTCCTGTCCTGGGTATAGAGATAGGAAGGTGGCAATCCAAGCAGGGGTGGGTGCCCGACCAGCTTGTTGAGAGCCCAGTGTGGGGCTGGTCCCGCACACCCTTCCAAACTGCTGGAAAGGAAGGTGTCCAGGTCTATTCTTAGCAGGTCCTGCTCCTGAGCTCCCACACCCCATCCCTCATCACCTTCAACCCCTGCTGTCACTGATCCCCACTGCTCAGTAGAGCGGCTTAGCTTGGCCAGACATAAGACAGTTGTAATTACAGCTCAGGTGGTGGCAGGTAGACCCCAGGACAACAGAGATGGGGACTTCTCCAAACACAAGCTGCCTCTGGGGCATTTGGTGCAGCCCCTGCCACACTCCCCAGTCTCAGCCCAGCGGGAGGGCCAGCCTGAACAACTGCTCTCCAGCCTGCACATGGAGCTGGCCAGGCTCCCAGGGAAGTCAGGAGCATGAATGGACTGCTCACCCCGCCCCCCCCAGCAAGGGAGAAACAGCCAACACTGGTCCGCCTCTTGGGCGGTCTTGGTGATTAACCCTGGTGGCTTCCTCCTGTAGAACAAGTGCCAACTCCAGCCCGGAGACTCCATGCCAAGGGCCAGCTTCATCTTCTCTCCCCACAGCCTGCCAGGCAAGTGCCCCAGTTTGACTCAGAGAATCAAGTGATTGCCCTCAGTGATCTCCTGTCCCCAGTCCTTCTGCTCTCCTCACAGAGTGGCATGCTTCTCGGTCTCTTGGCCAGTCTCAGCCTGGAGACCTACCAGCCCTGGTCTCAGGCACCTGAGAAGCTTCCTGGGCACCAGGTGGTGGAATGTGGGGCATGAGAATGGAGCCTCCACCTGCTGAGGAGGGGGAAGGGACTGGTGGGAGCAGGGTCTGGAAGTTGCACTGAGGGAAGGGAAGCAGGAGGGCAGCAAAGCCTTGACAGGGATGAGGAGGGGACACTCTTGGAGGATTGGGTCCCCAACTTCAGTGGCTGCCATGGTGCAGAGGGTGGGGAGATCTCAGTGGACCTTTCATGGCCAGTTCTCAGCGGACTCTGAGGAGACTGCCCTGAACCTCACCCAGCTGAGAGAGACATGCAGAACAGCGCTGAGCCTGGTGGGCTGGAGGTCACAGAGGTTAGACAAATGGAGCCTCCTCTGGTCAGCACAGGGTTCCGGTGGCCCCTATCCTGGGCCTGTTTCTGGCAGCGCTCCACTCAGAGCACAGATTGCTGAGAGGCGGGGAGGAGCAGTCTAACTGAGGCCAGTCAGATTCCGCAGCTGTCAGGTGAGGAAAGTGGTGGCATTAAAGTGAACGGGGACCTAGGCAGGCTGCAAAGATGAGAAGGACCTGGCTGTAAGGAGCCTGCAGTTGCTGGTTATTTCCTGGTGGGCATTCCCAGGCCTGCAGTTCTCCCACACTCTGCCATCACTTGCCCCATTTAACAGACGGAGAAGCCGAGCCTGGCACAGTGCCCCAACTGGCCCTCGGCCAAGGAGAGTCTGCCAGAAGCTACCTGGCTTCGCTCACCTCAGTCTCCTGAGCCAGGAACAGTCAGGCAGGTAAAGGGCTAAGGGTGGAGATAGGGAAGCACCAAGGCCATGACCTGTCCCCCAAAATGCTTTGCCTGAGAGGGTACAGTCCTGCCCCTGCTTGTCTCGGCTGTCTGTTTCACCCCTCCAGCCTCACTTGTACCCTCTCTGTCCTCTGGTGCCACATTCACCCTGGGTATTACCACTGCCCTGGAAGCCTCCATTCTCCCATAGTGCAACCAGGCCCAGGGTTGCCACAGGGGAACAGGGACACCAAGGTTCCTTTGTTCCATCCTGTTCAAGTTCAGCCCAAGCCAGGCTGGAAGTGTAGCTTGAGTGAGATTTTGACCACCACAGATCAGACTGACTCCAGGCGGATACTCGGAGGCAGTGTGGGGACTCTGGGGGAGAGGGAGGGCCAGACATGTGACCACCAGAAAGTGGAAGCCATCAGAAGAAAAGGAGAGAGGAAAGGAGGAAGGAGATGCTGAGCAGGGGCAAAAGCAAAGTCCCCAGACTACCATTGTCTGGGCCAGCCCTGGAGCCCCAACCAGAACTGCACCCCCGGGGATCTGGGCCCAATCCACCTCCTCTCACCCCCAGCAGATGGGCAGGGAGGTGCAGGCAGAGAAAGAGATTTTGAGGGGCCCCCTGTGGGGGGATCTGTGTGTGCAGGCAAGTGGAGGTATGTGAAGGGTGATCTTTGGGCTCTGAGGGTGCCTCTGGTGTGTATGTGTGGTTGGGTGCCCCCTCTGTCCCTAGTGCCATCCCAGCTAGTGTATCTACAAGACCTGTGCTACAGGGCGGGGGCTGTAGCTCAGTGGTAGAGTGCTCGCCTAGCACGTGTGAGGCCCTGGGTTCAATCCTCAGCACCACATAAAAATAAGTAAATAAAGATATTGTGTCCATCTATAAGAAAAAAAGAAATTAAAAAAAAAAAGACCTATGCTATACGAGTGGGATGGATCGATAGCAGCTGCACTACCTCTTCCCACAGCGATGGCCTTGGACCACCTTCTGTGCCAGTTTCATGGCTGCTTTGTTGGGGTGCTGGGGAGGGGACCGACTGGTGAACATTTTGGGCCTCCCAGGGATCCACCATTAGGATTCTGCTGGAACAGATCCCCTTGCCAGGAGTGTGCTTGTGAGCAGTGAGACACACTTCGGAGTCTTGGCCACTAGCATGTGCACTAGGTGTTGAGCCTGTTGATGCTCTGTAATGCTGGGCAAGGGGATTTAACCCTTTGGAGCCTCAGCTCTTCATCTGTAAAATGGAAATTAATAATTGTGCAAACCTTATGTGATCCTGGGAAATAATTAAATGAGGCATTATCTGGAAGCTGGTGTGGTGTTATTCTCCAGGTTTCTTTTGTTGAAGATATTATCCTCATATGCCTCATCTGTCCCCAGGTGCTGGACCCAATCGATTTGGGGTCCTGCTGCCAGCAATGCCTTCACTCAACGACACAACCGATAGGGCTACTTCCTTAGGGTGGGACTTTTCTGAGAAGGGTGCCTGGACCTGGTCTGTAGTTCGGGGGTGGGGGGGCAGTCAGGTGCTTGTGTCCTGAGGATTGGAGGCTTGCAGCTCCCTATAGGTTAACATGAGATGACTCCACCAGAGTCATGCAACAACAACAACAACAACAAAACACTTTTACACCCTCAGTAACCAATGAGATGATCGTGTATAAAGGTGGAGGCCCCTGGCCACCTTAACATGGTCCAGGCTAAAGAGGACCCAGAATCTTCTGGAAGGCAGTTATGGGCAGAAATGTCTGAGGTCCTCAAAGTCCCACCCAAGACTCCCACTACCTGCAGATGATTTCCAGGGCTCCCAGTGTGGGAAATACTTCCCAGAAAAGTCCCTGACTCATTCTGGCTCAAATCCACTGCCCTGGACATTGGAGCAGAGAGGAAAGACATGGTGAATCCCCAAGCCTGGCCCTGCGTCCCTTGGCCTGGGTCCTCCAACACCCAGAATATACCAGCCCTTAGGAACCCCAATAGTGAGGGCTGCAGAAGTCTCCAGCACTGAGTGATGATGAGCCCAGGTGAAGGGTCTCCTCATTCCTTCTCCATCTCCTCTCCATTTCTGCCATCCAAGGCCTGGACTTTGCTTCTGATTCTGAAAAAGCCACGGTGTTTTTGTTTTTTTTTTTTTTTGATGGGGCATTCATGAAGATCCAGCAAATGATAGATAGGTGTGTCCTAGGCAGAGAGCTAGCAAGACCAATATGTGAATCCCTGAATATGGGATTATACAGAAAAATTTGTCATTTTTCATTATTGAGGGTTTTTTTTTTGGGGGGGGGGTTGTATGCACATGTGAACTTGAGATCAAACCTAGGGCCTAGCATATGCTAGGCAAACACTCTACCATTAAGCTATACCCCCAGTCCTTTTCATTTTTATTTTTGAGACAGGTCTTGCTGAGTTGCTGACAGAGGCCTCAAACTTGCAATCCTCCTGCCTCAGTCTCCTGAGTAGCTGGGATTACAGGCGTGCACCACAGTATCTGGCTTTGAGTTAATAATTTGTTCAGAAGTATTTATGGAGCTCTACTGAGGGCCAAGGTAGGGAGAGAGCATGTACAGAACAACTCAGGGCCATTCTAACAATTTGGGGGTGACAGCTTTTAGCTGGCCATAAGGATCCCAGAGCTGTTTGCTTCACAGTGTTTTTTTCCAGCCTCTTTCAGGTGAGGCCCCACTGAGGCCACACTGGAAGAGATTGCTGCTCAATGATCATCTTGGTCTCTGGATACAGTCCCAGAGGCCTGCCTTTAAACCTGTCTTCCTAGAGATGTGACCTTGGGCTGGTGACCTCACCTCTCTGGGAATTGTCTCTGTCTAGAAAAGGATACAGGGTGGTGGGAACAGCACAGAGGCCAGACACATGGGGACGCGTACACTAAGTACCCAGTGATGCAGCACCAGAAAGGTCCCTCTATCCCACCCTGCTCAGGAGGGCCCAGAGCAGGTTCAGAGCCCTGTCCTTGTTCTCTCTGGTAAGTGCAGCTCCAAAGCCCGTTTTCCCATCTGTAATAGGTGAGACAAAATCATGGGGCCCTGCCATGGTACAGAATACCAAGAGGAAACATACCCACTAGCTGTGGCTGGAGCAAGCTGTTCACGGGAGCCTTAAGTGTCAATTGCCAGTAACTGTGGGGGCGGGTACCTGTGTGGGGGTTTGGATAGCCCCAGAGAGGGGACTTGATTCCTTCTGTGCCCTTTGAATGACCCCAGGTTATCTCCTCCAGACAATTCCTTCCGCCAATTCTGCCCTCTGGCTACTGTTTATCTCCCTGATAAATGGCCTAGTGTCCTGACAGAGGGAGGGAGAGCTGTCTGTGTCCTTCAGAGCCCTCCCTGCCTGGGCTGGGAACAGCTGGGTGAAGACCCGGGCCTATGCACGTCAGCACAAACTGAAGATTCTAGGCCTTTGACCCTGGTGAGACCCCGATCTGAAGGGAGAGACAAGGTCTAACCTTGGGAACTTGAGGGGAGGCAAGATCTGGTTCTCAAAGAGCACTTATTGTTTCCTCCCAGAGCAACCCATACCCTGCATCCTCCTGCACCAACACACACATCACAGAGTCTCTGGTCATCAGCACACAAGCAGTCATGACCTGGAAACAGGGAAGGGCTGCTTTGATCCGTGACCAATACAAGACTCTTAGCAGCCATGGTTGGAGGCTAGATTTCCAGGCTGTGGAGTGGGCATTTGTAGAAGAGGAATGCATGAGCCTGTCTGTGGGCCTCTTGGTCCATATGAGCTCTAATGGCTCCTTGAATGCTGGTCCCGGAGAGCCTGGGCCACTGGTATTGTCCTCCAGCAAAGGAACAGGTGCTTTCAGGGTCCCAGGCTAGCCTGGGTCTGTAAGATGGAGTCAGTTTGTACCTCTCTGCAGACAGCAGCAGTGTTCAGAGAGTGAATAGCCCACTGGAACAAGTGTCTACTCTTCCCTTTGGTCAAAGGTCAAAGGTCAGCCCCCTCGAGTCTACTTCTCTTCCTGGCCTCAGCATGATGCCAATTTGTGCAAAGGCAGGGTTTGTCTGTCTATCTGTTCATGACCTTGGTGTTCAGTCAACTCCTAGATGAAGAAATCTATGTTGATGAATGAATCTTTGCTCTACCTAGTTGGATATTTGAATTCTTGCACTTAAATATGTTATTTCAGGCTGGGATTGTGGCTCAGCGGTAGAGCGCTCTCCTAACACCTGCAAGAACCTGGGTTTGATCCTCAGCACCATATAAAATAAATAAATAAAATAAAGATATTGTGGGGCTGGGGATGTGGCTCAAGCGGTAGCGCGCTCGCCTGGCATGCGTGCGACCCGGGTTCGATCCTCAGCACCACATACAAACAAAGATGTTGTGTCCGCCGAAAACTAAAAAATAAATATTAAAAAATTCTCTCTCTCTTAAAAAAAATAAAGATATTGTGTCCAACTACAACTAAAAAAATAAATATTAAAAAAATATATGCTATTTCACTGGAAAAAAAAAATCCTCACTCATTTGGTGCTGAGGCAACATCCAACACATGACCAGTGTCACTACTGTTGCTGATCACTTTACGGCTACCAGGGACATTGGGGCTGGCTCTGGGATGGCTACATTTTGGGCTTATGCATAAACATCTTTGCAACATCCTCAGCATATGGGTATATACATGCATTGTCGCTGTTATCAGCATGAACTTAAATTTCTATAAATAGGAACACTAGTTTTTACATTCATTTAGTCAACACTTGATATATATATTGATTAAGCACATGGTCTGGGCTCATTCTGGGAGTTGGGCGATGGGCTATAACAGCGACCAAGAAAATCATAGCTTGTCCTTTGTCAGAGGGGCATGTGTCAGTCAAAAAAGCACACACTGAAGGAACTAATTACATGTTCCATGAGTCCTCCAAGAACAGTGGAGGGGGCTACAGGAGCAGGAATCAGGGGACTGGGGAAGTTACTCTGGGAGGAGGTTTGGGAGGCTGGCTCAGCAGAGCAAGCAGGAGGTTGCAGGTGAAACAGGGAGAATATGTTTCCAGACAGAAAGAAAAACCTGGACAGAGTCCAGATAGTCAGAGAGGCCATTAAACCTGAAAGCATCCAGGGCAGTTGGAGTGGAGGAGGAGGAGGTAGGAGGGACGAGACAGCACACAGGGCCTCTGGGTCTGGCGATGGGGAACCAGACCAGGGGTGAATTCCTCAGATCCCCCTATAGCTGCCAGGTATAAGGTGGATTTTGAAGGATTTTGCTTCCAAAAGTCTGGAGCTGATTTTATTGGTAAGTCAAGGATACAGGTTTGTTTTTTTGTTTTTTTATTGTCCCCTGCTGTCTCCCACATACTTGTCCAGACCTCCAGCTACAGAGGGCAGAGGTTGTATCTGCATCTAATTCAGTTCTGAGGGCCCAGTATGCATCACAGGGGCCAAATAGATGCATGCTGAGCAAGGAACTCATGGGAATGCCCCACTTGTCTGTTGATGTGCATGAAGCCGACTATCTGGTCCTGCCTCTACCCATGGGCTTGTGTCCATCCTCAGCTTAGTCAGGCCAGGAAAGACATGCAGGGTAACAGGCCAGGCATCCAGGAAGCAGACCATGTACCCTTCCAGCTCACACCAGGTGGGGACACTCTGACCTATAATCCCCACCCCAGCCATTATAGACAGAATTATAGGCACGGTCTACCCAGGACAGATCCCATTGGTATCAGAACCATGTGGGATGCAGAAACCCAGACCTCTGCCCTGACCCCAGCCTCAGTTCAGATAGAGAATGTGAAGACAAAAACTTGGGATTGGGAGTGCATATAGGTTAGGATGCAGAGAACTGTGGCAGGGAGCTTGAGGGAAATGATGCCTCACTCAGGGTGGGCTTCCCAGAGCTGCAGCTGGGCTAGTTCACATAGGCAGCCAGGTAAGCATGAGCTCTCTCTCTCTCAGGCAAGGTGTGCAAGCAGAGACCAGAAACTGGAGGGACTCCCATCGCCTCTCCTCCATCCTGCTGGGAGAACTGCCCACCAAATATCCTCTGTCCTATTGGAGGCTTAAAAGCCATCTGCCATCTGCCCCTGGAGATGGTCACTGTGGCTGTGGCTGTGCGCTCCTCTGGCAGGTCCCTCCCCTCCCTACTTTGCTGCCTCTTCCTTAACACAGGAGTGGGTGATCTCAGGGCAATACTTTCCTTTCTTTCTCTGCACTCAGCACTGAACAAATTGCATTTAGTCTCGACATCTACAATAATTTTCTTTTCAAACAAAACCACTAAAAGTCTGTAACCAATTTGCAAAACCATAGGAAGTCACCTTAATTTCAGGATGCATGTTCCCATGCTTTCCTTGAAGGAAATTTAAGTATTTCTCCAGAGGCTCGAGGACATCTGGAAAGAGACCGAGGGAGGCCAGTGTGGGAGATCCCAGGGGCCTCCTCTTCTGCCTTCCACATCCTTTCCACTTACCAAGAGTCCTCAGGTGGGGTGATGGGTTCAGTCCTACTTCTGAGTGCACTCATGCCATTCCCCTGATCACAGACCTCTTCCTTCCTTCCTGAGGAGATCCAATGCTCCCAACATGGCTGACTGATAAGGTCCCCAGATCTGGATGAACCAGTGCCTCCACTCAGTAGTCCTTCTCCTTCTCCTTCTCCTCCTTCTTCTTATACCAGGGATAGAATCCAGTGGTGCTTAACCATGGAGCCACACATTCCCAACCCTTTTTTATTTTAAATTTTGAGACAGGGTCTTGCTGAGTTGTTTAGGGCCTCTCTAAGTTCCTGGGGGTTTGAACTTGCGATCCTCCTGTCTCAGCCTCCAGAGTCGCTGGGATTGCAGGCATGAGCCACGGCACCCCAGCCTCCTCCCATTACTTTTTTTTTTCTTTTTCTTTTCTTTTTTTTTTTTTTTTGAGAGAGAGAGAGAGAGAGTAATTTTTTTTGAATTATTTTATTTTTCATTTCTCAGCGGTCACAACATTCTTTGTTTGTATGTGGTGCTGAGGATTGAACCTGGGCTGNATCTCAAAATAAAAGATAAAAAGGACTGGGGATGTAGCTCAGTGTTAACGTACCCCTGGGTTCAACCCTTGGTATCCATAAGAAAAAAAAAAAAAGAAAGAAAGAAAAAGATCTTCAAATCCCTAGCAGCCCAAACCTTCCATGCTTCATCCAAGCTTTGAGCCTTTCTGCCCAGATACATGTCAGCAAGGACTGGCATTGGCCTTGGCATGAGTGAACTGGGCAGAAGCCCTGGGGAAGGTCAGAGCATGAAGGAGCAGAACTGAAACCTGTGCCCTGATGGGGTGTCAGGTGACAGTCTCAGTAGGGGTGGAGCAAAAGGGTGACAGTTAAAGGTACCCATCCTGTGCCCCATGTTCAAGGACACAAGCCAGCCTGAGGACAGCGCACCATCCCTATGCCACACCTTCCAACTCACCCACACCCCAGCAGTTCTCTTGAAACTTCTGCTCAGCTCTGTCTGTCGCTGGGGCTGGTGATTCACACACTCTGTTCTTCTTTCCTCTTCCCAACTAATTATAGCTACTGCGTGTTTTTCCCCCTGGAAAAAAAATGTCTTCTTAAAAAAAAATATATCCCCAAGCCAATGGTAATTAATTTGGTGAGCATTGCTATATACAATTTAGATAGACTCCGAGGACAGACAGGTCCCAGTGTGGGGGTGTCTACTGACCAGCAGAGGAAGAACCAATCTGGGATATGGGGTGCACATGGGGACATGCAGCAGAAGCTCAGTCCAGCTCCCATACCACCCATCATGGCTCTGGAAACCTGGGGGATGGCAGTCACAGTAGCAGCCATGGGGGACTCTACTGAGAACTACTATTTGCTGGGCACAGAGTCAAATGCCTGTCATGTGCATGTACATTTAATCTTCAGACACCTGCCAAAGCTAGCCTAGATATAGGCCCCTCTCTCTAGAAGAAGAAACTGAGGCTCAGAAAGTCATCCAGGGTCACATAGTCATCAGTGACGTAAGCAGAGGGAGGTCTATGGCCATTTTAAGCCATCTATGGGACAAGCAAGCATGTGGCCCTCTGTCCTGCCTCTCCCTCACCTGCCTTCTGGGCATTCCAGCAGCTCTCTTGGAACAGGACCAGAGCTGAGACCACAAGTGTCTCCTGAGCTCTTCCCACTGAGCAGAGGTTGGAACAGAGGTCTGAGTATGTGACCTGGCCAGATGGGAGGGTCCCAAAACAACAGACAGGTGCAATCTGAAACTAGATTAGAGAGAGCCAGATAGAGCTAGAGGAGACAGGGAGCCACAGGGCATCCCCCTCTCCCCCCAGACAGAGCAGAGAGGGGGGGCTGAACCAGAGACATCCTTGGCTGAGTCCAAGACCAAGGGATAAAGATAAAGCCCAGAAAAACACTGGGTGTGGTGGTGCACACCTTTAATCCCAGTAGATCAGGAGGCTGAGGCAGGAAGATCACAAGTTCAAAGCCAGCCTCAGCAACCTAACGAGGCCCTATGCAACTTAACAAGATCCTGTCTCAAAAAATAAAAAGAGCTGAAGATGTGACTCAGTGTTTAAGCACCCCTGGGTTCAATCCCCGGTACCAGAACCAAAACCAAAACAAAATGAAGAAAAGCAAAGCAAGACAGAAAGACACAAGAGAGAAACTGAGCAAAGAGAGTAGCTGGAATCCCCCAAATGAGCGCAGAACAGCTGAGATGGGAGGGGAGTCCAGGTCCAGAGAGGCAATTCTGCCTGAGGACCAGGGCAGGAGGTCTAGGACAGAGCCCAGAAGAGAGGGAGCACAAAGATGGAAGCCTGAAGCTGTCATAGGGCCAAGCCCCACTGATGGGACTCCAAAGAGTCAGGGCAGGCATTGGGCCTCCAGGTGAGGAACATGGTACCTCTCTGCCATTATCAATCCAGGAAGACTGGGGAGTAGCCCCCAAGCAGGTGAGCACTTGGACCTTGGGGCCTTAGGAAAGCCAAGAGAGGATGGGGCAAGGAAGCAGTTAGGAGGTAGCAGCCACCTTGGGCCATCCTGGGAGAGTCTACTCCCCGCCCAGTCAGTTTCTGAGTCTAGCCAGCCTACCTCCCCCTCCCCCCACCCTAGAGCAGAGATGAGGACCAACCCAGGGGTTGAGGAAAATCCAGGCAGTGCTAGGCTACCTCATTTTCTGGATGGCAAAGTGCAGTGGGGAGACCCCCACCCCATTCCCCTCCAGCCATTAGGAAATATCCTCTCTACCTGCTCTCAGGGCCAGAAAGAGGCCTGTTCCCTCCTCAGCTCCTCAGACAGGCCAGTTTCCTTTAGACTAGTATAGGACTCTACTTGTGTCCCCAGGCCCCTCAGGACAGGGCCTGCCTCCCCAGCCCCCAGCTGGGCTCTGCCTTGGCAGTCCAGGAGGTGTTGACAGCCTTGCTAACCACAGGCAGCCGGCCCCTGGCTCCAGCCATCACCCACCCCCCCAACTTCTCTGGACACCTGACACAGCCTGCCCTGGGTCAGGGCTGGGTGCCCAGGACCTGTGAGCCAGGCAGCTGTCAGGATTTCCGGCGCAGTGGGCCTCTCAGCCACTTTCTTGTCTGGAATCTCCTGGCCAAGTCTGCACTCTTCTGGGGTCTGTGTCTGGACCCAGGAGCATCTGTTATGAGAAAGGAGGGGGACTCAGCAGGGAGCAGGTGGCCTTGAGTGGCCTTGAGCCCAGAAGATTAGGCCCCCGGGGAAATGCCAGTGGGCCCCAAGAATGAGGGAAGAAGAGGCTGCCAATTCCAGGGCAGGGGTTTGGCCAGTGCTGGGGACAGATGCCTGCACAGTCTCTTCACTGGTGGTCCCAGGAGCCCACTAAGCCTGAGATGCTGTGGTGACCAGAGCATTTTAATGGAAACATTCTTTTCCTGGGTCCCCCAAACAAACCAGGAAACCCTTGGGAATGACTCATAGAGGAAGGCAACACAGGGGGACAAGGGGTTCTGTCCATTCAGCTCAGGTTCTGGGGAGACGACTGACCTCAGTTTCTTTATCTATAAAATGGGACTACCTATAAATCCTTCCTCAAAGAGGACTGTGAATAAAAAAGATTTCACACCTGAAAATGAAACACCAATGGTTCTATTTTAGGCAGCCCACCTCCCACTAGAGACCCTGAACCTCCCTCTGGAGCTACCTTTCCCCAGTCTGGGCCCCCTTGGCAGAGGAGATAGGCATCCCTCAGCCTCCCACGACCCCCACCCCCACCCCTACCCCGT
>NW_026000240.1:33143661-33151621 GCF_001458135.2 Marmota marmota marmota
CCCCACCCCCACCCCTACCCCGTTGCATCCTGGAGAAGACCAAACAGATCTGAGGGGAAGAGATGGCCTGGGAGGGGATGGGGAGCCAGGAAATCCAGTTTCCTCCTAGGAGGAAACACCAGCAAGCCCCCTCCCTCCAGGGCCTCTGAGCAATGGGGGTGCACTGGCTGGAGCTTTGCTAAGCCAATCTGGATACCACAGGCCACTCCCAGGGCTCAGTTACCCAATGCACCTACACTCTGGCCCCAGCCCCATTCCAAGCCAGCCTGGCCTTTGGCCCCAGCTCCTTCAACAAGAAAAGAGGGAGGAGGGCTGGCCACCCCCATTCCAGACCGTTTTTAGCCCCTTGGGAACTCGGCGTCCTCCCAGGAAGGGTGCGTGGGTCGTGGCGGGTATTAATAGCTCAGCTGGAGGAGGTGACAGGGACTCTCAGAGCCAAACTGGAGGCCTCACATCCTGGGCAGGCAGGGTAGCCCTCTTGTCTTCATCTCCCTCACTGGCCCTAAGCTCTACTGTGTCTGTCCTCCAGGGCCTCTCTCACCCTTCAGCCCCCACCCTCTCACACAGACTTGGTTGCCCCTTTGGTTGAATTTTCCTGCAGTCCCCTGGGGAGACGGAGTGCTCTTGGGGCAGGGCCCTGGTGGGTTGGTGGCCTGAGGCTGCTCTGTGACCAGGCCCCGTGGGAGATGAGAACAGAGAAGCCTGTGATAAGGCTCCCCTCATGCACCCTTCTCCTCTGCCTGTTGGCCTCTCATTCCTGCTTGCCTACTCCACCCTGGCTCCTCTGCTTGTGCTGTGTGGGCTTGTCCCCAGATATCGGTCCCTGCTGGGCCCAGACTGGAAAAGAGTTAGAAAAACCCAGCAGGACAAATGGGGGTCTGGAAAAGGTACCCAGAGATTGCTGCTTGTATGCAGCACAGGTAGGGGGACAGGCCATGGGGACACCTCTAGGGCAGCTTGGGAAAGGACAGGACCCTGGTCTGTGATTGAAGATTTAGAAACTTAGCACAGTGCTTCTGCTGAGACCCACACCATGGAGGTGGAAAAGGGGCTCAAACTCACACCTGTCTGGAGAACTCGTCCTCTCTCTGAGCTCACCTGCCCCACCCACAATCTCAGGGGCAGAAATTGGCAACATCAAGGGAGCATGGCTGGTATGCAGGTGGGTGCTATGATTGCCCACAGTTCAGAGACCAGCAACTGAGCGGGGGGGGGGGGGGCGCGAAATGCATACTAAGGGTCTATAGCTCCGGGGACAAGATCCATTCCCAGCCCCTTTCACAGTCAGATTCAATCCTGGAAAACTCCTATGTTATTTATTGCCAGCAGCCTCCTGTTCTGGGTCCTACTCAATTATTTCTAGGAAATAGGAAGACTTTGGGGTCCCCTGACACTGCTCAGTAATGGCCTTTGAGATCAGGTTAATCTTGACCTCTGACATCTGACCCCACTTCAGCCTAAGTCCTGACACTGAGTTCCGTCTAAGCTTGGATCTCAATCCTTATCACATCTTGATAATGCCCACCACTGTCTGACCCCTGACTTCATGCCCAGTCTGGACTTGACTCCTTAGGCAAGACTGGAGTCTAAACATTTGATCTTGAAGCTCTAGTTTAATAAGTCTCAGCCCTAAAATCAGATGGAATCTGGTCCTGTAACTCCCACCCAGGGCTGAGCCCCAGGCTAGGGACACTAGTTCCCACTTCCCTTCCGGAGCCTCCATCTTGGTCTTACCCAGCTCGCCAGCCTCCTCACCCTGAGAACTTGAAACCAGGCAATATAGGGAGCACATTGGACCCAATGATTTGTGACCTTGATAAGTGGGGGCTGGAAACATGCTATTTCTGGACTGGATCTTACTGGTTTGGACTACCAGCCAAGCAGAACCCAAAACAGGGGAGAGGGATACAGGCAGATGAACTCTCAAACATACAGACATCATGTGGTGGGATGCAGGGGCCTATGGCTGACCTGGGGCTAAGACCATTCTCCCCTGAGGTAGAGAGGCAGGCCACCAACCTGGGGAATAGAGGAAACAAATTGTGATAAATAACACACACACACACACATATGCAAATAAGATTTCTGTCCTAGTTTTCTTTCTAGCTGAAGAGTCCATATTCTAGGTGGCTCAAGGTAGAAACTAGTTCTGAGTTCCAGATCTCCTTCCTACATACCATGAGACCTGAAACCCTAATAGCCTCAGCATCCTCATCTGTAAAATGCAACCCTCTTGGCGTTTTGCAAATATAAGATAAAATTGTGTAGTGGCACACACCTGTAATCCCAGCAGTCTGGGAGGCTGAGGCAGGAGGATCGCAGGTTTGAAGCCAGCCTCAGCAATTTATCAATACTATAAGCAACCTAGTGAG
This sequence comes from Marmota marmota marmota, assembly GCF_001458135.2. Taxonomy (NCBI): domain Eukaryota; kingdom Metazoa; phylum Chordata; class Mammalia; order Rodentia; family Sciuridae; genus Marmota; species Marmota marmota. The sequence goes on from NW_026000240.1 coordinate 33,146,034, forward strand.
ATACTGACTCAATAAAAGGTGGGGGATGGTAAGGGGAAAAATAGAAGTGCAATAGATTAGACAATGGGGAATGGAGGGAAGGGAGTGGGGATAAGCAAAGGAAAGGCAGTGGAATGAATCTGACATAATTTTCCAATGTTCATACATGAGAATATAGTTGAACCCCACCACCTTGTACATCCATAAGAATGGGATGCTTAAATAGAATAAGATAAATTCCATGCTTGTATAATTGTATCAAGATGGATTCTGCTGTCATGTATAACTAAAAAGAACCAATAATAATAATAATAAAAATATATAATTATGGCAGCAGAATCCTGGAGCATGCTTGTCTACAGCAAGAGCTCACAAAAGGGAAGCTGCTACTATTATACCTGAGATCGAAGCAGAGCTGCTCTGGTTGTGTGGTCAGGAACCCCCACCAGCCCTGCCTCAAGCAGTTATTCTGATTTTCTGAGCCAACGGCTCCACCCAAGGGCTCCTGAGGGACACAGTTTGGAAACTTTGACTTAGATTCTAAGCCAGCAGCAGGACCAAAAGTAGTGTTAGTTGACAATTACAGGAGCTGGCACAGCAGGAATTTGTCAGCACGGAATTAGGTCACAGAATTCTTAAAACAGAGGAGCCACAGAAGCCCCAAAAACTCAACATCCCAGGGTGCAATGCTCTTCTGATTTCCTGGGCCAAGAATGGCATCTATCAACCAAGAAAGAATGTGCTCCTCCTTCACACAGCAGCCTGGGTGCTCTCGGCTCTTTCTCTGGGTGCCCTGCAGCATCCAGGGACAGGAATGCTCTCAGGATCCACCATGATCTTGAATCCTCTCTTTATTGGGGATTTCCTGTTTCCCTTCCTCTACCAGCTTAGGTGTCCCAAAGGTCCAGACTGGGTGAATACTTGAGTTGAATCCCTGGGGTGCTGTGTTGGGAGTGTTCCTGCTGCCCTTGACCTTCTGGGCAGTGCAGGGTGGGCTCCTGTCACACTAGTAACCTCAGATCCTGTGTCCTTTGGCCTCCTTGTCCTCACAAGTGAGTGAGGAATTGGCCCCATGGGAAGAAAGTGAGCATTCACTCAAGTGGGGGGCACCTACTGTGCACCAGGGTTTTATGCCCACTATCTCTAATCCAGGAAACTGAGGTCCAAGCAAGGGAAGTAACATACTGAAGGTCACACAACTAGGAGGTGGTAGGGGGAGGATTTGACTTAAGACTGCTGCCTAGGAAGAGAGGTGAGGAATCAGGTCCCAGCTGTCAGATGGGCTTCCACTTAATGGGCAATAGCAGAGACCTATAGCCAACACATCCTGCACCCCAATATTCTGAGGGATGGCCCAGCCTCTGCCATGGCTGGCTGAGTCCCCCTCTGGTGCCAATCCTGCATGACCTTTCCAGGTGGCTAATGAGGACCTGGGTACCACTCAGTAATTGGCCTCATTAGGCAGCTAGGGCTACCCAGGGGATGGGGTGGCGGATGCTAGGCCTCATGGGGACCGGCCAGACAGCCGCCTGTTAATTACCTGAAAAATCAGACAATTAGGCTTCCTGCCACCCGCCTGCCCACGTCCTGCTGGCCCCTAATTACTGAGCGGCAGCTGAGCAGGCCGGGAATGACCTGGATTTCGACTGAGGACTAGCCCCTGCCATTTCCATCATCCCCTATCTCCTGTCCCCATCACAGGCTTCAGAGACAGAGACTTGGGGTAGGGTGCATCTTTTAGGGATCCTCTCTTGCAGCCCCCAACTCTTAGCCCCTTTTCCCAGACCTGGACCCTGCCCGCCCACTCTCTCTACTGGTGAAGGCAGCTCTGGAAGAGCAGCAATGGATGCTCAAAGCCCTGGCAGTCCTCAGGGAGGATGTGTGGGCTGCTGGAGGGAGGAGGGGGAAGACCCAGAAAGGGAGTTTCAAGAGGTGTGGGGGTGAAAATGGCTGACATCTCCCTCTGCCTGGTTCCTCCAGGGAAAAGATACCAGACTGTGTTCAGGAATAAGAATGGCAGAGGAGGGGAAGTTGACATCTCCCCTGCGGGCCCTAATGCAGCCCAGGGGATGCCGGGGGACTTGAACTTACCCCTGGGGAGCCCTGCCACTCAAGAGGGGAGATGGTTTTGTAAAAGCACCACCAGTGTGTGGAGAGAGAGAGGCCTGCCCTGGCTGCGGGGAGAGGTGGTGGGTCCTGGAAACCTGCCCAGTGACAGTGACATTTAGGTCTAGCTAGGTAAGGTTGCAGGCAGTTCCACGCAGAGGGAACAGCATGTGTGAGAGTCTGTGGGCAGTTTCTCCTCCGAAGAAAGCACAGACCAGAGAGGCGTGGCATCCTCACAGGCATCTATAGTGCATAAGCCAATTGGCCGGAGGTTGCCAGATGGGCCCTGCCCTAGCAAGATGAACTAACTGGGCAACTAGGGTGGACCCCTGGAATCTAGAGAAAGACTCGATGGGTGTGGGCAGAGCACTGTCCCTCACCCTGAACACTACTGCCCTGACAGGTGGTCCTGAAGGAGAATGTCTGATTGAGGGGTGTGGAGCCTCCTTTTGCAGGAGGTACTTAGGTCACCCCCTTCCTTACCTATTTCCTTTGCTGGTTCTGTTCTGGGATTGAAAGTCCCTTCCACTGTTTCCCTGAAAGTCCAAAAATGTTGGCTGCTCAGAAAGGCACTTTCAGCCCAGAGAGGTCAGGAGGCTAAGTTGAGGCTGCCCAGCCAGCTGGCTGGAGAAGGCCTCACAGAAGCATCTACTCTGGTCTCTCATTGAGATTCTAGAACCAGTGGGATCCAGAGATGATGCCACTGCAACAGAGTGGGATGGACAGGAAGGAGACTGCATGGGGAGGCTGAATACGGGCACATGGGAGCTGCCAAGTCATGCTGATCCCCGTCCCTAGGTTCAGCTCTAGGTTGGCCCTCTGGAGACCTCAGGCCCCTCCTGAGAAATGGGCCAGGAAGGCTTTGTGAGTTTCCTTTACAGAGGTGCTGGATCCCGAGACTCAGTACAGCCAGGTCCAGAACCAGGGAACAGAGTCTGGGGGGCATAGTCGCTGAATCCCCCTCCTCTCCACCCTCTCCCACTGGTCTGGGCTTGCTGGCAGTCACTGGTATAATTTCCCAGCGCTTTACAGCCCTCATAGCCACAGGGACCCAGGAATTTCCCTGCCAAACACAATACTTGTTGGGTTGTGATGACTGCAGCATTGTGGGGCCTTCAGGCTTCTGCCAACTGCTCCCCAGAGAGTCAGAACCCCGTGGCACGGGCTCACATGCATGTGCACACAAGTGCACCCAACCTGGTGCCCGACTGCCTGATTGCCCTTGGGCCCAACTGTGCCGCATTGTCATTATTCAGCAGAGCACGCTGTGCCCTGCACAGCTCCAGAGCATGTCCTCCCAGACACCCACTTACCATCTCTCTGTTGTTCAATTGGCCACATGCTTACATCTTTCTGATCTCCAAAGGCAGGCCTGAGCCGTGCTCCTTGTGTTCCCCTCATGGTGGCTGTCCCAGTGTCTGACACACAGAGGATACCCTGTAAATGTGCATTGGATGGATAATGAATGGGTGGACGGGTGGATGGATGGGCAGAGGAGAGACGTGTCCAAGGTGTCTAAGACTTGAACTTGGGTCCTGGGCCTGATCACCCAGCCACAATCCTTTTTCTGTACAGTGGACACCCCTGATCTGTGCTCCCACATCTGTCTGCCACTGGTCAGGCTAGGTCACCAGACTAGGAAGGTGGTACACATCTGAAGGAAGAGGACATTGCCTGGGCCAGGAGAATTTTTCCATGTGATGTCACCTTCAGGGTCTAGAGCTGGCAGGAAACACAGCTAGGTGGAGGGCAGTGGAGGCTAGCGGGGATGAGAAAGGGGTTCCTCCATATCTCACCAACCCTCAAGACCCAGTGAAGAAAAGAAGGGGTGATGGGCAGAGACAGGCAGCAGAACGGTCTCAGAGCCTGCAGGCATCTGCCTGGCCCTGGCTTTCACTTTCTTTCTGCACCAGTGCTGAGTTGGCCAGACCTGGGGACAATCTGCCTCTGTGGATCACTGGCTTGGTGCCCTTGAGCAGTCTTCTCCTTTTGAAGCCTCATTTTATTCACCCAGAATTGGGTGAATAATGAAATTAAATGCAAAAGCTCTCTGGGCATGGTTCCCAGGTATTGTAACTATCTCACAATGGTAGCTACTGCCTATTGCCCCATTTTATAGAAGGAAAAACTGAGATCTAGAAAGGTAAAGTAATATCCTGAGGGCAATAACAGGGTGAGGAGTGGCACTCAGATCTCCTGGCATATAGTATAGCATCTTGGCCACAGTGACCCTCTGGTTTAAGGTGGACCAGGTCCAACTGGGCTCAGGTAAGCTGAAATCTGTGACCTCAGTTGGGTGCACAGGGGTGCCATTTACATCTAGTAAAATCTAGCTAAACAAAGTAGTATGCCTGGGTGAACCTCATGAAGGATAGCCCTGCAAGGAGCTGGGAAGGGGTGTGCCCTAGGCAATCAGATCTACCCTGAGTCCTTTCACTATTCCTTCTCAGTGTTGAGGCTGCCCTTTCCTCTCTACCCCAGCCCAGAACCAGCTGCCCAGGAAGCTATCCTGGGCCATACTCTTGGCCTGAAACCTCCACTTGACATGGTCAGATACATGTCCTTCTTATGAGGAGGTTGGACCAGGATGGGCAACACCTCCTTGGCTCTTTCTCAGAGCCACACCAAAGTACAGGCTGTTCCTGGAAGACTGGAACATGATCTGGGGCTGGTGGGACTATGCCCAGGGCCCACAAGGTTCTGGGCAGCTCTGGGGCCAGTGGACTGCTGGCTGTCCTGAGATCAGACTCTGGGATCTATATCTTGGCATGTTAAGGCCTGTACCCCATGGACAGTACTAGGAACTGGTTCTTTCCTGGGGAGAAGAGCTAAGTGCCAGGATCCCCACCCCCGACATGATGATCATGTGTAACTCAATTTACAGTCTAAAAACTCTAACAGTCTCACATCTCCCAGTCAGTGATGGCAGTGGGGTCATTATGGGAGGGCCTGAGCAGTTTTCTATATCCTGGGTATCTCCCTATACCCATTCCACAGATGAGGGCATGAAGATTCAGAGAGGGGCAATCCCTTGCTTGTGATCACACATCCCTCCAACTAGGCTCTGCCCAACCTTGAGTAGGTGCTTCTCACTGCTACCAAGGATGTGGGGGGCATGGCTATTGCTAGCAGATGGGCTGGGGGCTCAGAGCTGTGCAGCAAGGCAGGCATGGGCCTTGGGCCACTGGGCAGGAGACAGAGGTCACCACAGGAGGACTATCCTGGCTGACCCTGGCCCCTTACCTAATCCTTGGACAGGGCTAAGAGCTCTAGGTTCCCCTGGGGTGAAGGTAGAAGATGCAAGGGACAGTAGCCCTCAGAGGGAAGCCCTCCCAAAAGGAGCTGGCTGTAAAGCAACAATTATCTTGCAATGCTCCCTGTCTTTCTCCTGCCACCGAGAGCTAATAAGCCACAGATCCTCCCATAATCCTTCCCAAATGCCTTGTGTCTCACCATTGTAGCACTGAAGATTCTGAATTGAAACACTGCATCTGCCTCCCCCC
>NW_026000240.1:33152052-33159552 GCF_001458135.2 Marmota marmota marmota
CCCCCCCCCCCCCCATCAGGAGCTCCAGGAAGGTGGCCATTGTCCGCTTTCACAGCTTGGCAGCTGACAGTAAAGGAACACTCTGAATATTTTGTAAAATGCATGGATGATTGCAATGGTTTGGATGGTCAGGTGATGCCTTTGCTTCTACAGCTGCTGTTAAGAGATTACCACAAACTGAGTGGCTTGAACAATACAATATTCTGAAAGGGGTCTTCCTGGGTTAAAACTGAGGTGTTGGCAGGGCTGCATTCTGGAGGCTCTAAGGCAGCATCCTCTTCCCTGCCTTTCCAGGCCCTAGGGGCTTCTTATTTTCCTTGTCCTGTGACCCACCCCCCTTCCTCCATATTCAGAGTCAGCCATGTCTGGCCAAATCCTTCTCACACTGCCATCTCTCTGGCTCTCTCTTCTGATTCCCTGTCTTCTTGAGAACCCTTGTGATTACATTAGGCCCATTCAGCTAACTCAAGCTAATCTCCTTATTTTAACTGCAGATAATTAGCAACTTAAATTCCATCTGTTACCTTAATCCCACTTGCCATGTTAAGTAACATAATCACAGGTTCTTGGAATTAGGATGTAGATATCCTTTAGGGGCTATTGTTCTGCCCATCACAGATAGATGGATAGATGGATGGGTAGATGGATGGATGGATAGATAGATGGAAGGACAGACAGATAGACAGTTGATAGACTGAGTCCCCACAGTGGGGATGAACAGCTTGAGACAGAGAAGACCTGTTATTGTCATCTTCTGCACCTTCTCCTCTAGTAATGTAGTTTAAAAGCCCTAGACCAGGGGTAAGGGGAGAACTTTTCCAGGCCCTGCATTTTTCTCTATTGTGTTTTATCTCCCCAACCGGCTCTGGCCTTCCCAGAGGTGGAGAATTCTCTCCCACCTACCATCCTGGCACTCCAAGCTGTATTTGACCCTTACCTGCTGAAAAGTGAGAGAATGACTTCATGGGACATCTAATCCTTGGACAGGGCTAAGAGCTCTAGGTTCCCCTGGGGTGAAGGTAGAAGATGCAAGGGACAGTAGCCCTCAGAGGGAAGCCCTCCCAAAAGGGGCTGGCTGTAAAGCAACAATTATCTTGCAATCCTCCCTGTGGATGGAGGGTCGGGGCACAGATCTGGAGTTGGGAATACTAGGTGAAATGTTGGAATATGGATGAGAGGAGCTCAGCTCTTAGAACCCGCTTACTTGGGTGGGATTATTTTTCTGGGGGGAAGGGAGGTCAATTAACTCTGTTTATCCCTTGTTTATCTGTTTAAACATAACATGATTAATATGAAAGAACATCTGTAAGGAGCTATGCATAAAAACATATATACAAATCCTTATAACTATATTGTTTAGTTTTACTTTGGGCCTTTGAACTGAATGTAATTTCCTATAATTTGCTTCCTTTACCCCACATTCTGATTTAGGATTCACCCTTGTGGCTCTGGGAGCTGCAGTTAATTTCTCATTTCTCCTGTCACTGGATAGTTGTTCTGTTCCTACTTTATCCTTAGGAACAGTGCAGCTGAAAAATGTCCCTGGGGTTGAGGATAGGGGTTATTGTCCTTATTTTTATCACTGGTCTTGCTCCCATCCAAGAGGGTTCAACACCTCCTTCTCTTCTCCCTGACCCCCTGCCCGCACAGCCACTCCCCAGGTCCACTGATGAGCCAGAATGAGACTTCCACCCTGGGTAGAGGTGGAGGAGGCTTTAGTGGGGTGCGGCTGCAGGGAACTTTTCAGGTCAGGATCCATACCCATGCATCCCACCTGAGTCACTCCCATAAGTCCCTCTGATCCTCCGGGCCCCATGTTCAGAACAGGAAAAACAGACTCCAAAGTCATACAGTGCTGGGTTCAAATGCCCAGCCACCATGTGTAAGTTGTACAGCCTAGGGTAAGTCAGTTCCTCTTTCTGAGCCTCAGTTTCTTCCTGTGTGAACTGGGGATAGACAGCCCCAGTGTGGCTCTCACAGTGCACAAGAGTTGGGGACTGCTGGGTGAAGGCAGAAGAAGCTGGTGGTGGGGCTGTCATTCTTTTCCCTACTCCTGCTTTGGCTTATTCTTCTCCCCAGCCAGGCCCAAATGCTGCCAGGTGCTTTAGAGCCCCTTCTGAAACGGAGACACAGGGTGTTGGGGCTCTCATCCTCTCCTGTGCTTCAGGGCTGATTGGTCTCACACTAGTATGCACCTACTGCTTCTGTGTGCATGTGGCCCTGGACCCACCTTCCAGACACTTGTCCTCCTTCCCCTGCTCTGTCCTGGCCCTGGGATAGGAAACTGGGGGAACACTGGTAGAGTCAATGTAGTCATCTACTGTGCACCCTGACCCCAGCTTCCAGTAGTTACCTTCCACCCTCCACGAACCCTGGAGCCCCCATGTCCCCTAACCAGATCTGCTTCATCTCGAGGGCCCCAGGTCCTGCCTGGCTTAGGGCCTCCCAACCTTGGTGCCTTTAGAGCCCCCACCCTGCTCTAAAGGCACCAAGGGGGTAGGCAGTGACAGAAGCCTGACATTCTCTCCAGACAGATGCGGTGCCTCTCCCAGAATAGGGGTGGAGTCAAATGCTTGGTTTTACAGTGGTACCCAGTGTTCAGATGAGGCAGTTGATCCCAGTGTCACACAAGGAACAGAACAGGAGCCCAAATGTAAGGACTCTGCCTGATGGGCCTGTTTCAAGAGCCCTGGGCAGGAGGAAAGGCAGGGGGCTAGGACCCTGCCTGGAGTGCACGCGCAGACTGCTGGAAGGAGCTTCCTGCCATAACCCAGCTAGGCTGATCACCCTTAAGGTTGCAAGAGCAGGGCTCAGGGCTCAGGGCTAGGCCTCTCCCTAGGCCTGCTCTAGAAGGATGGTCCCCAGGGAGCCGGCCTGGAGCCTGGTGAGAAAGGCCACTCTCCCTTTTACAAACTGCACCCTACCCACCTGCCAACACTCATTCTTCTCCATTTCCTCTCAGGGAACCCCGCTCCTGGCTGCTGCCACATTCCCTCCAGCGCCCCCGCACCCCCAGGCCCCTCCTCTGCGCCAGGGTGGGAGTGCAGTAATTCAAGTTATTTTTAGCCAAGCTGAATCCTCCAGGAGATTCAAGTCAAGGGGAAGCCGCCCCCGCGCCTGCAGGAGCTGCTTGCGGAAAACGATCGATTAAAACCAGCGCTGCCAGGGCTCCGTGCCAGCCGGGCAGCAGGCACTGAGACAGGCAGAGCCTGGACTGCGGCCTCTCACTGGTTGACTGGCTCCAGACGCTGGTGTGCATTGTGAGGAGTGGTGGGAGTCCCCGTAGGCCCCCCATTGTCACCTCTTAGCAGCTGCTCCTAGCCCAACTTTATCTGGCCCTGTCCCCAGCAGCTCTGCCCATAGTGAGGAGGGCCATCCCCAAGCCATCCCTCCCGACTGCCATTCCCCCTCCAAGCAGCACATCATTGAAAGCAGGCAGCCCCTGCCCGTCAAGGGTGACCTGGAAGGCAGGGAAGGACCCTTTTCACCTGCCTGATCTTCTGCCTGATTCCTACTTTGTCCTAGGAAAGCTGATGAGTAAGTTGAGATGACCTGGACCCTCTGACTAATAGAGTAGGGTCCTTAAGAGTTATTCAGAAATAAGGACCAGTGCAGCAAGCAAGCAAGAATGGGAGCAGGAGCCTGGCCCAGGAATTAATCGGAGTACCTGGACGAGCAGGTGACTGAGCAGTGACCCTAGTCCAGTAGTTGCTTGCAATAAATGAGTCCAGGGACCTCACCACAACCTTACAGATGAGGAAGCTAAGCCATGGAGGTCAAGTCACCCAGCTGTTAGGAGAAAACTGCTCTTGAGCCTTCACCAGGGGATGTTTGGTGAGAGGAAAACCAACTAATGGGAATAAGGCAAATTTAAAAGGAGAGACTGGCTGGGAGGTATGAGAAAGCCCACACATGGGATGAGGTGGGTCTGCACCTCCCAGCACCCCTCATCTGTCATGGATGTTCCCAAACCTTTCATCAGAGGAACATTCTTCAGGAAAGGGATCTCAAGCCCAAGCTGTCACTGCTGTGACAGTCTCAGACAGTGTCCAAGCCCAGAAGAGCTTCCAACAGTGGCTTTAGCAGAAGAGAAAAAACCTAGGTGACCATGAACATCACTTTACCTTCCTGAGCCTCAGTTTCCTTATCTGCAATATGGGATTAACAAGGGAGGCTACTCTGAGGATGGAGCAAGGACCAGAATAATCCTGCAGCAGTCTCCTTTCCCATGTCTGATTCATGAACTTAGGACTACGCGCTGGGGAAGTGAGGGACCCCTCTGTGGTCAGGCCTCTAGGACTTTAGGGGTACAGCAACAGCTCAGGGAGGCAGGGATCAGCTGGGAGACATATGAGGAACAAATGTTGGCCTTTGCCCTCCCCAGCCTGTTGTGTCCTCCTCACCTCTGCCTGACCTTACAGGGTCTGCCTCCTCTCCCAGAAGGGTTCCCAGGTCCCTCCTCCAACTCCTAGAGGCTCTGTGGGGCCTCTGGCCTGGCTTGAATGGAGCTCTTTCTGTTCTGCCTCTCACCTGCTGTGCCCGTAGCTTTTCCTCACACAGTAGGTCCTCCAAGTGGATCCTGGCAGCGTCTCAGGCTCAGCAAACCCAAGAAGTTTGGGGCTTGAGGTCTCACAGGGACAGCCCCAGATCTGCTGGGTGGAACCCTTTGTGTCTACTACCTTGTGAGAATCTCCCCCAGGCTGTGTGACTGCGGCCATTTTTCATGGGAGATAGGAAAGGGAGTGAGGGGAGATCTAGCAGCCCCTGGGGAATTGGTTGAGTGACATATAGCTAGGACAGGGCATGCTTGGTTACGTAGGATCCATTGCCTATTGCCACAAGGCCTTTTGTCAGGGCACTTGATGCTACAGGTGTTTGCCCACCTTGTCCCCCACCTCTTTGTGTCCCTTGTGCCTCCCTGACCAGGGCTGGGCTTTTGTCTCCCTTGCTCCCTTATATGTGGGGCCTGAAGGGAGAGGCAGGCACCTCTCTGAATAGAAGCAGGTAAGAGCAAGACAAGAGTTTTCCTGGAACCCCTGGGGGAAACACCACCAGCCTGCATCTGTGCAGCTGGGCTACAGCCCTCCTCTGGCCCTCATTCATTGCTTATGTTTCCTGCCTGACTGCCACACAGTCCCTGTGTGCTCTTGAGCTAGGACCTTCTCCTCCCTGACCTCAGTTTCCCCACTCATAAGCTTGGAGAGGGGAACTAGGTATCTTTAGGTCCTGCCTCAGTGCTGGTTTCTTAAACTTTGCCTGACCAAAAGGGTAGGGCATGTGGGTGATATTCTGGGTCATAGTCTCCTCTCCTGGGAGCCATGGAGCTGGGGCAGGGGAGGGGGGTAGTGACTGGGAGAGTTGGGACTTGAAATCTTTGGGACATGATCTTCCCCTTGTTCATTCAAAGTAATTCTCTGAAAGGTCGCTTCACCCTGCCCTCTCTCTCCCTTAAAGAGCCCTCCAACCTGTCCCTGGGAAGGGGAGGTCCTGGGGTGCAGCCAGGACCTTAACCCCATGGCTGTTTGATAAGCAGCGTCCCCTGTCCCCCACCCCTGAAGCTTCTCCTTGACCTGGGCTGGGAGGGGGGCGGAGCAAGCTCGAGGGGCATCCAGGCAGGATAGGGTTAAAGGAGAAAGGGGAGCTGGAAGGGGGCTGTGTTGTTAAGGCAACACTATTGCTGGGGCCTATGGAGGCTGCTGGGGAGGGAGATGAGAGGGGTGTCCCTTGTAACCCTCAGCTTCATTCTTCCTGTTCAGATACTCTTTGTTAAAAGGGAGTCTTCTTTGCCTCCTTTTGTCCCTAGGGGTGGGAGTGGAAGAGCCACTTGAGGGTTCCTTCCTGCCCTTTTTAGCACTCTCTTGCACCCACCTACTCCATCCTTTCCCTCTCACCCTTTCTGGAAGCTCAGTTCCTTGCTGCTGAGCTTGACTTTCATTCACACCTGCCAGCCCCTGCCCACCTGAAGCCAGCAGAACGCAGACCAATCCTGAATTGTCTGGAGACTGCCCTCCACCCAGAGACATTCCCACCTCCTTTCTAGGCTTGCTCAGGGTAGGCTGGTGGGTCTCAGTAGAGGCAGGGCCTGCATAGATGAGCCCACACTCTAGGCATCTGTTTCCCACAGAGTGCCTTCCAGAGGAAAAATCACTGTCCAAAGGCTGAGGGGGTCTTTTTGATGATCTTCTCCTGTGTCACCTGGAGGTAACTGCCACAAGTCTTCCTGTATGCCCTCACCAGGTCCAAACCATTGCATGTGGGACCCAAGGACTTTGTCTTCACATCTGTGAAACAGGGTGATTAAAAACCCCCACTAGGGCTCCTGAGCTGCTATGTGGCCTTAGGAGCCGACCAGAAGCCACTAGGACACACTGCCTGCTCATTTTTGGGTGCAGCTCTTCCCTCCTCTGCAACAGTTAAAGAAACTGAGGATCAGAGAGGGGACTACTCTTCTGGTGAGGAGCAGTCAGAATTAAAACCCCAGTGCATATGATGCTGAAGCCTGTCTCTTGAATTTCTAAGGGTGAGGCTTTGGGTATCTCCAAAGTGGGCCAGGAGGGGCACTGTTCAGAGATGCCCACAGACTCCCTTTCTTTCTTAGGGGAACATAACTCACCACCCTACCAGGAGCTTGGAGCCTGGGGAGACCTGACCTATCCCAGAGAGCTGGATCTGGTGGTAGGGGTGGTGGCGTTGGTGAGTGGCAAGAAATGGCTTTGAGATGCCAGAAGTCTTGGAGGATTTCCCCAGGGAGGGAGTAGAGCTGGTGTCTGCAGCAGTGACATTCCATTCATGGTTTCACACTGCCCCCTTGTGGACCACAGGCGCATACTCCTAGTTTGGGATACTGTATCACCCCAGGGCCAGATGAAAATCAGTGTCCTGAGGCTGAGAGAGTCTTTTTGATGACCTGAGCAAGGGGTTGCACCTCCATATCTCTCTCTCTCTCTCCCCCCCCCATCTCTAGGTGCTGGGGATTCAACTCAGCTTCTTCCTCAAGCTAGATGAGCACCCTACCACTGAGCCACTGCACCTCCAACTTGTGTTGGAACTGGCAGACCCTGAGCCTCACTCAGCCTGGCAATGCACACTGCACCTTTCCTTCTCCCAGGAACTTTAAAGCCCAGACTTCCTGGGTGTGAGGACACATGCTTGTAATCTCATATATTCAGAAGGCTGGGACAGGAAGATTGCAAGTTCAAGGCCAGCTTGGACAACTTATTGAGACCTTGTCTCAAAATTAAAAAAAAAAAAAAAAAGTTTAAAAGGAGGGGGATGTAACTCAGTAGTAGAGCACCACTGGGTGAAATTTCCAGTACTGAGAAAAAAAAGTTGTACTTTTCAACCCTTCATTGCATATTTCAGCTCCCAGACCAGTCATTTCACTGTTGCTTGCATATTCCTTGTATCAGGGAGCTTACTACCACTGGGAGCAGACCATGATTTGGAAGGGATTCTGATTGCAGAAAACCCTCTCCATGCAGTTGTCATTTGCCTCTCTCA
>NW_026000240.1:33164552-33188050 GCF_001458135.2 Marmota marmota marmota
GGTAAGTATAGGCATTGAATAACATAAAATGTCCCTTCCCAGCTCGAGGTGCATGTCCAGGACCTTTTTGTGTAGTACCCCCCCACACCTCCAATTCAGCCTCTGCCTAAGTACTGTTGTTAATTGTCCCTTGAATTTCCTGCCCTGTTAAGGACACAATTTCGTTCTCTATATGCCAGATCTAATAAAGTTTTCCTTGGCTTTCCCAGCCCTCCATGTAACCTGTATCCTGAGGGTACAATGGCCATTTCCCTTGCCCAGCCAGAGCCCTTAGGGGAGGCAGTCTTGCCTGTAGGGGGTACCTTAAGATCCTCTTCCATGATCTTTTATTGGGGGATACCCAGGATTGAACTCAGGGGCACTTGAACACTGAGCCACATTCCCAGCCCTTTTTTGTATTTTATTTACAGACAGGGTCTCACGAGTTGCTTAGCACTTTACTTTTTGCTGAGGCTGGCTTCGAACTTTCGGTGCCATCCTCCTGTCTCAGCCTCCCAAGCTGCTGGGATTATGGGCTTGTGCCACTGTGCTCGGTGCTTTATGATCTTTATCTGATCAAGTACTATGCTTAGGGACAGTTTGACTCCCTTTGCCAGGAAGTTCTAGGGGAGAGCTGAGCCTCTCCCTACTCTGTTCCTCCCCAGTACTCTTGCTCTCTGATCTTTGGTGTGAATCTGTTGGACTAGGCTTGTTATTTAATTGATAGCTTCCTTTAAAGGGGAAGGGGGTATCCCTAAGGGGTTGTCAAGGTGTGGGGGTGGTTTAGCTAAACTCCTGTAGGAAATTCGTGCCTTACAACTTTGGCAGAGAGGTCAGCTTTCCTTTGTTCCTTCTATCAGCATTCACATTTGACTGTTAGCTCTACTAGGTTCTGGAGGTGTGGCCTTGAAAATGTGACTGCACACCATTAGCCAGGTGGAATATTGGCTCCTTGAGGGTGGGTGGTGGTTAAAGGATTGGCTAGTTCCATATTTAAGGTTGATTTGATGCTATCTTTAGAGTGCCTGGCACCCTTATAGAAGAGGACACCAGGGCATGACTTGGGGATTTTATATGCTGCCACTTATACCTTTCCTACTTTCCAGGTAGACCCCAAGTTCCTGAGAAATATGCGTTTTGCCAAGAAGCACAATAAGAAGGGCCTGAAAAAAATGCAGGCAAACAATGCCAAGGCCATGAGTGCACGTGCTGAGGCTATCAAGGCCCTTGCAAAGCCTAAGGAAGTTAAGCCCAAGATGCCAAAGGGTGCCAGCCGCAAGCTTGATCGCCTCGCCTTGCTAGCCCATCCCAAGCACGCAAAGCGTGCTCGTGCCCACATGGCCAGGGAACGCAGGCTCAACCGGCCAAAGGCCAAAGCCCAAGCCAAGACCCAGGCTGCAACTCCAGCTCCAGCATCGGCTCCGGCTCCAGCTCCAGCTCTGGCTCCGGCTCCGGCTCCGGCTCCTAAGGGTGCCCAGGCCCCCAAGGGTGCCCAGGTCCCTGCAAAGGCTCCATAATAAAATCCTCTGGGTATGAGGACAGAAGGACTGGTGTGACCCCTGAGCCTCTGTCTATGGGAACTGGTGTCCTCCTGTGCTATTTGTACAAATAAATCCAGAGGCAGGATCTTTTAGCCTGTGTCTGTTGTCCTGGGGTTGGGTGGGGTTGCTGCCTTCTTTGGTATGGGAACAGACTTGAGCCTTCTGTGGATGGTGGGATGTGGGTCAGTCAGGAAATGGCCAGAGCTTCAGCGTAGGTAGGACACCTCTTTGCCTGGTTGGGTAAGCTGATAAAAAAAGGAAGGAGTCTGGAACGGGCCCCACTGAAGAATTCTCTACTTGAGCTGGTTTTTTGTTTTGTTTAGTTTTTTGGTACCAGCCCTTTTTAATATTTTATTTAAGGACAGGGTCTTGCCGAGTTATCTAGTGTCTCACTAAGGTGCTGAGACTGCCTCAGCCTCCTGAGCTGCTGGGATTACAGGTGTGTGCCATTGTGACTGATTATCTGCCTGCAGGGTCTTAATCCTCAGAGAAGTTAGGGGAATAAGTAGTTGTAATGAACATCTCCAGAGGCTTCCTATAGAAGGCACCATTTGGGTCATGTGTAATAGTGCATAACTGTAATCTCAGCCACTTAGAATCCTGAAACTAGAAGGATCTCAAGTTCTGAACTAACCTCAGCAACTTAGTGCCCTAAAGATTTAGCAACACAACTGTTTCTCAAAGGCTGACTTGGTGGTTCATGACCCTAGGATGAATCCCTGGTATAAAAAAAGAAAATAGTATCAAGTAAAGCACTTATACTTTTTTTTTTTTTTTTTTGCTGGGGAGGGGGGAGAAGGACAAAGAAGTTCTGCTTTGCTAGCAAAGGAGGGGACTCCTGTCCCAGAGGCTGTGATTGTGTACATTTCATCTTCAAAACCAGTTGTAGGGCTGGGGATGTGGCTCAAGCCGTAGCGTGCTTGCCTGGCATGCCAAGTGTGCGGCCCGGGTTCCATCCTCAGCACCACTTACAAAGATGCTGGGTCTGCCGAAAACTAAAAAAAAAATAAATATTAAAATTCTCTCTCAAAAAAACAGTTGAAGTCAGCCTCAGCAATTTAGTAAGATATCTTAGTGGTGGAGTGCCCCTTGATTCAACCTGAACCACATATAAACATTAAAAAAAGCATAGCCCAACCTTGGTCATTTTGGAGACTCAGATGGGGTACAAGAGTACCCCATTTTATTGTCAAGAGTAATGGGTGCAGCCTGGGACATGTCCTCTCTGTTATATGGAGCATGGGTGTCAGGTGGGTTCTTTGTCTTGTGAATTCAAGGAACGAAATTCATGATTGTAAGGATGAAAGTGAAGTAACGGGGTTTAATTAAGAGTAATAGGCGCCATGTCCTGCTGGGAAGGTGGCAAGAAGAAGCCCCTGAAACAACCTAAGAAGCAGGCCAAGGAGATGGATGAGATAAGGCTTTCAGACAAACAAAAAGAGGAGCAGAAGAAACTTTAGAAGCTAAAAGTGCGGGGAAGGGCCCCCTGGCCACAAGTGGAATTAAGAAATCTGGCAAAAAGTAAGCCGATTCTCGTGCTTGAAATGATGGTGAGGATGATTCCATTTCTATTTAGACATCAGGATCCCTGCTGTAACATCTTTTGTCACCTATAGCTAGAATTAAGTGTTGTGTTGGGATTATTTGTAAATTTAATAAACTTTTTTTTTAAACGAGAATTTTTTTTAATATTTATTTTTTAGTTTCAGGTGAACATAGTATCTTTATTTTGTTTCAATGTGGTGCTGAGAATCTAACCCAGTGCCTCATGCATGCTAAGCGAGCGTGCTACCACTTGAGCCACATCCCCAGCCTCAAGAGAGAGAATTTTTTAATATTAATTTTTTAGTTTTTGGTGGAAACAACATCTTTATTTTATTTTATTTTTATGTGGTGCTGAGGATCGAACCCAGCACATGCTAGGCGAGTGCGCTACCACTTGAGCCACATCCCCAGCCCCCCAAAATTTTGTAAATTAATCACACACACACACACACACACAGAGTAATAGAGCTCCTGAGGGAGGGATCCCAAGTGAAGGGTATTTGTTGGTGTTTTATGGGCTTAGATATGTTCCTATAGGTAACTGGTGGGATATAAGATTCAGAAAGAGGGCCAATCAACATATTTTGTCATCTTCAGAAAAATTTGGAGAAAAGTGATTTCTAATCCTTCATTAGCACAAGGGTGGGGGTGAGGGCCTGTTGGCCCAAGAGAAAGTACCTTTTGCAATTGTTTGTGTCTAGGGGCTGTTCTCACAGCTGGGACCAGCTGTCATGGGAAGCTTGATCCCCCAGTCTTCTCTACTTTTCCTGGCTGCCTATGGGTGATTTGTCTCACTACCCCTTAGTTACACAGGTGGCTAAGAAAGGCTGGAGGTAGCATTTGAACCCGGGTGGTCCATGTCAACCTCAGGAAGTAGGTTTTTTTTCAATGCCAGGTGGTAGCACTTAAACCCAGTTTATTTAGAATATCCAACCAAGAATGTATGCTAGCTCTGTGGGTAGCCACCTGCCCCGTGCCAGGGAGTAAAATGCAGGGAAGTAGGAGCAGGTTTTGTGTACTGAAGGTGGCTGATGACTTGCAAAGCAAGACCTCTGTCCAAATGCCCCAGATAGGTGGTGTAGTGAAAATAACCAGCTCCAATTGAGGGTGAGAGAAAGGCCAGACCCCCAACCTCAAACTCCAGGTCAGGGGCTTCAGCTAGACATCAATGAGTTGACTCCATCTCCAAGCTCCAGTTAGGCCACCCTGTTGAAGTGGATCTCTAGTGTGACTTATGTCCCAAGGGCTACCCTGGGGGTTCAGTGAAGCAGAATCCTTGGTCTTTGCAACTGAGCAGGGGTCATTACTGTTGATAATCTGCAGACTTCCTTTCTGACCACAGCTATGTACTTAAAGTCATCCCTCTCCTCTGTCCCATGGCATGGAGGCAGGACAGGTCAATCAGGGAAAGGAGTAAGCTCAGCTTTTAGGGCCATAGCTAACCCTGGGGCACTACCATGACTTTAAGAAAAACCCTAGTATAGTATAAATATATGGGAACAAGCCACCAAAGGTAGAAAGTGCCAAGAGACCAAAGAAAAAGGCAACCAGGTTTGCATAAAATGCAATTTATTAGGGTAAAGGAAAGAAACAGGTCTTGGGCAGCAACAGGAGGATCCCTGCACCCTGAGGCAGGAGGAAGGGGTTTATATGTCAAACTAAATAAAGGTAGCCCACACCCACAGCCAACTGGGATCTGCCTGGGTTTTCTCAAAAAGAAGGAGGAGAAAAAGCAACAAAAACTAATATGTCAAATGCCAGTTAAGCTAGCTGACTACCTTAATGGCTTGATAATATCCTATAGGTTTTGGAGTATACAGCAGGGTTACCAGGCAGGCAAATGGTTATAATCAAGATGGCTTTAGTTATATCAAATGGGATCCTGACAAGGGCTGACAGATTGAAACTCAACTCCTGGGCCCCTCTGCACACACTGATTCATGATCACTGGCCAGTCTGCTGGATCTATCAGGGCCCTACTCCCAACATAAGAGTCAGTGGGTTTTGACCAAAACAGAACAACAAAAAAAAAGGGTGCTCATACCTTGCAAGCTGTCTCTGCCTACCCACATCTGGCAGTGGCCCATCTGGTCCCATTCTTGTCCCAGGATCCTGAGTATATCCCCAGAAAGCCAGGTGTAGTTCCCTGAGATGCTAATCTTGGTATGCTCCTTTATGGTATTGGAGATTGAACCAGGGGTGTTCTATGTCATAACTATATCCCCAGGCTTTGTTTGTTTGTTTGTTTGTTTTTGAAATGGTCTTGCTAAGCCTGGCCTCAAACTTGAGATCCTCCTACCTTACTAGCTAGCCTCCTGAGTTACTAGCATTACACTTATGCCCTTTTGATGGGAACAGTATCCCTGACCTCACAGTCAGAATATGGTAGCCATTGAACTATGGCCCCTTGTTGCTAGGCAGATGTGGCTGGGACAGTGTGTTATGTCATGAGGGCACAGAGCCAAGCTGTTTCCTCATCTGTGAAATTGGGTTGGTAACAGCATGTCCCCAGAGTTATAAGACTCCCTTCTCCATGAATGTGTGCAGTGTTAGTATTCAGGGGCTGCCTTTGTCCACACAGGCTACATTACTGGTCAGGAGAAGAGGAGGTCCTTGGCACTGGTTGGGATGAAAGCTCTGGGGCAGCCTGGAGGGTATGGGACTCAGTTTTCATTGGGCAGGGCAGGCACACTGGCCAGAACAGATAGCAAGCGTGTGTATATGTCAATCCCACGAAGGAACACAGTCTCATGCAACCGCTCATCATGGTCATGCAGCAGCACAGGTGTGCGGTTCATGGGTGAGAAGCCCAGAGCTGGGATCCCCACCTGAAGGAGCAAGAAGGAGCTGTTAGGGGGGAAGCCAGCATCCAGGCCAGCCCCCTGCCCATCCCCCAGTACAATCAGCTCACCGCACGGAGATAGCGGCTATCAGTGGCAGCAGGGAAGATTTCAGGCTCTAGAGTGAGGTTCCTGCAGAGGGAAGAGCCTGATGAATAAAGGGGGACAGAGGAGATGGCAGGGGAAGAATTCCAGAGGAAAAGGAAGGCAGGGAGAAAAGCAGGGGAGGGGTAGCAAGAAGGAGAGGAGCAGTTGCTGGGTTGGGTGAGGGCTGGTGGGTATGCTTACATGTCCTTGCAGACCCGGTTAAAAGCCGCCCACCAGGGGTTTGCATCATCAATAGGTGTCACTCGGGGCTTCATCCACCTCTAAGGGAGGGGAAGGAAAGCAGGATCAGGACAGAGGCCTGGGCATCTTGCCCTGTTTCTAAGAGTAAGCCATGTCTGGCACAGAGCACAACTCTTTCCATCTACCAGAGACATCCAGGTGGCCAGTGCAGCCACAGGCCCTCTTCCAGGACCTCAAATGCCCTAGGTGGTCTGGGACCTTTCCACAACGTCTATCCACTTACCTTCTGTCTATCCTTCAGAGCCTAGCCCAAGTGCCCCTTCCTTAGGACGGCTCCCCCAGACCACTGGTCCAATGCCAGATTAAATGTTCTGAGTTCCCCCCTTTTCCTGGATCAAATGTGTACACACTCATATCAAAGCAATATTAAGTAAATATTTGACTTATGTCTATCTCTCCCCTTCATGTTCTAAGGACCATGAAGGCAAGCAATAAGCCTAATTTTTCTCCCCACTGTATTTCCCAGCACCCACAATGGCCTTTACATCCAACGCTCATTGAATGATAAAATGTCTCTCGTGGTTAAAGAAATGCCCGAATATATGTAGACACACCAAGCATACACTCCTACACTCACACATTTGGTAAGCCCAGTCGTCCCCAGCCCCCAGACTACCCCATCATGGATAGGTCCCAAGGTGATACCTGAGCAAACTCGAAGGTGACACCCTCGCCAGCTGCCTGGCACCAGCTCTGCAGCTGCTTCTCGAAAGCCTGAGAGAAGGGAAACAAGCTGATTTCTTAGGCTTTCTCTGAGCCTCTAGTGCACTATTAAAGATACGATTAAAGATGCAGGTTCTCTCCCTCTAACCCAGGCAGAGTCAGCACCTGCAGGTCCACATCCGGTGCCAAGCGGAAGTCAAAGCTGGCGCTCATAGTGGCGGGTACCACATTATAAGCCACACCACCCTCTAGCTTAGTCAGGTTCACACAGGTTACGGCCCCCTCCTTCAGATGAGGGTTTGACTTCAGCCTTTAGTTGGGGGGGAAACAGATAAAAGAAAGTGGCTCAGCCTCCCTCTCCTCTTGTACTGCCTCCCAAGGGCCACCTCCACCCCACCTCATTCCCAGACCGCCTTACCTCTGCCTTTCCTTCTCCCGGAATGCCAAGATGGAGCTCACAACTTTGTGCTAGAAGAGCGTGAAGTGAGATGTGAGAGTGGCCCCAGGATGGAACCTCCCAAACACCCAGATTCTCCAAGGACCATGTACCAGCTTCTCTGCTGCTGTGTCCTCAATGAAGCGTGACCCATGGCCTGGCCTCCCAGAGCTGGTAAACCGCACCCCTGGGGAGATGTAGAGGGAAGAGAATATTTCCAGCACATGAGAGGGCTGGAGATGCAGTCATCCCAGGTATCCCCCTTATTCCAAGCACCTCTGTCAGGACCCTGTCCTGCTTGGAATCACAGCATACAGCTGTTGTGCCTATAGTCAGAACTTGCCCTCAGAAGCTCAGGAAAGAGGAGACCAGGCAGGAAGAGGTGAGAGGCAAAGGCCCTGGCTTCAAGGCCTATTCAGGACTCTAACGGGATTTGTGATCCTTTGTAGGCTGATGCTCTTTTTGATCACCCACATATATAGCAAACCCTCTCTCCAAGCTCACCCATACTCACACCAGAGGCTCCGCTCACTATAAAAGACAGTGAAGGCATCAGTGGGGTTAGCCAGGCCTGAAGGGGAAAAGGAGGTTCAGAGAGTGGAGTGACTCAGCCCCCACTAGCAGCCTCCATAACCCCATCCTGGCTGATCAGAGGCTTAGCAACCTACTCACCCTCATCCAGGGCAAATCCCACCCTCAGGGCCTGGAACTCAGGCCGCTGTACGAGCAGCTCCATGCCTTTGTGACCTCCGATTTCCTCATCTGTAAAAGCACAGGGACTTGTGATAAGGGGGCTGCTCCCTGACACTCCCCTTCAACCCCAAAGCTGCCCTCCTTCATAAGTCACTCCTACCAGGTACAAAGGTCATGTGGATGGTTCTAGGAAAACGGTGGCCCTCAACCTTCAGCCTTCTCACAGCTTCCAGGTACCTGAAGGGGCATAAGCCAAGTGCTGCAGGAGCTACAGATGCTTATTAGAATGGCCCAGCAGGCAGGGCCAAGCTGGGCTAGCAAGGTGCAGTCCTACCCTGCCACGATCTAGCAAGGGCTCCAGAAAGTCCCTGCCCATCTCTGAACCTCAGTCTTCCCATCTGTTCAATGGTCATGGAAATAATTTTGCTCAAGCTAGGGGTCAAGATGACTCTTAACACTGAAGTTCTCCAATCACATTCCTGCGTCAGGCTATTGGTCCAGTGAGGACACTGCAGGGGACTGGGAATAAAAGATACTCACTGGATGCTGACACTCTTCATGTCTTGGGTGCCCCTGGCATAGATGTAGCCCTCAGAATCCTTGAAGGCCTCAAAGGGGTCATGACTCCAATGTTCCTAGGGATAGGGATGGGAAAAAGAGGTGACAGAAAGGGTGGTAAGGAGTATAAAAGAGTACTGAAGAAGGTAGCTGATCACCATCTGGCAGAGAATCAATGCTGGACAAAGATTACTGAGTGGAGAAATGGCATACAGATGTCAAGAGTTAGTGCTGGGACCAGCAGCATGAATTTCTGAGGTCTACATCCTGTGAGTTCTCTAGGTATGCATGTACCCCTCCACACATACCTTGAAGACAGGTACCACATCCATATGGGAGTTGAGCAAGATGGAGGAGAGTGTAGGGTTGGTGCCTGGCCAAGTCAGCACAGGGATCACATAGCCAGGTGTCACCTAGAGACAGTCAAAAAAGAAGTTGGTCTAGTCAGGGTGAGGAGGTGCCCCAGGCCCATTGCCCTTCTCCACCCAGGGTTCCAGGCTTACCTCCACTTTCTGACAGCTCAGGCCTAGCTGGTGGGCTCTCTCCTCAAAAAAGGCCACAGCAGTGCCTGGGGGTATAGAGAATCTTGGGGCTGTTTCTGCCTACCCATGGCTCCCACCAGCCCAGGCAGCCAAAAAAAAAAAAAGATCCAGAGATGGGCTTCTGCTCCCCATCACAATTTCATAACCCTCAGAGACACCTGCATTTCTATCCCCAAGGAAAAAGATATTTTTGGCCAGTGTGCAACTTTGTGGAAGACAAGGGTAAAGTCCAGGATTGGAAGCAGGTGTTTTTCTTTGTGTGTATGTGATACTGGGGATTGAACTCAGGATCCTTGCTCATGCTAGGCAAATGCTCTACCACTGAGCCACATCCCTAGCCCTTTTAAAATTTTATTTTTAGACAGGGTGGCCTGGAACTTGCAATCCTCCTGCCTAAGCTTCCTGAGGAGCTAGGATTACAGGTGTGCGCCACCATGTCCAGCCGCAGGTGTTATTCTTCTTTAAAAGATAAGGAAATTATGGCCCAGAGACTTGAAAAGATTCACCCAACATCTCTCAGCTGACAAACTATTGAGCAAAAATTTGAACCCATGTACATAATCCCAACTACCAAGCTTGATTCCTGAGGGCCTTTATCCAGCCCCAGTAAGCTCCTTGAAGGGCCTCTCCCCAACCACTCCTGCTCTGGGAAGTTGTTCCCTAACCAGTTGCTAGGAGTAACATTTGGAGCAACACAGCTTTTGGGAAAAGGGCGGTCAACAGTAGAAGTGACATCTCATCTATTGACACAGGGAATGACAGAGTTGGAGGTGGTTAGAGCACAGGCCCTGGGACCACCGTGTTCTCACCATAGTCGGGATTAGGGTGGACAGTGCGGATGCGCAGGTACTGGCGGAACAGAGTCACAGATGGGTGCTCAGACTCAGGATCCTTGTTGGCCATGGCTCCGATCGTGGTAAACTGAGGGCAGAGTGAATGGAGAACTGACCCTACCTGAACAAAGGGCTTCCCCACCGAGGCTCCCCAGAAGTTCTAAAGGAGAGGACACCTTATTTTGGAGCCCCTATTCTGCCCGCTTTCAACGCATATTCTTAATTTAATTCCCCAAAGAGCTCCAGGAATTCTGTGTCTCTCAATGCTCACTTTATAGAGAAGAAAGCTGAGGCTCACAGAGGTTTGGGGACAGCCAGAGAGTTGCTGAGCCAGGTTTGAATACGGACTTTGTTCCCCCACGCCCTCCTCAAGAACCCCAAACACCTCTAGCCCTAGCCAAGACCCCCCCCCCCACCTTTCTTTTTCCTGGTCTTGGGCCCGCGTTCGCCTTTCAGCTCCCGCTGCGAGAAATGTGGCGAGGACTCCGGGTCCAGCAAGGTCGCGAGATCAAAACTGCCCTAATCCGCTCACCACTTGGCCCAAAGCCGGGTCGCGGGGCGGATATCGCAGATTGCAAGTAACAACCTTCCCACTCCCTGCGGCAGTGTCGGCGCCTAGGTCCGGGTCCTCCACCGAGCAGGACCTCCACTGAGTTATTGGAGGCTTGAATCCAGGATCCCGCCCCCTGGGCAGCTCTGGCCGCCGCCAGCTCCGCCCCACAGGCGGCACGCTGGGGGCTGGCTCCACCCCGAGAAGGTTCCGCCCCTAGAGGACACCTCCTTCCCCTCCAGCCTCCAGAGGAGGCCCTAGGAGAAGAGGGCGGTCCCTGACGCTAAAAGTGGCCGCTGCGGTGTTGAGTAAGATGTAGCTCTCAGGGCGCAGGGCTGTAAAGGCCTGGCCTGTTTCCCCACCCCCTCCCGCAAGACTTCAACCGCTCTCCTTTTCGTGCTTCAGCGGATCAAGAAGATTCTCCCGTGCCTCATCTCCACGTTCAGTAAGGTTTTGGTTAATATCTACCTGTTCCACACTGTGACCTCCAGGAAGCTGGTCCACGTGTCCGCAGGATTCTGACCCTGGTCAGACACAGAACTGTCCAGATACCAGGAATGAAGGATACATGGCATTGTTGGGAATATGTGTGACTGTGTGAATGTGCCACGGTGTGGGCAAACCTGTGTATCAGCGGACATGACCATATGTGTGACAATATGCATGTGAGTTAGTGAGTGTGATGGGATGTCACTGAAAAAGATGCAATCCTGACGCCATATGACAGTGAGACGTGGGGGAAACAGCACACTCTTGGCTGCCCCTGTGCCAAACTGGCTTTTCTTCACCCACCAGAGACGGAGAAACAGACATAGAGGTACCCTTGGCCACCTGCATGTGCACACTTGTGTAACTGGCTGCTCTTTGCACTCTCAACCAGTTCTGCTCTCTGCTCCAGTGGCTGAGTCAGCTTGGCAGCCCACAGGAGTGGAAAACTTCAACCCCTGGACCAAGAAAGCAGTCTGGAAGGGTAAGGGAACGGCCCATCCCATCCTTCCTGGGGTTGAAGTCTCTGGATGTTCACCCACACATAACAAAGGAGCAAACAGGCTTGTGATTCAATAACAATGCTGTTTTAATTCGTAAACCAGTTTCCCCATACTTGTGTCTACACACTCTACATTCCAAACTCAGCTCAGCTACCCAGACCCTGGATTTCCCACCAATCTCAGTGGTCATACAGCAGCATTAACATGCACCCCTGCTTTCCCCATCTCCACATGACCAAATGCTTTACTTACCAGACACATTCAATCCTACAACTTCCCTCCGAGCTAGATGTTACCATCATGTCTGTTTAACAGATGACTAAACTAAGGCATACAGAAGTCATACAGTGAGGAAGTGGCTCACTCTTGGATCCACAGGGTTCTGGAGCATCCCCTCCAACCCCAGCACCTGCCCCTAAACAGTCCCAAACTTGCCTCCCACCCCTACCTCTCTGGAGGCACACCAGGAAAGAGAGCCTGTTACTCTCTAGGCAAAACAAATATGCTTTTCTTTATTGTGCCTGTGAAGTGAAATGAGACATTCTGGCTGGGCCTGGCTGGGCCTGCATCCCTGGTGGGGAGAGAGTGGTGGTCCAGACCCTCCTAGCACAGGACAGGCCTAGGGCTTCAGAAGTGGGTTAGTTCAAGACAAATGGTCAAGAAAGTCAAGGAGGACGAGATGGAAGTCTTGTGGCTTGTGGAGGTAGCAGGCATGGCCTGCGTTGTGTATCTTCACCACAGAGTGATTGGGCAGGTGGCGGAGCTGCTGCAGTGACTCTTGAGCCAGTTTGTGGTCGAGCTCCCCATACAGGATCAGGGTTGGGGTCTGCAGGGCAAGGCAAGAGGCTGTGATCCTGGAGACGGGTGAGGATCTGATCCCCAAGTTATTATCTTAGGAAGACTTTCTGAATCCCCACCTCCTCCATTCAAAATCACGGTTAGAGACATGTCCCACCAAGTAAGACTTGAGTCCTGACCACCCCCTCCATGACACAAATTAGGGAGAGGGTGCCACAGTGACCTTTGAAGATCCTTATTCTAGTACCTTCACGGCCCAGAATTGTTCCTGGTTGTAGTTCTGGGTGGAGGTGGGAGCGATGGGCACGAATCCACGTAGCTGGTGGTGGCTTTGCATCAGGAAGGGCAGGGCGTAGTGGCCACTCAGTGAGGGGCTCACTAACACAGCATTCTGCACCTCCAGGTCCTGCAAAACTCGCTCCAGCAGCTCTGCCCTCCCTGCCTCGGTGCTTACTTCCTTTGAAGGTGCTGAGTTCCCGAAACCTGGGAATGGCAGCAAGTACTAGTTGAAGGTGAATCTGGACTTCTTTCCCACCACAGTGTAGAAGACATGGGGACCAGTGGCACATGGTACATACTACCCCAAACTTCCTAGAAGCAATTTTTTTTTTTGTAATGTAATAGGCCTGCTAGAAAAATATCTTTTAGCCAGGCACAGTGGCACATGCCTGTAATCCCAGCCACTTGGGAGGCTGTGGCAGGTGTATCACAAGTTTGAGACAAGCCTCAGCAATTTAGTGAGATCTAGCTTAGTGAGTTCTAGCCAAGGATCTAGCTCAGTGATAAGAGTACCCTGGTCTCAATCCTTAGTACCTGAAACAAAAAATACCTGACAATACCCAGTTTTGGGGAAAGATGTAGAAAAACAGGCACTTTCATATATGACTAATGGGAGAATAAATCTGTGCAGCTCGTTGGAGGGTGAGGTAGTATTTTTCAGAATTTTAAAATGTGTATCCTTTGATCCATCAATTGTTCTCAATAACTACCCTAAAAAAGTATTGCCTCCATGCTTAAAGAAGCATGTCCAAAAATGTTTTACTCTTGAGGATTTCAACTGACATTGAAAACTCTAAATAAATCAATCTACATATCCACCAGTAGAGGAATGGCAGATCAAAGGAGATTTGCAGAGACCAGCATGATCCAAGTCTCATAGTGTAGGGGGAGAAAACCAAATTTCAGACAGACTTGCAGAGCCAGCAAGACACTAACCATTTTTCAATCCTCACCACACTATCCTGCATACCATCTGTGTTTCTATGTGTGGAAATGCTGAGGAGAGGGGTCTAGCACCCCTGCCAACTGCTTAGAGAGGGAGTGAAATGTGGCACAATCTCTGAAGGCTTCACTTTTTTTTTTTTTTTTTTTAATGACAAAAATGACAGTATCAGTTAAGGGTGTAGCTCAATGGAAGAGCGTGTGCTTAGCATGCATGCACGAGGCCTGGGGTTGAATCCCCAGCACCAAGGAAAGAGGAAGTGTCACAGGGGTGGTGGTGATGAAGAATGATAGCACAAATCATTCGTGTAGTTAAAAAAAACAAAAAGCCACAGAGTTTGTGAGTCATATTTCTATTTGCTCTGACATACAAACACACTGTAATTTTCAAGGAAAACAATATAAATACACATTTTCATGGTGACATATTGTGTTGTGACCTGCCACTGCTTATCCAGACACTGGGGTCCAGAGGCCCCCAAGCCATACCTTAAGGCTTCCCTACCCTTCCAATTTCCCCTTCTGGGAAGCTGCCCCTTTGTAATTGCTATGTCCTGCCTCCCTAGATCCAAGGGTGGGGGTGCTCACCTGGAAGGTCAAGGGCCACAGCCCGGTAGCCCCTCCGTGATAATAGCTGCAGTGTGCCCAGCTGCTCCCATGTGTGGGAGTTAAAGGCCTTTCCATGAAGCAGCACCACCTCCACCCTGCAAGCACACAGGGAAATATATCCTGAAACCTGGGGCAGCCTACTGTTCTTTCTCCCTAAGCTTTTCCCATTGCTTTTGTAGGTCCCGAGCACCCTGAGTCAGGCTGGGGTCCTTCAGGTCTACACCCACCTGTGTGTTCGATGGAGTGGAAGCACCTCACGGTAAAAGATGGGGGAGTTTCCTGGGGTAAGACCAACCAAGACTGTGACATTGGGGTCTCCCAAGAGCCAGGAAGTTTGCTCAGGGGGGCCAGGCAGTCCCACATACAATAGCAGCATGAACAATAATACACCTAGGCCCAGCAGAGCAGCCTTGTACCGGCTCACGCAGGTCTGTACCGCAGTCTGGAGGAGGAGGGAGAAGGAAAAGAAGCAAGGCTGAACCCCTACAAGGTGTCTGGACCCATCCCCAAACCCCAACCTGAAGTCCCTACAGAGAAAGATCTGCAACTCTGGCCCTTCCTTTGCTCTGGACAAAAGACTGGGGGTTCAATACCCAGCCACTCCATATGCCAGGACAAAGGCTCAAAGTGTGAGGAGGTGCATCTGAGTTGTCCCTCTAGCACACAGCAGGCTCAGTGACCATCATCCCTGACAGTTAAACTTACTTCAAGCACTGATGGCAGCAGGCTCCTGCTCAGCCCCCCACAACAAGGAGGTCCATAAAGAACACTAAAGAAGATATAATTACAGGTCTCTTACAAATGAGGAAATTCGGGTTTGGAGAGGTGAATTCTATTGCTCAAGTAGCACAAAGCGGGAACTGGGATTTGAACCCAGGGCTGGACTCCTAACCATCAGGTCACACTTGGTTTGGAAGAAGGAAAGCATGGAAATGGGAGGCAATGGATGAACTGAAGCCCCTCTACTGGATAGAGTAGTGAGGGCTATCCAAGGAGGAAGACTATTTGAAGAGACCACCCTCTGAGGGCAGGCTCGGAAATAGTTCATTTTATTACTCTGTATATAATACTGCTAAAATCAGAATGTGTTTTATGGTTGATGGGAATATTTAATGGCTGACCACAGCTGTTTTGGGGAAGCTCACAGACAATGTTGGTGATGGAGGAAATGCAGAGGCCTGAGCCGGTGTGGGGCCAGGGAGGAGCGTGGTTCACCTAGAAATGGAAAAGGCAGCTGGAGGTTGGAGAGATGAATGTCCCCACCCCCATATACAGACACACATACAGCTTCACACCAAATGACCTGCTTCATGGACTCCTCCAGTACAGGGCCTTTGCCAGCCCAGGGACAGAGCCCAAGCAGGTCAGGTAGAGCTGGCTTTAAAACAGGTCTCTGCCAATTCTTGACCCTGAGTCTTCAGTATTTCAGTAAAGTGGGATAATTCTGGTTGCTCTCTCAAGTCTCCTGTGAGATTTAAATAATACAGGGGACTTAAGGGAAGGTGGGCTCTGTCCCTGTCATCATTTCTTGGGCCTAGGATGAGCACAGCCTGCCTTCTCTTAGGATTCTAGTAAATAATCTTTTTTTTTCCTTTTCTTTTCATATTTATTTTTCAGTTGGACACAATTTATTTATTTATTTATTTATTTTTATGTGGTGCTGAGGATCGAACCTAGGGCCTCGCATGTGCTAGGCAAACGCTCTACCGCTGAGCCACAACCCCAACCCCATCTAGTAAATAATCTTTATTGAGCACCAGCTAGGTGCCAGCTAGAACTAGCTGGAGTCCAGTCTTGGGTCTCTCACACACCTGAGGGACATTTGGGAGGGATATCCTCCCCCTGCCCCAGCTCCCACGCCTACCCTCCGGGTTCCGGAGTTAGGTGGTGGGTAGGCAATGGCAGCTGCACGTGCTGATGGAAAACCAGGAGCCAGGTGGAGAAACAGCGGGCTCTTCTTCCTAGTCACGAACAGCCTAGGACGCATACCCACAACCTAGCACCTACAACATAGCATTAGTCTGGATTCCTACTATACTGAGCTTTGGGGTCCGACCCCTCCTGGCTGTTGGGTCTGCTGAAAGGTTGCAGGGCCTCTAGCAGGAGGGAGGGGCAGGGCTTTGGTGGTTGCTTTGGCAATCCAGGGTGCAGCCCTTCTAGACTGTTGCAGCTGCAACCGGTGGCTCTAGAGATGGGGTTGGGATGGGGTGGGGTGGAGAACAAGCTGCCCTTTAGGCCGCCGAAACACGTGTCGACAGTGACACTCACATGTCCATACGTGCACACAGTCTTGCTCCTGTACCCTTTTCTTTTGCACGAACTATTCCCTGTACGTACATGCAGAGTCCTTGCACACCCATTGGTCCTTGCAATAACACTCTCAAAATCACGCACACAGTCAGGCATCAGGAAGGCAGACAGTGAACTGGCACACTCTTTCAGAACGACTTGTACAGGGCGCTCTGGCACATGCCTGTAATCCTAGGCACTTGGGAGGCTGAGGTACAAGAATTACAAATTCGAGGCCGGCCTGGGCAAATTAGCAAGACCTCATCTCAAAGTAAAAATAAAAAGGGATTGGGGATGTGGCTCAATGGTAGAGCGATTGCATGATATGTGCAAGGTCCTGGGTTCAAATCCCAATATGGAAAATAATAATAATAATAATAATAATAATAATAATAATAAATTAAAAAACCCAAACAACCCACATGCAGACACTCAGAATACCCAAGCACACAGTCACACATAATCCTAAAACTACACACTCACATAAGAAACACACAAGCACACACAGATAATCACACTCCCACAGATAATCACACATAGAGAAATACCCCAAAGTAGACATACATAGACCCACGAATACACCGCCCCCACATCAGTACGAAGAAACAGACTGACAGATACACAAGCGGACACATACATATTCCCGGATTCCCAAGGATACAGCCTTCAGGCAGACACTTGCGTGCTCACACATACAACACGCGATCACAAGTACACTCCCAGACCCAGCGCGTGCCCCCTCAGTAGGACTCTGCCCCAGGAGGCCTGGGAAAGGTGGCCCGCCCCCGGGGCCAGCCCTCCTCCTTCCTCCCAGGGGACACTCACCGGGCCGACCCCGACGACCCGGCAAGCTACTGCGGGGCGGGCCCCGCCCCGGCGGAACCAAGAGCCAAACAGCGCCGCGGCCATGGCGTTGCCTCCGTCACTAGGTCGGCTGCTCCGTGACTAGGCAGTGGTAAGTGAGGCCACCGAAGTGCGCCTGCGCACTCTGCAGCTGGCAGGCGGGGCTCCTACGTAGCAAATAGTTCCAGAGGAGGGGACTGGGGGTGGCGCCTCAAAGCACCAAGACCCGGCCGGACCCTCCCCGTCCAGAATTTCCGAATAGTTTTGGGCTTAAGAACTGGCGGAGAGCCACCAGATTCTTGTCCCCAGAACATCTTCACTTTAGCTCAGTTATCTCTGTGGATACAATGGGAAGGATTTAAGACCGGTCAAGTCTGCAAGTCTCAGCCTGGCACAGAGGCCTCCTTGTGTAAATGCAGATACTATTTGTTGTTATGCAGCTGTTACAGGCGCGCGCGCGCGCGCACACACACACACACACACACACACGAGTCAGGCTTGAGTTCCTGTCTCTCATGCAACCTATCCTGCTTGGCGATGTGTGACCATAGTCTGGTCTGTCCCAGGCTCAGGGCTCCGCGTGGTAACCAAACTCGGCACAAAGAAGCTGTGCACAGTGCACAGAACTCGATTCTTACTGGTACCCTGCAGATGTGGGCAACATTCCACCCATTCTACATGTGAGGAAACAGGCTTGGAGAAGTTGGGAAAACGACCAATGTCACCGGGCTGAACTTTTTTTTTTTTTTTTAATATTTATTTTTTAGTTTTCGGCGGGCACAACATCTTTGTTTGTATGTGGTGCTGAGGATCGAAGCGGGCCGCACGCATGCCAGGCGAGCGCGCTACCGCTTGAGCCACATCCCCAGCCCCCCACCGGGGTGAACTTTGACGGAGCCTTTCACTCAAACCTGAGAACATTAACTCTATGCCAGACGTACAACTCTGCTTGGGCAGACCTGACTGGGGATGAGGGTGATAGTGGGCAAGAAGGGAGCAGCACAGGGATGCAATTCCGAAAGGTGTACCGAGTCTACAGTGGGCATGTCATGAGGGCTTCGGGTCCGCTTCCAGTCTCGCGCCTGGGGCATGTGGGACCGAGTGGCTTGGGGAAACTAAGGTCTCTATAAGAACAAGAGGGTTTAGTGGCGTGGACGGACCCGGAGGCAGCTTGTGGCCACAAGAGGGCGCCCTGCAGCATGGCCGGGTCCCCGCCTGGATCCCAGCCCGGGTCCCAGCCCCTGTTCCCGCCCCCGCCCTGGAGTCAACCTCTTCCCTGTTTCCCTCCCCATCCGCTGCGGGCACTCGCTTGCCTCCGGTGTGCGTGAGACTACGCCGCTCCCCAGGTACCCAACTTGCAAGCCCGACGCACTCTTTCTCTCTCTGGTCAGAACCCACTCGCACCTACCCCAAGTCTTCCCATCCGGCTTCCCAGATCCCCTCCTTCTGTGCTGCCCTGCTTCCGCATGGGTCCTCCAGACCTAGGGAGCCGAACCTTGGTCCCGGGAGTAGACCGAGTGAACCGTAGCGGGGAGGATTTGACCGCGCCCCTGGCCAACGCGTTGGGCCCCAGCCGTTAGCACACTGAGCACCCTGCACCCCTTGCAGGCTGGAACTCCAAAGCTGTTGCCCGCTGGGCACTTGAGTTTCGGCCTTTAGAAAATGGGCATTTTATTGTAAACTTTGGCTCCTACGGCCTGCAGTTCCAACTCACAGAGCGTTGGGGAAGATAAGGTTGATAAGCAAATTACTTTTTGTCTATTGAGCACTTACTGCGTGCTAAACATGGTGCCTGATGCGAGCATTTTACATGCGTGGCCTCATGTAATCGTAACCACCTATAAGCTAATCCTAGTGCATTGTCCCCGTTTGTACAAAAGGATAATAGCGATGAGAACAATAACCTGTAGAAGAGCTTCGCTGTTATTTATTTTCTTAAACTCTTAATAAAATTCATAATTCTTGAGGTAGGCTTTATTATCCCCATATTGCAGATGAGGAAGCTGAGGCCCAAGATCACACAATTAAGTGAGTGGCAGAGGCAAAAATGACCTTGAAGCTTGTTTCTAAAGCCCTGGAGGCCTCCTTGCTACCCACTCCAGACCCCTCTCTGAGAGCCTCCCTGCTCCACCTGGGCAGGATGTTCTGTGGCTCATCATCAGTCTGGCTTTGAACCACAGGCACTTCAGAACAGCAGCAGCAGAAATGGCAAGTGTGGAGCAGCGAGAGGGCACCATCCAAGTGCAGGGCCAGAGCCTCTTTTTCCGGGAGGCACGGCCTGGAAGTGGGCAGGCCACTGGCTTCTCTGTGCTGCTATTGCATGGTATCCGCTTCTCCTCTGAAACCTGGAAGAACCTTGGTACACTGCACAGGCTGGCCCAGGCTGGCTACCGGGCTGTGGCCATTGATCTGCCAGGTACTTCTGGAGCAGGCTTCTGGGTAGGGGTTGGGGAGTCATATATCGGACCCAGGGCCTGGGATGGGAGGACTAGGAGGACCTAAGAGTTGGGTGTACACTGTAAGCGTCTTTGAGCTTCTCCACTATTGATCTAGATGGGGCTTGGACACCCCTCAGCTTCTCGCTATTACGCGGGGTGTCTCTGAGCCTTATTTCTTCATCTGTAATGGGAGAAGATACTGCACTCATGTATGGGGTTGCCCTTAGTGAGAATGGAATAAGACTGTCCATGTGAGTATATGGCTAGTGTCTGACTTACAGAAATGGGTACTCAGCTCTTTGGAAGTTAAAGTATTTTGACAGAGCCACATTCACAGGCTGTTAGAAGATCTGAGGAGTGAGACTTGAATCTCCTGGCAACTTGGAGGGCATGGCAGCACCTGATGGGTAGTTGTCATCCCACATGCAGATCTCTGAGTTGGGCGCTGGAGGAGGTAGGGACAGCCTTCAGAGAGCTTGTTAAAACCTGGACTGCAGGCCCCAGCCCTGCTGTCAAGTTGGGAAAGGAGGCCTGGCTGATCTAATCCCCTCAGAGGCCAGGGTTGGTAAGGTTTCAGGGCTCAAGGGCAGGCCTCCAGCCTGTAGGTATTGTTCCAACAGTGGGTTGGGCTGAGCTTCAGGGCAAAGGTCTGGAGCTAAATTTCGGGTGATGGGGACTGGCTGGATGCAGTGGGGCAGACCTAGAATCCTAGCAACTCTGGAGGCTGAGACAGGAGGATCGCAAGTTCTAGGTCTCAAAATAAAAAGAAATGCAGGATGTAGCTCAGTGGTAGAGTGCCCCTGGGTTCAATTCACAGTATGGTGGTGGGGAGGTGGGACTGATTGATTGGAGAGGGAAGGTATGAGTGCAAAAGCGGCCCCTCAGCCACTGTCCTCCAGGACCCCACTCTGTGTTAATTCACAGCCAGTTGCCCTTTAATTAATCAACTTATTTTCCCACAATAGTCTTCAATGGCAGGTACTTTTGTTATCCTCTTTTATCAGGGGACACTGAGCAGCTGAGAGAGGGTTGAAGGGACTTGCTAATGGTCACATGGACAGTAAATGGAGAACTGGGACTTGGATTCAGCACTGTTAGACTTCAGATCCTGATTTTTTTTCCGGATACTGTTAGTGGGAAAGGTGGGCACAGTATGGAGGGAAATGCTTATGCTTGCCATATTTATGATAGATTAGGCTGCCACAGTTGTAAACTTGGGCTACTGGGTATAAGTAGGAACCTGGGCACAGAGAGATTGAGGTTCCTGGGAGGGCTTCCTGGAGGAAGAGACCTTTGTTTTCCCACTCACTATCCTTCTCTTGCCTTTCCCATACCTGAATCTCTGCAGGTCTGGGCCACTCCAAGGAAGCAGCAGCCCCTGCTCCTATTGGTGAGCTGGTTCCTGGTAGCTTCCTGAAGGCTGTTGTGGATGCCTTGGAGTTGGGCCCCCCAGTTGTGATCAGTCCATCATTAAGTGGCATGTACTCCCTGCCGTTCCTCACGGCCCCTGGCTCCCAGCTCCGGGGCTATGTGCCAGTGGCCCCCATCTGTACTGACAAAATCAGTGCTGCCGACTATGCCAATGTGAAGGTACCCTTGTGTGGGAAGCTGAGACACCCCTGCCAGGAGCCTGGAAGGGTCCATCCTGAGTCTTCCTCATCTGGGGGCTGGGTAACCAATGGGTGGCCTCTGGGAGGAAATGACTGCCAAATTCCATCCTTTTGATGTACTTATCAGATTTCTGTACTAAGCTCTGTACTAAATTGTGTGCTGGGGCAGACACAAATCCAAGCCCCCAACCTACTGATCCAGCTTGTCTCAGTGTGTCACCGCTGATGGCTAGAACTGACCTTCAGGAGGCTGGAATGGCAGGCCCTGTTGACTCTGCTCCCATTTCCTTTCAGACTCCGGCCTTAATCGTATATGGAGACCAGGACCCCATGGGTCACACCAGCTTTGAGCACCTGAAGCAGCTGCCCAACCACCGTGTGCTAGTTATGGAGGGGGCTGGGCACCCCTGTTACCTGGATAAGCCTGAGGAGTGGCATGCAGGGCTGCTGGACTTCCTGCAGGGGCTAGCATGAGGCTCAGCCTTGCAGATGGGGGTGGACTGCCTTCCTGCCTGCCTTGGGAATCTCTCTCTTCTCCTACATGGGCTCTGGCTTATGCACATGCAACAGGTTTGTCTGTCTATAAGTCTATATGGAGTCTTGTCTTTTGGGGTCTGTCTGCCTTTTTTCTGATTTCTCTTGCAGTGACAGATTGAGAAGGTAAAATCAAGAGTGGGGAAAAAACCCTCAGGAATTGAGGAACATAACCTGGTGAAGGGTAATTGATGAGTTTCTCCTACAGGCTTTTCTGCTTGGCCTTAACTCCTTACTCTGCCCTGCCCTCCCCTGCCCTCCCCTCCCCTGCCCTCTCCTCCCCTGCCCTCTCCTCCCCTCCACCTCCACCTCCTTCTTTAAGCCCTACAGGCCAGCCACTCCCTCCTCCACTTCTCTAGCCCTCTTAGGCCACTTGCATGCTTACACATTTGAATCTATGTTCCCAAACAGGACCTTTCACCTGAGAGCCAAACCATACAGGTATATGTAACTCGACTGGCACGCACATTCTCATGTGTAGTGTGCATTGCATGCATATAACACAAGTGCTTACACATGTACACTTCCACACATGCAGACCTCACTGGGGACCTCACGTGCCATCCCTTGCTGGTGACTCTCTTGCTATGCTCAGGATGTGGCCAGCCCGAGGCTCCACCCATAGGTTGCAACTGGTCCCAGCTCAGAATTGCCCCCTTCCTTCTGGGCGTTCCACACTTTCCCAGGTTATCAGGCCTGGGTCTTCTCAGCTAAGCTTGTTTCCTGCCCTGAGGTTTGGGGGTTGGGGTAGGAAGATGGATTGTAAAGGTCGGTGAAATAAAGTGCTGCGATTAGACCCCACAGGCTCTTGCTGTCTCCGGAGCACCGCCCCTACCTCCGCCCCTTGGGACTGCCACTGTCGGCCCCTCCCCCACCCTGGCGGGACCAGATGGTCCCCCTGCCCTTTGTCCACCAGACCAGATGGAAGGAAAGAGAGATTGGATTCCCCTCCCCACCCACACACACCCAGGTGCCAAGAGACTCAGCTGTGGGGGAGGTGGAGGTCAGTGGGACCAGGCTGAGCCGATTACAGAGGAGAGGGGGAGGAATATTTGCTCCCGATGGAGTGGGGGAGGGGCAGGGGACTTGGGAACCGCTCGGCTCCTCCCCCTACTCTTTCCCTAGTAAAGAACTGAAACGGTGCCCCGTCCCTTTGGACCCTAACCCCAAAAGGATTTCTGGGTGTAGATTTGGGGGAATCACGGGGCGGGGTGCATAAGGGCCACACGGCTCTCAGGCCCCTCCTCCGGCTGGTCGGGTAACCTGTCCTGCGCGGGTAAGGGCCGGGACGTGCGGTGCGGAAGCTGTGGGTGGCTGAGGGGGAGCGGGTCTTGGTGGGCGAGAGCCCGGAGCAGAGGATGGAGCAGAAGCGAGGAGAGCCGGGGCGGGGCAGAGGGTCCAAGCTTGAGGTCCGACGGACCAGAACTGGGAGCCCGGCAGCGCAGGGACTAGTGCAGGGGCCGGAATCGAGGATGCAGGGGGCTCAGCAGATACGCGGGGTCGGAAGGACTGGCCGGGTGGGAGCTGAGGGGCTCCAGGGCCTGGCGCAGTGTGGGGGGCGCGGGGGGGACCGTGGCTGGGTACCACACTTCAAGCTGGACCCCCTGCTCCGCCACGGCCGAGGGCTCTGGGAGCTGCA
>NW_026000240.1:33188197-33199912 GCF_001458135.2 Marmota marmota marmota
GCTCGGCGGCCGGGCTCCGCGCCCTGTCAACCCCTCATTGTCGCAGCTGATGTCACTCGCAGTTGTGAGCGGCCGCCTCTCCCGGGGACAATGTGGGACTGAGCGGCCCAGCCGCCGCGCCGCCGCCGGCCGCCGCCGCAGGGACCAGCCCAGCGAGGTAGGGCGCGGGCCGGGCGGGGCACGGCGGGCAGCGAAGTTTGGGGGTTCGACTGGGGGCGGGGAGTTGATGCCCGAGTACGTGGGTTGGGGTCCTGGGAGACTGCGAGGAACACGTTCCTTGCCCCATAGGGCTGAGGCCTGCACAGGTGGGGGGCACTGGTCTGCCAGGAGAGCCCCCAGCACCAGGCAGGGGCTTCCTGGACCTTAGGTACCAGATTTGAGGCCCCATCCCTTTCGCGCTTTTTGTCCTTTGAGCCTGCCCTGTGTTGGGGGTTCTGTCCACATCTGCCATTCTCCTGCAGCTCCTGGCTTGCACACACCCCTTCCCATTCTCTGCAGTCCTCAGAGAACCAGACACAGACCTCCAGGCCAAGGGTGTATGCAGATGGTAGTTGAGGGTAAAAGTGGTCCCCTCCTGCTCTATTCCTATTCAACTCCTAGGTTCTGACCTAGCTTCTTGTTTGGGGTCCTGGGGGGTGGGGGGTCTCTGTTACTCACTTCAGCCTGGCGCTTCTGCCTGCCTGGCCTGGGGAGGGAGGTGCCTGCCTCTTCACTCCCCTATCCCAGGACCGCCATCTTGAGACCTGTGGCACCCAGGGCCCCGCCCCACCCCAACACCCAAGGGAGTGGTCTTCAAGGGGATGTACCCTAAGCCAGTTGCATCCCCTGTTCCCAGAATATGGGGCTCTGGGTCCACAACAAGCCAAAGATGATCACCTTCTTGCTGGACCAACAGGACTTGTGTCACTAGGGCTCCCCCTTCCCCCACAAAGAGCTCTTAGACCCCAGGCACTCCCCAGGGGCTGAGATCTAGCCCTTGGGGTCACCCTCATGGCCTCAGGACCAGTACCTGGTACCCTATTGTTTCCCCATCTGAAGATCTCCTAACCCCTCCAGGAACTGGAACCCCTTCAACTTGCAAGGCACCCCCATCCCTGCCCCCACCCCCTAGCCTTCATCAGCATGCAGGCTCAGACTGCCCAAACACAAGGGGATTGTTCTCCTTGCATGCCCAGGGTGGGGGGCTGGGAGCAGGCGGCCCACACACCCTGGCAGGCCCAGGCCGTGGGGAGGCTGACTTGCCCCACCCTGTGTCCCCAGACAGGCTCTGTCCACTTACCCTACTCCCATCACTGCCTCTCTCCTCCAGTCTCCATCACCATTGCCCAGTGGCACCAACCTCTTGAGGAATGAGCACTGAGCTGCCCAGGTGGACCCCGGGTTCTCCCAGTCTGCCAGTTGTGGCATGTAGTCTTACAAACAATTCCCTTATATTCTGGACCTCAGGTTCTTCTCTTGATTGGTGAAGCCTTTCTAGTTGTGATAGGCTGAACCCAACTCAGTTCTGTGAAACCTATCCCATGCTCTAGTGCTTCTTGCAACCCCCCTTCTTGGGTGACCTATTCTGATTACCTAGAAATCTCAAAACACAGTCCAAATTCTTCATTCCAGCAACATGCCCAGGGAGTCTCTAGACCCCCCCAAAACAGCAGGAGTAGGGACTATTGGGTGCTGAGAAAGAACTGAGAATCCTATCCAGGTAGAGCCTGGCTCTCTGCCCATGTGGCTAGTCCTTCAACCCTGGGTCCTTAGGTGAGCCTCATGGTCTCTAGCGATCTCAGGCCCTATGAGCCCTAACAATTCTGCCTGTATTCTGAGCCTGGTCCTGTCTCAAATTTCTTATCCTCCTGGATCTCTCAGGGTAGTGGAAGGACCGGCTCTGAAATGCACAACTGGGATTCCTTTGAGTTACAGCCATATCTTTGGGGGCACAGAGGCCTGAGTGTGTCTCATCTGACTTGGAAGGTTGGGGAAGGCTCCACAGAGGAGGTGGCATTTGGGAAGGATTTTGATAGAGAGTGAGGAGGATGGGCCTTTCAAACTGGGATCATCAGCCTGGGCAAAGGCCCAGAGGCCTGGAGGTGGTAGGAGGTGGTTCTGCAGCCTGACCTGTATGGGGGATGGGGTAGAGATGAGACAAGAAGAGTTAGCAGGGGATGGACCATGAAGGGCCTTGATTGCCTGTCCATGGGTTTACTCCTTGGGTTCTGGGAATCGTGGCTACTGAGCGGCAGAGAAAGTGCACTGTCTTTAGCATGGAGAATGGAAGCCAGAGACCTTTCTCAATTTGAGCGAGATCATGCAGGAGTGGGTACCAGTGAGTGGTGCTGTGGCATTTCTCCTGAGCCCAATCTGGTTTCCCTTGGTTGTGAAGACTCTTTGGGGGCTATCTAATGATGCCCTGAGGAGGGGAGGCTGTAGCATTTATAGCTTCTGATAAGGGGACCTTATCAGAGGTCCCCTTTCCAAGCTCCTCCTTCTTTACTTTGTCTATGAAATAGACCCAAAGCAAGAAACCAGAGTCTGGAGCTTATAGACCCCAGGCTGCTCTCCTATACTCCCTTTCTCCCTCCAAAGGGAGACTGAAAGGCTGAGGCTGGGCCCATGGTCTGAGGGGCAGTTTTTGTGGTGGTCTAGCTAATCAGCAAGGGTGAGCATCCCTCAATTAGGCTACAGGCAGGGGAGCCAGTAGCCCTCCATGCTGACCCCCTGCCCCCTGCCCAGTGTCCACCTCCTGCCACACCCTGCCTTGCCCGATGCTCTGAGCCATTCCCTAGCATCACTGGGTGTGGCCCGCATGACTGCTTTTGGAATAGGAGAAGTAAGCTGCTAGGTTGGGAGCTGGGAGAGCTGAGGGAGAAATTGAGGGATGTGAGGTGGGGAATAAAGCTGAGACTGGATCCCCCTTTCTCTCATCCAGGTGGGTCCACAGGCCCCAACTGGTCCAGATACTCTGGCCAGAAGAGACAAGGGAATCCCCAAGGGGTGGGCCAGTCTACTTGAGTTGCCTAGCCCCAGGAGCCCTCCCCTCCCCCGGATTGTTCTTGCTCCAGAACAAAGCCAGGGTGGACACTTGATCCCTGCATGTGGGGGGAGCTGGCTAAGCCCCCGGCCCTTTGATTGGGCAGCTGTCATGGGAGAGAGACAGCTGGGGGGGAGGGGCAGGAAGGGGGCAGCCACCATCGCTTACACAGCTGTCACCCCCCCACCCCTTCCAGCCTGAGTGGCAGGAAGCCAGGGACAGAAGGAGTGGGCACCGGGTCTGGGGAGGGGGCCTGGGGAGCAGGAGGGAAAGCCCGAGGTCAGAGGCCTGATCTGAGCTTGGTATGTTCTGCCAGGGAGCCCTGCTGACCAGAGGAGGCTGGGCACCCTCAGAGGTGAGCTGGAGGTCAGTGTGGCATGATGTGTGGCTGCCACGTGGGTGGCCCAGCAGAGACCCAAGACCCACCAGACTGGAGCAGCAAGTAACTCGCTAGAGTCCCAGGGAGGGCAGGGGAGCCAGTAAAGCTTAACGGGGCTGCTTATTTTTAGGGCCATAGGAGAATAATCTGAAAGACATAGATCAGGATCCCTCGTTCTCTCTGAAAGACAGGAAAGATCTTGAGGGTCTCTCAGAACAGAAAGGACACAAAGAAACCAGCAAGTCTCCCCCATCCCATCCCCCAAACATAGTACAGGTGGGTAAACTGAGGTCCTGAGATCAGGGGAAGGCTGGGCCAAGGTCACCAGTTGAATTTAGGGCAGTGAGTCTCTGTTGCAGACCCAGGTGTCTTT
Source organism: Marmota marmota marmota (assembly GCF_001458135.2). Classification (NCBI taxonomy): domain Eukaryota; kingdom Metazoa; phylum Chordata; class Mammalia; order Rodentia; family Sciuridae; genus Marmota; species Marmota marmota. The sequence continues at coordinate 33,191,972 of NW_026000240.1, forward strand.
TTCATGGCAGGAGCTCCAGTTCTGGCCAGGTTCCAGCCCTCCTGCCCTGTTTTTCCTGGGGCTACAAGAGGTGATGAGACGGTACGGGGACAGTGTCATTTCTCCCAAAGGATACCACCCCAAAGAGATCCCTTTGCCCCACCCCCAAATTCTGGAGTTCAGGACTGTTTCTTTGGACTACCTGTCAGTCCTCTCCAAACAAGACCCACTAGCCACTAGCCACTGTCCACTAGCCAGGCAGGGGTATCTGAGACAACCAAAGCCTGCAATCCCACCCTGAAAAGCCCCACCTCCAGAAAGAGGACTAGCAGACCTAGATGAGAGCAACCTGAAAGGGGACACACATGGGGCCTGATTCAGGCCCGTGCTAGCAGGTAGGACCCTGCTAGTCTCTTAATTCCCCTTCTCTCTGTGACCTTGGGCAGGTTAAGACCCTCTTTAGGTATCAGGTTCCTCTTCTGTGCAGCGAATTCATCTCAGATCATCAGGATGTTTGAGCACCTTCTCTGGCCCAGCTCTGAACTGAGTCCCAGGGGACACAAGCAGAAGGTGGCAGCCTTGGCTCCTGCTCTAAGGGGCTCCCAGGCTTGGCTGCCCAGGGAGACAGAAACCAAGCACGTCATCACAGTGCTTTGATGGGGGAAGTGCAGGCAGCCAGGGGAATGTCTAGCAAGGGCAGCCAGCATGAGGTTGGCCAGGATGTCCAGAGAGCACAGTCCCTGCGTCTACTGCTGATCTCTACCCTTTGGTGAGCCTGTGGCAGAACTCAAATGGAAGGAGGAGCAGGTGCCTAGGGAAATGAGCCGGGGAACAGAGCTGTCATCCTCATTTTGTATAGATGAGAAAAAGGATACTGCATGCCGTACAGTGGCTTGCTCAGGTTTCCTGAGAAAAAACAGGCGGAGAGTCCCACTTCCCACTTCCCACCTATGCTCCACTAGTGCGAGGGGAGTTTAGAAGAGGGCCTTGGACAGAGCTCTGTGCCCTTGACCCTTATGTTAGAATGGGACAGGGGGCTGAGGAGAAAGATATCAAGAGGCCTTCCAGGTGCTCCATATCCAGTATACTCATCCTTTGCCCCCATAATCTTCCAGGCAGAAGAAATTTGTAGGGGGAGGGCTTAGTCTGGGCCCAGACTTGGCATCAGTTGGTCCCACTCCCTGTCTTTCATGTGTTTTGGTCCCTCAGTGAGCTCCTCATCAAAAGCTGAACCTTGGAGGGAGATAGCTTCTGAAGAAGGATTTCTAAGCAGGATTAAGTTCAGGATTAAATTGAGGCATGAAAAGGGGTCGGGTGGGGAGGGTTGGTGGCTGAGCTAATCCCAGTAGCTAATCTCAGGCTCCACCTTCCTCCATCAGTTAATGGCCTTGACATTCTTGCGGCCCACCAAATACCTTTCTTACCAAGTACAGTCCCAAGGAAACATCATCTGTTTTATAAGTGAGGAAACTGAGACCCCAGAATTCAAAACGAGTTTTTTGTGATACGGTAGAAAGCGTTCAAGGCAGGGAATGCGGCCAGCCTGGATGTTTCTTGCCTTCTGTGCCCAGGGCCATTCTCCACAAATAGGAAAGGGACTGGAAACACTGTTGTGCCGACTGCTGACCAACCCCCGCCCCTACTGAGTGCTGAGTGCATCCTGCACAGAGCTATCTGCATGGAGCCTCAACTCTAGTGACCTCTAGTAGATGGGACGCCTCTGGGGGTGGCCTTTGCCAGACAGGGGGAAGGAAGGGCAAGAGGGCTAGAGCCTCACCACCCACCTGGCCACCCTTCCTTCAAGATCTCCATTGTCTGCATCAGCTTACTCTCCAGCTGCTGCTTTGCACAAAAGCCAGTGGGCTCTGGCCTCATCCTGCCAGGGTGAGGAGAGGAGCCATAGTTGGGCCTTTGGTGTCCATCTGACTCCATTCTTGTCTTGTTTGCAGGAGGTGGGCAATATAATTGGGAAGGGAGGTGCCCAGTTCTCCTCCTTTTATTTAAAGTTAAACTTTCAACCTTAATTCCACCTTCAAGATCCTATCCACAGGGATCCTCTCTTTCAGGGAAGAGGCTGCCTTTTTTTGATTCTCATAAGTTTCCTAGTTAATTCCTCTTTTTTTGGGGGGGGGGGGTGCTGAGGATAGAACCTAGAGCCTCAGGCATGCTAGTCAAGCACTCAGTCACAGCCCCAGCCTTCCTCTAATATATGAGAGAAATGGGGTACTTTGTGAATGCACTTATCTCATTTTAATTCTCATAACTTGAGAGTAAAAATTCATATCCCTTTTGAAGTTGGGGAAGTTGAGGCCCAGAAGGATTAAATGACCTATTACACAGCTAGCAAGACACACAAAGCACACTGGTCAGATACTGGTTTGATATTAGGGATTGAATCCAGGGGTATTTTACCACTGAGCTACACTCTAGCTCTTTAATTTCTTTCTTTCTTTCTTTTTTTTTTTTTTTTTTTAGCTTGAGACAGGGTCTTGCTAAGTTACTTAGGGGCTCACCAAGTTGCTGAGGCTGGCCTTGAACTTGTGATCTTCCTGCCTCAGTTTTCCAAGTCACTGAGATTACAGGCATGTACCACTATACTCAGCCAGGGACATTTACAAATCAAGGTTTATTCTATCTCCCTTTTCTGGAACTAGTCTGGCTCTGGGGTCCCTGTGTAAGGGCAGGGGCAGGGTGAACTGGGCTACTCTCTGAAACCCCTTCTTCATTGCCTCTGCCAGAGCCGGCCAGGCCACAACGTGAACGTGGACGTGGACGCACTCCCTGGCTACTGTGGCCCCAGCCCCGCCTGACAGGATGAGCAGCTCAGATGCGGGGCTGGAGGAGGAGCCAGAGCTTAGCATCACCCTCACACTGCGGATGCTGATGCACGGGAAGGTGAGTGGGTGGGGCTGCCAAGGCTTGGGACTGTTGGAGGCAAGGCAGGGCAAAGCTGGGCCAAAGCAAATTTGATCTCAGGAATCTTGTCTTCTGTGGATCCCCTGTCTGAGGGAGGGGAGGAGTCATCCTTGAGACATTGGTGTCCATCTAACTGTATTCTTTTTTTTTTTTTTTTGGTATGGGGATTTAACCCAGGGGCTCGATCACTGAGCCACATCCTTTTAAAAAAAATATTTTAGAGAGACAGTCTAAGTTGCTTAGGGCCTCGCTAAAATGCTGAGGCTGACTTTGAACTCATGATCCTCCTGCTTCAGCTTCCCAAGCCAGTGTGATTACATGCGTGTGCCACTGTGCCTGGCTAACTATATTCTTGTCTTGTTTGCAGGAGGTGGGCAGCATAATTGGGAAGGTAGGTGCCTAGTTCTGCTCTTTACGTCCTTTTCAACCTGAGGCCTCAGCCCAGGGTAGGAGGCCATGACCACTCTGGCTAAGAGCAATTATCTTGCTTTGTCTCCCACAGAAGGGCGAGACTGTAAAGCGAATCCGGGAACAGGTGAGGATGGAGTTTGGGGGAGGAATACAGGGTACTTGATATGGAAGGGAGGGGAGACCCCTGTCCCATCTTCTCCCTGAACCATTCCATCTGCAATGACCAGTGAGTGCCTGAGAGGGTGGTGGCCTCCAGGCTTGGCTGGGGACTGGTGATTTGGACAGGCAGAAAGATTCCTGGCCCCAGAGTGGGGAAGGTACCCTGCTGCCCAGTATTTGTCCTGTACCCGCAGAGCAGTGCCCGGATCACCATCTCTGAGGGCTCCTGCCCTGAACGTATCACCACCATCACTGGGTCTACAGCAGCTGTCTTCCATGCAGTCTCCATGATTGCTTTTAAGCTGGATGAGGTCTGTGGATGGCTGGGTGGGAGTCCAAGGGTGGTTCCCTGGGAGAAACTTGACTCCTACTCAAGATAGTAGCAATGAATGGGAGGGAAGGTCAAGCCCAGGGCAGTGTTCCCTTGGAGGAGGACTGGGGAGGGTTACCTCCTTATGCCTCAGCAGAACAGGGCGTGATGAGGGTTGGAAGGAGTAGTGGGAGTGTGTGTGGCCAATCCACCATCTCCCTGCTCCAGGACCTTTGTGCTGCTCCTGCAAATGGTGGCAATGTCTCCAGACCTCCGGTGACCCTGCGCCTTGTCATCCCTGCCAGCCAGTGTGGCTCACTGATTGGGAAGGCTGGCACCAAGATCAAGGAAATCCGAGAGGTGAGGGAAGAAGGATGCCACCTAGAGGGAGTCCCCACCCTCTAATAGTGAGAGGGGAGCTGGGCTTATGGTTTCATTCCCTCTGGGGAGCTCTGAGGCTGGGCAGCCCTTCTCTGGGCTATCAGAGTAGCCAGACATAGCCCCTGCTTTCTATTTGCAGACTACAGGTGCCCAAGTGCAAGTGGCAGGGGATCTTCTCCCCAATTCCACAGAGCGTGCTGTCACTGTGTCCGGGGTGCCTGATGCCATCATTCTGTGTGTGCGCCAGATCTGCGCTGTCATCCTGGAGGTGCTGCCTGTGATCAGGGAGGGGGGCAGGAGATGGGCCCTGGGCCTTCTTTGTCGGGTACCCCAAAGCCCATGCCTGTGATAGCAGATGGGGCAGAGCAGGGCTTCAGGGATGGAGTCTGAGCTCCAGAGTGTAGGGATGCATTTATCTGGGGGTCATGGGAAGGGCCTTGAGGCCACTGGGCATTTAGAGAGAGAACTGGGGCCTGAGAGGATTCTGACAGAGTCTCCCATTTGTGCCTTCTAGTCCCCACCCAAAGGAGCCACTATCCCCTATCATCCGAGCCTCTCTCTAGGTACTGTCCTTCTCTCTGCCAACCAGGTAAGGGGAACAGCGGGGAGGGACAGGAAGAATTACTGAAGAAGGGGATCAAGATGGAGGGAGGGGGTGGAAAAGGGAATTGGGTATCTGAGGAGATGGGGAGGAGTGGTCCTTCCCAGCTGCCCTGGCTTGTCGCAGTAACCACCTTTTAACATCACTTTGTCCCCTCAGGGCTTTTCTGTCCAGGGTCAGTATGGAGCTGTGACTCCTGCTGAGGTAAGTGACCTACAGCCCAAGCACGCCTTCCTAAATCAAGCCTCCTCTAACCTCTGACCCCTCTTTTTTGGCATAGGTCACCAAGCTCCAGCAGCTCTCGGGCCATGCAGTCCCCTTTGCCTCACCCAGTGTGGTGCCAGGTAAGCAGCCTCTGCACAAGGAGGCAGGGGCAGATCCCAGGAGGCGAGGCAGCCCCCTAGAATGGAAATGGGGGCCCTGAGAGACCTAGAACCACACTCAGTCTCTCTTCTCCACCTTAGGACTGGATCCTGGCGCACAGACCAGCTCACAGGAGTTCTTGGTTCCCAATGACGTGAGCAGGGGATGGGGTGGCTGGAGGATGGGTAAAGGATCTGGGAATCCGACCTTTGCCCAGGGTTAAATTCTGCCTCTTCCTTAGCTGATTGGCTGTGTGATCGGGCGTCAGGGCAGCAAGATCAGTGAGATCCGGCAGATGTCAGGGGCACACATCAAGATAGGGAACCAAGCAGAGGGTGCCGGTGAGCGGCACGTGACCATCACTGGCTCGCCAGTCTCTATCGCCTTGGCTCAGTACCTCATCACTGCCTGGTGAGCATGGGGTGGGCAGTGGGGTGATTGTAAGTGGGGAGGGGAGAGCTGACCCCCTTTCCTTCTGGACTGATCCTCTGCCTTCCCTAACATCCTTCCCTTTCCTCATGGTATTCTACCTAAGTCACCCATGTTGCCTCATCTTTTTCCTCTGTATCCATCTCTCATATCCTCTTTCTCCACTGCTCTTTTCCCTGGACCTTTGGTCACCCCATTTCTGCTCTCTCCCCATACTATATCTGCTTGTCCTTTCTGCCCTCCTCACCTTTCCACCTTGCCCATCTTCCTCCCAAACACATTCAACCTGTCTCTTCTCTCCTGTCCTTTGGCTAATCTAATGCCATAATCTACCGTCATTACTCCTGTCTCATTTCCACTTTCCCTTCATCTCCCCTCTATATCCCTCTCTCCAGTCTAGAGACGGCCAAGTCTACCTCTGGGGGGACGCCTGGCTCAGCCCCCGCAGACCTGCCCGCCCCCTTCTCGCCGCCCCTGACGGCCCTGCCCACAGCTCCCCCAGGCCTGCTGGGCACACCCTATGCCATCTCCCTCTCCAACTTCATCGGTCTCAAGCCTGTGCCCTTCTTGGCTCTACCACCTGCTTCCCCAGGGCCACCCCCGGGTTTGGCAGCCTACACTGCCAAGATGGCAGCGGCCAATGGGAGCAAGAAAGCTGAGCGGCAGAAATTCTCCCCCTACTGAGGCCAGCTGAGGCACAGGCGGGGGCAGGCAGGACCACAGGCAGGGGGCTGCCTCCGCATCCTACCTGCCCATGGAGACTCCACCCTGGGGTCCCAAACACCGCTAATGCCAGACGCATGGATGCACCCCCTACCCTGCCCTGGTCTTTGGAGTTCCCCCTCTTGGAGAGGGGGCAGTTTCTGGCCCAGGGTTCTGGGAGCTATGGCAGCCCCAGGACAGGAGGCAGTACCCCTTCAGCTCTGTGCTTGGATTCAGGGAGCAGCCAGGGGCCTCCCTAGTGCTCCACCAGGGAGGGTGGTCACCCATGTACTCTCAACCCTTAGGGCTTCCTGGCCTACTGCCCCACTGTAGGAATCAGGGAGGAGGGCTGAGGGTTGGCTGGGGCCATGTTTCTCTCCACCTCCCTGCAGATTCCTGCTGCTTCCACTGATCTCCTTTTGACTGGAATGGACTGGTTGGGCTTGTCAGGGGGCAACCCAAAGAGGCGACTCTGCGGGGTAGCTGGGGGAGTGGCCTGGGGGCAGGGGCCCAGTTCTCAGCAGCAGACACTCTGTACAGTTTTTTCAATCCCTGTTTTTGAATAAATATTCTCAGCGACCAGAAAGCTGTGAAATACTGGTGTTGGGGTGGCAAAACCTCCAGAAAATGGGTATAGCTGAAGCCCCAGAGGACCTCCCATCTGTGAATCCACCAGCCCCAGTTGGGCCACAGCCCCTTTCACATGCCAGTTCTGGGATTCCAAGACTCTTTGGTGTGGGTCATGTTGTCCACGACACCGAATTGATCCAGTTGTTCTCTGGGCATTTTAGAAGCAGATAGAAGAGTTTCAGTGGCTCTGTCCAGACTTCTTGCTGCACACATCAGGGCAGTCCTAAGTTTCTCTATTGGTTTCTTTTGCTGTAGATGTAACTTACACCTGCCCTGTTTGGTCCATCACTTTGGCTGGAAGCCCTTAGGATTCTCTTCTTTGTGACCCTGCCCACTCTTTCTCCTCCCTGGACCTGGAGATATCCATGAATCCCACAGCCTACAGTGGAGGGCGCCTTAGAAATGGTACAGGGTACAAAGGGGAAAACTGAAGCCTTAGGGAGGGTAGGTTTGGGCATAAGGCCATGCAATGTTGGGTCCCAACCCAGGATTCCAGAGAAGCCTCTGGGCCTTGCCAAACTGTAGACAATCTTCTCTTCATGTTCCAGAGCTGAAAGTCCAAGCAAGGCACCTGCTTTGACTTGTGCAGGGGGCTGGATGGGCCCCCTCTAATCCTATTCTTTCTCCAGCTTAGGAGTGTTCTCAGGTGGCCTCTGGCATGCTTGGACTCTGTCCTCCTGCCAATTCCCTGGCAGGATCTGGTGCCTCAGAAGGGCCTAGGGCAGGGCCCTGTGGGGCTCCCTGGAGACGTTGCAAGAGTGCCCGCGGTTGCCAGGCGTGCAAAGTGCAGGTTCCAGGGGTCCGGGGCAACGCACAGCGGGTGAGGCGACCCAGAGTCAAACGGATGGGGCGCTGCAGCAGGCCATACAGAAAGGGGTGTGCCGCGAAGGCCGAGTACGCCACCCAGGTGACAGCCGCCTCAGCCTCTGCGGCCCGCGCCGCAGGCGCCAGGCACGCGCAACCATAAGGCAGCCAGCAGGCTGCAAATTGGCCCACGGCCAACGCCGGGGCTAGGGCCGCCTTGCCCCCAGGCAGGCGAGGCCGGAGGGGTGGCAAGAAG
>NW_026000240.1:33199937-33270543 GCF_001458135.2 Marmota marmota marmota
ACGCGGCCCAGCCCGGGCGGTGGTGCGGCCAGCAGGCCGAGCGGCATGATGGAAGCGGCTGCCAGCAGGTCCACGATGCACAGGTGCACCAGGTAGAGCGCGTCTTGTAGTCCTGGAGTGCGCAGCACCACGACCAGCAGCGCACCGTTGCCCAGCAGTGCCCCCACCTCCACGAGAACCGCCAGGATCAAACCCACCGAACCTGCGATTTCTGTGGCGTTCAGCCCTGTGGTGTTGGCCATTTGAGCGCTCGGGCTTCACCTGTGTTGGTATGCGGAGAGCAAATTCGAGCCTCCAGCTCCAGGATTCCCATCACCTGTCCCTTCTTTGCTCCTCCGGCCCCTCACTTCATAGGCCGCCCAGAAGGTGGCCTCGACGCCCAGGCTGCCATCCTCTTGGGGGCTTGGCCGGCCTCATGGAGGGGTGCAAGGCTAAGTCGGCCGGCTCTCTCCCCCTGCCCCAGCCCAGATCCAGCAACTCAGCTTCTGTCGGAGATGGTACTGGCTGTCACTCTGATGTTGCACTTTGGAGACAGAGCTGGCAAGGGAGGGGCAGGGCCTGGTGCCAGCCCCCTGGGTCCTAGCAGCTGCCAGCTGGAGGCTGGAGGCTCTGCTGTGAAAGCGCCTGAGGGTGCCTGTTGGGGCGGGTATGGGGGAGGCACAGCAGGTGTGTAGATTTGGAGGCAACCAGACTTTGTTCTGCCTTTCCCAGGGATGGGAAGTGGGGGTAATCAGATCAGTTGATCCATATACTGAAAGAAACTGAGGTACCAGTCAGAAAAACGGGAGTAGGAAGACTCTTATGTATGCTCTGGCTCCTGGAAGGGCTAGTTCTCTCAGAAATCTTGTTGGAAAAGTCCCAGGGTATAGTATGTAGTAAGTGCTCAGGTAATAGGATCTTGGTATAGAATAGGCGTTCCATGACATTGAGTGGAATAAATGAGAGGAGGCCTTGGCAGGCAACTGCTGGTTGTTTTTTGAGTGATATTAAGTAAATCTTGAGCTCTACTTAATTTTTCACAATGATATGGGGATAGAAATCCTGCAATTACCTTTTGTGTGGGATAGGGCAAATGAGAAAATATATTGATATTGATGGAAACCCAGGTTCTTACTGTGTGAGATGGGAGGAAATCTGGAGTTGGGGAAGAATGGATGGACTCAGTTACTAAACTGGAATTGAGGGCTGAGGATATAGCTCAGTTGGTAGAGTGCTTGCCTTGCATGCATAAGGCCCGGGGTTCAATCCCCAGCACCACACACACATACACACAGAAAAAAAAAACAAACCCCAAAAAAACCTAAATTGGAATTGGAAAAATAGATATTTTGTAAGTTCTGAGCCATGTTTGCCAAAAGGACTTAAAAGCAATGACACCCCAGTATCAAGGAGCACATTTATTTCCCAGGTCTTCAATTCTAAACACCATTGCCTGCTCCAGAGAGCCAAGTCTCCTTGGAGAAATGGCTAATTCCAGATTTGTACAAGATGAACCTGGAACATCCTGTGATGCTAAAAAGTAAGAAAATGCTCAAAAGATGACAGGAGCATGCAAGGGAACTTCCGACCAAATCTGGACAATTTGAAAATCAAAATAAATAATGATAGTAATGGATTAAAATCCATTGGATAAGGTAAGAATCCATGAATCTGTACTAATAAGGAAAGAAAGAGCCAGGCATGGTAATATCACCTATAATCCCAGTTCTTGGGAGGACTAAGCAGGAGGATCAAAAATTTGAGGCCAGCCAGGGCAACTTAATGAGACCCTTTTCTTTCTTCCTTCTCCCTCCCCTTCCCCTTCCCCTCTCCTTCCCTCCCTCCATCCCTCCCTCCTTTCCTCTCTTCCTTTCTTCTTTCTTGAATCCAGGGGTGCTTAACCACTGAGCCACATCCCCAGCCCTTTTTATACTTTTTTAAATTAAAAAAGAACTTTTTTGTAGTTGTAGATGGATTGAATGCATTTGTTTATTTAAAAAAATTTTTTTTTAGTTGTAGTTGGATAACGATATCTTTATTTATTTTTATGTGGTGCTGAGGATCCAACCCAGTGGCTCACACATGCGAGGCGGGTGCTCTACCACTGAGCTATAGCCCTAGCCCTTGTTTATTTTTATTTTTATGTGGTGCTGAGGATTGAACCCAGTGCCTCACACTCTGGCAAGCGCTCTGCCACTGAGCTGTAGCCCCAGCCCCTTTTTAAAAATTTGAGGCAGGATTTCAATAAATTGGTTGCAGAAGCTGGCTTTGAACTCGAAATCCTCCTCCCTCAGCCTCCTGAGCTGCTGGGCTTACAAGCAGTTTAGTGAGACACTTTTCAAGATAAAACATATTTTTAAAAGGGATGGGGGCCCGGGCACAGTGGTACACGCTTGTAATCCCAGAAGCTGGGGAGGCTGAGGCAGGAGGAGTGCAGTTCAAAGTCAGCCTCAGCAATTTAGCAAGGCACTAAGCAATTTAGCAAGACCCTGTCTCTAAATAAATTATAAAAAAGGGCTGGGGATGTGGCTCAGTGGTCAAGTGGCTAAGTGCCCTTGGGTTCAATACCTGATACAAAAAACAAGGGGTGGGGGGTGGGGAAGTAGCTCTATGGTAGAGTGTCAGTAGATTCAATTCCTAGTACTGCCAAAAGAAATTTAAAATGAAAAAGGAAAAATGGAAAGGAGAAAATAAGTATAAAATAAACAATGGAGCTCAGTAACTTCTATTTGTAACCATCTTAGTAAAAATTGAGTCAGGTGATTGAGTTCAAGTAAATATTATTGATGGATGCTGAAGTTTGTGGGTGACAGTTGAGGAGGAATGGGTATTTATAGCTCACATTTCCCCAAAGATGACTGGCTAATTACAAAGGGCATAAGTGGCAGTTTTACAGTGGAGAAACTTGGTGGATATGCCTCAATGAAGTGATTAAATTTAATTAATGTCTCCAAGAAAAGGCCATGTCCCTCCTGATATAATTCTCAGAAGGCACATCATTTTATGTAGTTTCCTGCCCATGAAATACCTGAATCTACTAAGGACAAAACTTTAGAGAAACTCAAATTTTAAGATATATTATATGAAACATCTTGCCTACACTCTTTGAGATTGTCAATAATGTCAGTTATAAAAGAAAAATAGGACTGAGGAAAAACTTTGGATTAATGGACACTAAAGAGACACAAGAAGGCAGTGGCGCATACCTGTAATCCCAGTGACTTGGGAGGCTGAGACAGGAGGATCCCAAGTTCAAAGCCAGCCTCAGCAACGGTGAGGTGCTAATCAACTCAGTGAGACCCTGCCTCTAAGTAAAATTCAAAATAGGGGTTGAGTACCCCTGTGTTTAATCCCCGGTACCAAAAAAAATAAAAAATAAAAATAGTAACAAAATAAAGAGACATAAGAGTTGAATACAGGCATGACCCTAGACTGGGTTTTGACCTGCTCTCCAGCACCAGTATCACCTAGGGGTAGGGTCACCTGGGGTGATAACTGCTATTGCTTTCATGATTACAGAGCTATTCCCCTCCAACAGATGCATAACTTGTTTGCAATATCCAGAGATGAGACACACTGGGACATCTGATGCAAAGACATGAAGAGTGCTTGATTCACCTGGCAATGTCTAGGGTAAAGGTTGGAATCACAAGGTGGGTCCCTGAATGATAAACAATTTAGTTAGTGGTGAGGGTCCTTTTTGGAGACTCAATGATTAGAGGAGACAGAGTGTTTCAGTGTGGCCCCTGGGTGGGCTGGGATAAGTGTATGACCCATGTTAGCCCATGTGAGTACCCACTCCTTGGAATAGAACTAGAGTTTCCATGTGCTGGGTCACCACAGAACGAAAGGAGGCCCAGGCCTGGAAAGTTGTGGCACAAACAAGCAGAGTCCAGAGGTTCATGTTTAATAAACTTGCCTGTGAACATCAGAATTTTAGCATATTGTGAGGAACATACCTATCAGATGTATAGACTAGGCCAGTGTGGATAGCCCTGATGTGTGTGGAATCTGGCCCACTCTCAGCCTGTCCCTCTAGCCACATAGCCTTCAATGGGCTGCTGCATTTGGGTCCCAGTAATGAATCCATCCCTACCCCTGCCTTGCCCATCACATTAGGAGGAAAAACTTGGGTCACAGCCATACCAAGGCTAACAGGGATTAGGGGAAAGGGGGTTCACTTTCTGGGACACAGGAGGGCCTGACAAGAAAGGGTGATTGAAGTAGTGGGCAATCTCACTAGTCCAAAGGAAATGAAATCAGTATGAACAGATGTCTGCATGCTTATGTTTATTGCAGTACTATTCACAATAGTCAAGATAAGGAACCAACCCAAGTGTCCATCAGTGGATGAATGAGCAAATAAAATGTGATATATACACATAACAGGATACTATTCTGCCTTAAAAAAAAAAAAAAAGAGAAGGAAACCCTGTCATTTGCTACAACATGGATGAATTTGGAGGATGTGAAGCTAAGTGAGATAAGTCAGGCACAGAAAGACAAATACCAAGTGATCTAACTTACATATGGAATCTAAAAAAATTGAACTCATAGAAGTCAAAAGCTGGAGGGAAGAGAGGTTGGTAAGATGTGAGTCAAAGGATACAAAATTCACCTAGGAGGAATCAGTTCAAGAGATTGACTATAAAATCTATTATATAGGTACTGACAATGTATAGTCATTTTTTTGCTTAATGATGAGGACATGTACTCAGAAACACATCATTAGGTGATTTTGTGATTGTATGATTATTATGAGTGTGCTTATATAAACTAAGATGGCTACAGTGTCACTAGGCAATATAATCTTATGGGGCCATTACAGTATATGCAGTTCACTGTTGACCAGAACATTATTATAGGGGACATGACTGTACTGTATTTTTTTTTTAAAGAGAGAGATAATTTTTTAAATATTTATTTTTTAGTTTTTGGTGGGCACAACATCTTTATTTTATTTTTATGTGGTGCTGAGGATCGAACCCAGGGCCCTGCGTGCTACCACTTGAGCCACATCCCCAGCCCCCATACTGTATTTTTTCTGCGGGGGAGGGGTGCAGGTCTCACTATGTTACCCAGGCTGGCCTTGCACCCCTGGCTTCAAGCCATCCTCCTGCTTTAGCCTCCTGAGTAGCTGGAACTACAGGCCAGTGGGCCAGGCATGAATTATATTCTTGGGGGCTGTCGAGAAGGGGTGATATGGAGGTACCAGAGATGGGAGGAAGATTTAAGATCATGGTCCAGCCCCTAGCAGGACCTGGTAGACAGGGCAGGCAGCTCAGAGGTGAACTTCCAGCAGATAGCGTAGACGACACTGGCTCTCCTGGTAGATAAGGTACTCGCTCTGGCTAAAGTGGGAGCTGCTGAACTCTGGGCATTGCAGGGGCGGGCCCTGGGGCACTGCCACTCGCTGGCCATCCAGCTCCAGCTCAGTGTCCTGGGTTGGATCTGCAAGGCACAGAAAGGCTCATGGGTAACCCAGGGGTCACTGGCCCCTGGCCTTACCAGTTTGTCCTGTCCCCTACACTCCCCACTTCTGATACAGGGAAAACTCTGCTCATTCCCCTTGTACCCACCTCCAAGCCACTGTACAGGCTGGACTTTCTGCCTGGAATATCCTCCCCCATTTCTCTCTGGGAAACTCCTACTCCTACTTCAATGCTCAGTTACTGATACCACTTTTTAAAGCCCTCTCAGATGCCCGGGAAGATCTGTTGACAGTTGTTGGATGACGAAGTTAAGGGCTCCAGTGAAGGAGGCTTCTTCTTTTTGTCCCTCTCCATAGTTCCCTCCTTCCTAAAAGTGTCCCAGTGCCCCACCTCAGCCCCTCCCCTATCCTCAGGCCTCTCTATTTTCCCAGGTGTGTGTGGGGGGCTCACCAGGCTCTGTGTGGCCTCGGGCGATGACACTGTCGAAGCCATTGGGTGGACACGTCAAGCTGGGATCATCGATGGTGATGTGGTACTCTTTACCCAGGGCCACCTCGCCCAGGAACACATAGCCCACTTGTTTGGACCCACAACGCATAGGAGTAACTACAGGACACAGGGAGGCTCAGTGGGGAACAGCTCAGACCCCTGACTGACTCGTGGTTAGGGTACTTTCTGCTGACGTGTCAATGTTATCTTTGCTGGCTTTTTTTGTCCCTGCTCTTCTCTACCTCACCTGTTCCTCATTCCTTGTCCCCTGTTGCCTGTCTCTGTCTTCACCAAGTCAGTAAAGTCTTCCCAGTGACCAAACCCAGGGAGGCATCTTTCTCTCCCTGGTCTGCTCTGCTGATATTGCTGCTGGAATCTTTCAGACCCCACATGCTAGCTCTCCTGAGGCCCCCAGCCACTCTTTCTTAGGCTTCTCTGCCCTTCAAGTGGAACTCTTGGTGTTCAGCCCCATCTGTCCTGGGACAAATCCTTGCATCTCTTTCTCTTGGATGGGTGAGTGGTAGTGGCTTCCAATGATGCAGTCAGCCTGGTCTGGGGAGCCTGGCTGGGGAGGTCACTTCAGTGAGGACACCCCTGGACCCAAACTCAGAAGTCACTGGAGATACCTTTGACTCTCCCCAACATGCTGCTGCTCATCCCACCACCCACATATCCCTCTTCATGGATTCTCTCCCCTCCATCACCATAGCCCTTGGCAGGGTGCCCACCACATCTGGCCTGAGTGACAGCCCAGACTTCCTGCAGTCTCCAGCCTCTGCCACCTCCCCAGTGGCAGCCACTGAAATCCTGCTATGTACATATTCAACTTTTTTTCATTGCTCTCTGGAGAAGGCCCCCTTGATGGTCCTGCATCCCCAGCCCTTGGCTCCAACAGGCATTGCTTTGAGTTTCAGCATCAGAACGTGCCTGGAAATCTTGGCCTGCTGCAGCCTCGTCCCCTTGCCTCGAAGGTTCCTCTTTCACCCCTTGCAGGTCTGGTTGGTGCACTCATCCTATCTATCTCACCTCCACCAAGTGTCTCCTCTGAGGCTCTCCAAGCCTCAGGATGCCCCACTGAGCACTATGGTTAGTAACCCTTTAAAGGTTCCTCTCTCAGGTCCACCATGAGTTTCCAGTGGATAAAGACCGCCTTCACACCCACACAGGGCTTGACTCACCATAGCAAACTGACTTGCTGTTCTCTGAGGCGAAGTAGATGCCCTTGCCAACACGGCCACCAGAATGTGGCATGATGCGGAGCCCACTGGTGAGGATAGCAGCCACCACGGCCACATTGGTGCCATGCCACAGCAGCCTTCGATTACCCAGCTTGGAGTGGGCCTGGAATCTATCTCCCTGGGTGTGGGGAGGGGTGGGAAATAGGAGAGGCCTGCCATGCAAGGACCCAGGTGCCTCTTCTGTTGTTTAGATGGTGTGACCAAGGCCTAGTCCCCTCTGGTCACTCACACTTAGGCTGGCAGAAACTGGTCAGAGTTGCTTAGCCAGCTCACCAAGGGGCAGATAAGCCAAGGTTATCTCTCTAAGGGACAGGGTGGTGATGGGGAAAGGGCTGGGAAACTCTCTTACCTCTTTTTCTCGGTTCACTTTCCAAATGTTTTGCAGAACAGGGCATCTGTGTTTGTTGCCAGTCTGTTTTAAGTAGTTTTGTATTACCTGTGGGAGAGCAGAAGCTGGGTGCCAAGAAGGGTGGGAGACTCGAGGACCAACCCCTCTGATCCCTTTAGTCCCAGAGTTCTCCTTGGGTCTTAAGAACACAGGGAGAGGAGGCTGAAGGCCAGGTCTCCTCTGGGCACCTTGAGGGTAGCTGGGCAGAGGAAGAGGGATGGTGTTCTGCAGGGCCCAACCTACCTTGTAATCAGGAGCCTCAGAGTCCAGCAGCTGAAGATGACACTTGAGGAGCTGGTAGTCCTGGTCCAGAGGGTGTGGTACCTCTTCCACTTTCTCCTCCTCCCTAGGGGCTGCCTGCAGGGTCTGGGCCAGCTCGATGTCTGCCAGCACCTAAGATGATAGGCACTGGCAGCTTGTCTGCCCACTGGACCTCCAACCTCCCCCTCCTCTTCCACATGTCTGTTCCCAAAGCCACTGGACCTGTTGTCCACCTGTCCATCCCTACCCCCCATCTGTCTGGCCTTCCCTTCCCCTGTCCCTCAGCCTGCCCACTGTAGTCCATCCCACTGGACTTTCCTCAACCCTCTGTCCCCCACATCTCTTTCCCAGTCTGTCTGTTTGGTGTCCCCCTCCTGCCTGCCCACCTGCTAACCCTTACCAGCAGCATGTCCTTCTTAGCTTGAAGAAGCTCAAGGGAGTTGATGGGCGGGGGCCGGATGCGACCGAAGTTGTGTGGGATAACAGTGTAGAAGTGGGAGGACAGCTCCTCCAGGCTTTGGCTACCATCCGTAGGGGCTTTCAAGGCCACCTCCAGTGCCTCCAAGGCCTCAAAACCTCGTGCAATCTGCTGTTTGCTCAATTTTCCCAGGGGCATCTTCTTCAGATCTGGGGGAATGGGAGAATGGGGGGACTCAGCCTGGCAGCCCTGTCATCCCAGGGCTCTGCCACCCTGCATGACCCCTCACCCTCACCCAGGTTCATGAGGGTCATGGCATTCTTGAACATCTCCTTGCTGAAGATGTTGGTGATGAGCTTCTGGGTTGCAGGGTCCAGGGAGCAGGGTTTCACTTGCTTAGTCACAATCCTTAGTGGGCCTCCATCCACCTGAGGACAGAGGGCCCGTTAGTCAGGAGCAGCTGCCCTTGAAGCAGGTCATGGCATTAGACAGAGACTGGCCAGACACAGAGGCCAGAGAGGGAGGTTGGTGCCTGAGGTTGCATAGTTGGAAAGTGACAAAGCCCCACAGCTGGTCCAACCAGTCTCCTTCCTCTACCCAGAGCCCACCCACCCTTCTCAGCCTCTTTACCTTCACCACGGCCTCCGGAGTCTCGTCCTCTCCCTGTACTTCGATAAGTGTGTACTTGCCAGGGTGGGCCACAAAGTGGTCTCGCTCTGCCCAGTTGTTCTTAGTCTTCTCCCGAAATTTCTTCTCAAAGTCCTTTTTGGCATCTTCTAGGCAGGTGAAGTTGTTGATCTTTGACTGGCCCACCTCTCCCTGCAAGTGACAGCCTTCAGGGGTGTGTCCACCATAAATGTTTGCTCACCTCTATGTTAAGCCAGGCCTTGTGTTAAGTACCCCTGGAGCCTTGGAGGTGAAGGGAGACAGTCAGCAGCTGTGGCCTTCTGGGGACCCTGGGGAGCATGTGTTGATCAGGAAGAGATGGGGACGAAGGGACACTTACCACCCGGCCCCAGCGGTTCCAGCAGAAAAACTTGCCACCCTCTTCCAGTAGCTGGATGATGTAGAACTTGTTGTTGTTTCTTCCGATGTTGGTCTGGTTCAGGGTGCAGTCATAGTCTTCATGCACCTGAGCAGAGGCAAGTGGAGGAGGGTGCTGACTGGGGCTGGATGGGGTGCCTGGTTGAACACCAAGAGGGGGTCTGATGAGAACAGGAGTCTGATTGCTTTGGGGCATCAGAGGCAGCCTTGTCCTGGAGCTGGAGGAACCATGTCTCTGCATTCAGGGATGCTCTTTGAAAACACATGGCTAAGCCCTGGCATGGGGGTGGGGAGTTCTGGAAGGACATAGCTCTGCCCCAAGTAGCAGAGTTCAAGGGGGGACATGGCTCTGCCCTGAGGGCTGATTTGAAGGGATATGGGTGAGCCCTTGGAACATGGAAGGAGTCAGAGCCCTTTCTTGAGTGTGATGGGAGAAGCCTCCTGGGGGTCTGATGGGCAGACATTGACCTCTCTTGACCTAATGGGATACAGCCCTGACCTCTGTGGTCTTGGGACAATGTAGCTTTGCTCTGAAACTTACTTGGGCCTTGAGTTACCTGGCCAGAGCTCAGCCCCCAAGGAGGAGGGGTGTAATTGTATTTAGAAGGAGCAGGCTCCAGTTGACTAGGGATGTAGCTCACCTGGGTCCCGGCGTTGCTGCTGAGTGGACAAGTGGGGTCCACGCGGATTACACTCTTCTCTTTGGGTGCAGCCCTGAGGGCCTCAGCCATGGAGCAGAAGTTGTCTTCCTCTCCTGTCCCTTGACATCCCTTCTTCTTGGGACTCTCAGTCTGCTCCACAGCCTTTCGTTTTGGAGCCATGGTTGTCCTGGAGCACAGGAGGTCTTTAGGCTTCCATGGTCTCTGTCCACTACCCAACCTCACAGCACAGCCTGGCCCACCATGACCTTGCCCTTTGGGGGCCTCTTATTACTCCCCACTATCTATATTTCTAGTCTGAACCCAAACCAGCTCTCTGGGCCTCACACATGCCCCTTCCTTCAGTTATAAGAACAAGGTCAGGACTTGTCCAGTTTGCTTGCTCTGGCCAAGGAACAGGTTGGTTTCCTACTCTCTCTAGTTCTTCAGTATGTCCTGAGGTTGTACAGAAGTGAAAGGAGAATCTCCCCCTCCCACTTCTGGGCTCCACCCTGTTCAGAACACTCCTTCCTGTCAGCAAGTTAGACTTGGCATGGTTGCTGGGCTGAGTCACTGAGCTATGGGGGAGAGTGGGCATCGGCAGCTGGAGGACGGACAGCACTCCTTGGATCAAATCTCCCTCTAGAGCTTGGGCCCCATTGATGCAGAAGCCTTTTCCTAACATACTTACAGAGTTCTGGGCTGAGCGCAGAGCGCACACCTGTAGTCCCAGCAGCTCTGGAGAGGCTGAGACAGGGGAATCATAAGTTCAAAGCCAGCCTCAGCAAAAAGCAAGGCACTAAGCAACTCAGTGAGACCCTGTCTCTAAATAAAATACAAAATAGGACTGAGGATGTGGCTCAGTGGTTGAGTGTCCCTGGGTTCAATCCCCAGTACCAAAAAAAAAAAAAAGAGTTCTGGGGTGCCACCCAAAGTCTAGATCAGTGGCTCTGAATTACCAAGGATCAGGGGCCAGTTCTACCCACCCTGTCCTGCCCTACCCTGCAGAGGATACTCACCGAAGACAAACAGGAACCTGGGAGAAGGTGCTGCCACCAAGCCTGGTATTGGGAACACTTTGTGAACTTCCCTCGGCAGTCTCAGCAACCCTCTGTGGACCTTAGGTTTGACTTATGGAGGGACTTCCCAGCAATCACCACGAAGGGGGGAAGTAGGGTGGTGTAGAATTCCAGGGCCACCAGTGGGATGAGTCAGAGGCTGGGCAGGCTGAAGTCGGTGGCCTGTCCCACGGATGAGGGGGACACTGATATGGACCCATCCAAGGCCCAAGAGACTGGCACGCTCTTAACGCTGCTCGTCCAGCCTGGGGCATGCAGCACATATCGACCAGTTTTCCCAGTGTCTTGGTCCGGGGTATGGGCAATGCCTTCCACCGCCTGGATAGCCCCCTGTTTTCTAGAGCCAAGCTAGTTTACTCTTGCCTCCACACTCGAAGGGGAGGAGTCGCGCAGAAACCCGCATCTCTGGCGCCCCCCAGCGACTACGGGGCGCAAGCGCAGAGGAAGCCTTCTTGGCCCAACCCCTCCCTATAAATCAGGCAGCAGCAGAGCGCAAGCGCCACAGCCGCTGGCCGGAAGCGCCGGGAGAGTTGCTTCCTGCGGTGGCCCAGCGCCGGAGCCTATGGAGTCTCTGGGAGGCGTAGCCACGAGCCTCTGTCCTATGGACATTTGGGGGCGTGACAGAACCCTCGGGTGGACCCAATGAAGTTGCGGGAGGCGGGACTCGACGGGCGGCAGAAACCTGTCATGGCGCGGGGACTTGCGGTGCAGCCCGGGGTTTAGTTGCCACGTGAACTTTCCAGCGCCGTCTGCAACTCTTTGCAGCATGTCGGCCACCGCGGCAGCTCGTAAGCCTGGAAAGCAGGCCTCTCGGGCCGGGGCCGCTGCAGAGCCCAGCAAGCGGCGACGAAAGGTGATCATGGGGTTTCCGTGGGCCGTGGTCAGTCTTACTTCTGAGACACGGATCATGCATTCGAAGGACCCGAACCAGACTCCTTCCCCAGCCCTTAGCCCAAGACCCCAGCTGGAGCCAGCTTCGTCCCTTTCTCTGTTAGCCAAATCCCGGAAAGCCTTGCGCTTGACCCAGGCCAAGAGCTGCAGCCTTTCGCAGTCCTGGGACTCTTGAGGGCCCACAGGGGCTCTTGGTCAGTGCAGGGTGGCGGGAGACCTCTGGCCAAAGAAATGGTCCTGTCTTCTAGGCCGACTCTGCGGGGGACAGGAAGAAGCTCAAGGATGGCGGCAAGATGAATGAGGAGATCTCTAGCGACTCTGAGACTGAGAGGTAAGCTGTTCTTAGTGGAAGGGGAAACAGGCTTATCCTGAATGAAAGACTCAGTGAATCCGAGCAGAGCTGGGTCGAGGACCCACGACTTCAGGCCATGGCTTTTAGATCGTGGCTTTTCCCTCTATAATTTTGGCCCTGCGACGTCTCACCTCCACTGCGGTACCTCTGTGCGGAGGCCCCAATGGGAGACCATTGAGAACTCCTGGGCTCAAGACAGGGCGCTAAGCACAGGGCTGGACTGACAGGCAAAGGGAGAATTCAAGGCAAACTTGCTAGTTCGCTGTTTTCTCACAGCGTTATAATTACTGGTCTTTCTTTATTCTTTTGATTTAAGATGGATTTCATTATGTTGCTCAGGGAGGCTTCAACCTACTGGGCTCAAATGATCCTCCTGCCTCAGTATCCTGGATAGCTGGGACTATTGGCACGTTGTGCTCTCCCACAAGTCTTTTTGACTTGCTAGGCAGTGGCTTCAATGAGAGCAGGCAGGTGAAGAGCATGTGTTCTAGTGAGACATACATACATCTTCCAATGGTGTGTACTGGGAACAGAGGACAGAGAAAGGACATTTAAATAGGGCCTGAGAGATGATGAGGAGTTTTATGGAGACATAGGGAGGGCATTCAGGGATCAGAAAAAAGTCTGAGAGGGTAAGTGTGCCAGAATGGGAGGGGAAAAAAATGGAAAGGCAGGTGGTGGGTGCATCCAGAATGTGGAGGCTTTCCCTCATTTCTGTGGGTGATGGGGTGGTAGCAGGGTCTCAAAGGGCAGGCAAGGTATTTTTCCTACCCGGTGGAGACTTTCATTTCAGGGAATCCTAGTGCCTTCCTATGAGTTTGATACAGAAATTCTGCTTCTAAAATTGAGTATGTGTTGCATTAAGTTGCCCACAGAAAGACTTAATATGTTTTCTTAATCCTAAGGTTAGTGTTAGTGTACATGTGTGTACAAGTGCAATTGTGTATGTATACATCAGGCCCTGTGCTAAGCACTTGTAAGTATTTAAAATGTTTTATTATGAAATACATCATCTACAAAGAGTGAATGGACTATATGGCTGGGGAGGTAGCTTGGTGACAAAGCATTTACCTAGCATGCACAAAGTCCTGGGTTTGAGTACCAGCACTGCAAAACAAAAACATATTTGTATATGAAAAGTAAAGATAAAATGGTGAACCTCTGCTCACCTTCCACTTAGGTTAAGAACTAGAACTATTATTCCTGATTCCAGTTAATCATTTCTTTGGTTTCTTTCTTTCTTCTTTTTTTGGTAGTACTGGGGATTGAGCCTGGGGCCTCACACATGATGGACAGATACTGTGTCACTGAGCTACATCCCTACACCTTTCTTAATTTTATTTTAAGGCAGGGTCTCACTAAGTTGCCCAGGTTGACTTTGAACTTGCCATCCTCCTACATTACCTTTCTGAGTAGCTGGGACTACAGGAGTGGCCATCATGTGTAGCTTAAGAATCTTTTAAAAGGCCTGGCACAGTGGTGCATGCCTGTAATCCCAAGTGATTCTGTAGGCTGAGGCAGGTGGATTGCAAGTTTGAAGCCAGCCTCAGCAACTTAGTGAGGTCCTGAACAACTTAGCAAGACCCTGTCTCAAAAAACAAAAAACAAAAAAAACTTGGGGATGTAGCTCAGTGGTAGGGCACCCCGGGATTCAATTCCCACTACCAAAAGAAAAAAAAATCTTCAAAAATTTTTTTCTCATTCAGGTATAATTTATATACTGTGACATTCAACTTTTTTAGTTTATAGTTCTGTAAATTCTGACAAGCACAGAGTTGTATAGCTACTATCACTATGAAGAAATAGAAGGTCTCCTCAACCCCATCAAAATCCTGCTGCTACCACCCCCAGCCCTGACAACCACTGTCTCTAAGTTGCCCTTTCCAGAATGCCTTATGAATGGAATCATATAGTGCATATGCCCTTGCTTTCCTTTAGAGTTCTATCTCCTGTGTGTTAATCCTTAAACAACAATTGATTGTTAAATAGAAGTTCAACTCTGGATGTGTAAGGAAGGGGCCTGGTCTGGCCTTGGCTTTCCTGAGGGTGAGGTCACGAGTGAGTCCTAGGAAACACAATTTGAGTACCTGACAGAGACTCGGTATCTGCAGGTATATGATTACAAGGGATGGGTTCCTCTGGATTTTCTGTTTTGGAGTTCCTGTGACCTACCTTCATCTCCCAGGAGCAGGTCAAAGCAGGACCCATCTTTGAATGAAATGAATGCCTTCAGTTCAGTTGGTTCAGGGTCTGGAGCTTAGGAGGGACAGCAGGAACTTGATCAGCACAAGGCCAAGCCAAATCCAGTTAGTATTCACCAGAGGTTGTGCTCATGGTGCAGGATGGTGTCGTGGCAGTGAGTCTAGGGTAATGACAATTCCTGTGTCTGCTTGGGTCCTCGTGTCAGGTTGGACTGGTTTCTCCCCATGTTTGGGGTGATTGTCACCTTGGGAATCTGCCTTCTCTGTTCTCTGTGTTAATCTGTTGTTTCTTGTACCCCATGTCATCATCCTTCTTAGATTACCCTCTTGTTTGGGAAGTGCATTCTCTATCCTTGGTAAAAAAAAGGAGAAAGATTCTATGTCACATTGTTCATCTGACAATATGTTTTTGAACCTAGATAGCCTTGTACTTGCCAGGCAAGAGTCCTACAACTTATCTACTCCTCCAGCCCTTTTAATTTTTTCCTTTGAGTCAAGATATGACTAAATTGTCAAGGCTGGATTTGCAACTTGCCCCACCCCCCCTTTTTTTTTAAGTACTGGGGATTGAACCCAGGGACACTTAAATACATTCCCACATCCCCAGCCCTTTTTATTTTTTATTTTGAGATAGGGTCTCATTAAGTTGCTTAGGACCTTACTAAGTTGCTGAGGCTGTCCTTGACCTTGAAATCCTCCTGCCTCAACCTCCCAAATTGCTGGGATTATAGGTATGTGCCACTGCACCTGGCTCTTGGCGATATCCTGATTTGTCAATTGGTGCCTTAACTGGGCAGGGGATCCCAGGGGTTGGCCCACCCTTCCTTCCTCCCTCCCTCCCTCCCTCCCTCCCTTCCTTCCTTCCTTCCTTCCACAAAGCTATGCACATGCTAAGTAAATGCTTTACCATTGAGCTAGACCACAACCCTTTTTAAAATTTTTATTTTGAGACAGGGTCTTGCTAAGTTATCCAGGCTGTGTCTCTGCTCAGCCTCCCAAGTAGTTGGGATTATAGATGTGTACCACTGTGCCCAGTCAGGGACTGACATTTTCATTCTGAGCTTTGTGTATAAGTCTCCTTTGTCTTGTTCTCAACATTGCTGTTGAAATGTCTGAAACCATTTTTGACTTCTTGACCCTTTCTCTTGGAAGCCTATAGAACCTTCTCTTTCCCTAGAGTTGAGAGATTTGAGTGATCTCTTTGTAGTTTGGGTAATTTTACCTTTGCAGGGCCCTATGTATTTTAGTTTGGTAAGTCATATTCTTCAGTTTTCTTTCTTTTTTTTTTTTTTAAGAGAGAGAGAGGGAGAGAGAGAGAATTTTAATATTTATTTTTAGTTTTTCGGTGGACACAACATCTTTGTTTGTATGTGATGCTGAGGATCGAACCCGGGCCGCACGCATGCCAGGCGAGCGTGCTACCGCTTGAGCCACATCCCCAGCCCATATTCTTCAGTTTTTAGCATGTGTAGTTGCTGGTCCTGAGGGCTTCTAGGGATGTGGAAGGTTAAATGGCAGGAGAGCATTAAGAAGGCACAGTCGTAGTGACCAGAAGAGTGATGTGAGCTCTTTAGACCCAGCCTCCTCTGCCCACAGCCCAGCTCAAGGGAAGATTGAGGAGGAAGAAGAGGAGGAGCTGGAGGAGACTGTGCAAGAGAAGAAGCTGCGCTTGGCCAAACTCTACCTTGAGCAGCTCAGGCAGCAAGGTGAGCCATGGGCAGGCCAGCCAAAGGCCAGGGACTCTGCTGAAGCCTTCCTTCCTGTCCCTGCTACAGCCTCAGCTACCTGACATGCGACTGACACAGTTGCTCAGTGGCTGCCAAGGCTTGCCAGTGTTGGCTGCCTTGTGGGCGTGGCTGAGAGCTCCAGTGGTCCTTCAGGGGCAGGCTAGACCTGCAGGGGGCTTTAGACCGATCTGATAAGTTAGGAGGAGATTGTCCAAACTTGCATCCATTCTGTGGAGGTGGACTGAACTTCCCACTGGACATAGACCAAGCATTTAGGGCCCAGCCCTGGAGTGGAGCTGTGGAGGTGGAAATGGAAAGGGAAAAGAAGGACCTTAGCCCTGGTTTATGTGAATCGATCTGTCCTGCACAGAGGAGGAGAAGGCTGAGGCTCGTGAATTTGAGGAGGACCAGGTGGCAGGGCGCCTGAAAGAGGATGTGGTGAGTTTGGAGGGAAGGTGAGTTCTGGGGGAGGTTGGTCCTGCTCCCAGGACCTCAGTCCTCTCTTTTTCTCCATACAGCTTGAGCAGAGAGGCCAGTTGCAGAAGTCAGTCGCAAAGGAGGTAAGAGGGCAGGGCACTTTGCTATGAGGTTAGAGGGAAAATCACTTGTTCTACCTAGATTAGCAGGCAGATGGTCCAGTGGGGCTCAGGTTGTGGGGTTCTTTGTTCGAGACACAGTGTATACCTGGGCAGATATGGTTTGGTAAGGTTCTCATCCTTGGCAGCCATTGGTCTTGTTTTCCTTTTGGCCAATGTGGGTGGGAAAGGATGGTGTTGGGGGTGGGTCTGATAATGCCCCTGACTGCAGTGACCCAGCATCTTGCCTGCCCAGATCCAGGCCCCAGCCCCGGACGACATTCGAGTTTTACGGGGCCACCAGCTGTCCATCACGTGTTTGGTCATCACTCCTGATGACTTGGCCATATTCTCCGCCGCCAAAGACTGCACAATCATTAAGTGTGAGTGAGATCCTGGGTAGGATGTAGCCCCTGGGGATAGCCTGGAGAGCAGATTTGGGGAGAGGGAGCCATCATGGCAAACTGAGCTCAGATGGGGGAAGTCTTCAGGTTTTCTATCAAAGAGGAGCTTTCTGGGTAGTAGCAGTTGCTTTTGCTCAGCAGTTGGGCTTATGAGCTCTGTGGAACTGGAGACCATTAAGCAAAGAAAGGACAATGACTTAACAGGAATGAAGCTGCAGGTGGGTGGTTGAACTGGAAGATGTTTGAGGTTCTGCACAAACTAGGATTGAGTCTCTAGTCCTTCTGGGTTCCCAGCTATCAACAGCTGAGCACAGTCCTCATCCACCCACAGTAATCACAGGAAGAACTCAATACCTTCAGTCCCAAAATACTTAATTTTTTTTTTTAGTTTTTTGCAGTTCTGGGGACCAAACCCAGGGCCTTGTGCATGGTATGCAAGCTCTTCCACTGAGCTATGCCACCAGTCCCCAGAGCACTTTTGCATCCCTTCCTTTTTGGGGGCTTCATGGTGTTGATTGGGACTACTACCCCCACTTAACTGGAAACTGATGTGACTTGTCCAGAGGTTCACAGTAGCTGAACTAGGTACTTTGACTCGAGTTCCCTTTTTCCTTGCTACCCCTTGAGGGGGTTGCCAAAGTCTGTCCTGTCCCCCATCCCAATATCCTCTGTCCTCTTCTGGTGACAGGGAGTGTGGAGAGTGGACAGAAACTGCATGTGATCCCACGTGTCAAGAAGGATACTGAGGGCCAGCCTCCTGGCCATTGCACCCACATACTCTGCATGGCCATCTCTTCTGACGGCAAGTATCTTGTAAGACTTGGTTGACCCTGGGGCAGGTAGGAGTCTGGGTATGTAGTGCATGCCTGTAGCCATGGTTCTCATCCCTGCAGGCCTCGGGCGACCGCAGTAAGCTCATTCTCATTTGGGAGGCTGAGAGCTGCCAGCACCTATATACCTTCACAGGACACCGGGATGCTGTGTCGGTGAGGAGCTGGGCCTTCCTGGATGTTTAGCAGGCACCTGTGGAGTAGGCCTAGCACTGAGCTAGGGGTCTGCTGTCCTTAGGGAACCTGTACTCTGGGGTAGTTGAGTGGTGTGTAAAGGACAAAAATGGGCTGATGGCATGGGGAGTTGCTAAGGGAGACCAAGTTCAGATTGCACAGGGTCAGGTCAGAGAAGCCTTAAGAACTCTGTATCTGCTTAAGGGTACACAGGCATGCTCCTGGCTTATACAAAGCCTCATGGAGGGACCTCACAGAGTGTTCTTGGAAAAGCTGGCTTCCTGTGTTATGTGACTTGCTTTCAAGAGGTCCTCCCTAAGCTCGACCTCTGTCTTCTGCTATAGTCCAGGTCCCCTTTTGCCTTCTCTCCATGGATCCTTAGGGGCTGGCATTCCGCAAAGGCACCCACCAGCTTTATAGCACATCCCATGACCGCTCTGTGAAGGTGTGGAATGTGGCAGAGAACTCCTATGTGGAGACACTGTGAGTATCCTCAGGCAGAGGGTGCATGGATACAGGTGTGTGGGTTCATTTGTGACCCCATCCCACTCTATCCTGCCCTCAAGCTTTGGGCACCAGGATGCTGTGGCTGCACTGGATGCTCTGAGCCGGGAGTGCTGCGTGACAGCTGGTGGCCGGGATGGGACTGTGCGCGTATGGAAGATCCCTGAGGAGTCTCAGCTTGTCTTCTATGGCCATCAGTAAGGCAGCCATCATGCCAGATGGGAGGGCTCCATGAATGGGGTGTGGATCTGGGCCATGCCTCTAACAGCCCCTTTCTCTAGGGGTTCCATTGACTGTATCCATCTCATCAATGAGGGGCACATGGTGTCAGGTGCAGATGATGGGTAAGAGCTGCCTTTTAAGTGCATTAGTTATACATAATGGTGAGGTTTACTTTGGCATATTTATAAATGCATATGATATAATTTTTTTTCCATTTAAGTCCCCCTTCCTTTTTTCCTTCCTCTCCCTAGTCCCCTGCTGCCTTTTTCATTGTGGGGGGGGGGCAGGGGAGGTGTTATTAGGGATTGAATTTGGCACTCGACCACAATGAGCCACATCCCCAGCCCTATTTTGTGTTTTATTTAGAGACAGGGTCTCACTGAGTTGCTTAGTGCCTCAGCCTCCTGAGCTCCTGGGATTATATGCATGTGCCACTGTACCTGATCCCGCTGCTGCCTTTTTGATGCTTCTGATTACTGTCCGTGATTGGGCCCTGAACTTGCCTAGTAGACTACCCTTTATAGAGGAGGTGTAATTGTTTTCATAGACAAAGTGCTGGTGACTTGTTTACACCTTACAGCTGTTGTGTGTGCACTTGATTCCTACTGCTCTGTGCCTTTCTCTCCTGCCCCACCCCTCATTGCATGCCCCGTCTACAGCTCTGTGGCCTTATGGAGCCTCTCTAAGAAGCGGCCACTTGTCCTACATCGTGAAGCTCATGGACTGCAGGGGATGCCAGGCCTGGAGCAGCCCTTCTGGGTGTCATCAGTGGCAGCCTTACTTAACACGGACCTGGTGGCCACAGGTAGGGACCCTGTGAGGTGGGGAGTGGGGTGGGTCCAGGGTGGCTGCTACAGGGGTTGCTCACTATCTGTTTATTCCTCAGGCTCCCACAACAACTGTGTGAAGCTTTGGCAATGCGGGGAGGGCTTCCAGTGTCTTGACCATCTCTTTGACATCCCCCTGGTAAGTGGGACTTGACTGTTTAGCCTGTCTTTGCCACACTCCCTGGGCCCCTGGAGTCCCTGGTCCTTGGAATGTGCTCATTGACTTCTTCCTGACAGAAGCAACCCTTATTAGGGCTATGCCAGTTCCTAGCACAGAGTCTGACAGGAACCCTCTCTTCTTTCCTCCTCTGCCCCTTCCCTTCCTCCACTGCTCTCCCTGTCCCAGGACATGTTCTGGGTGTCGGGTACAAGGGCAAAAGCACAAAGGCCTCGTGCTGTGATTGGTTCTGCATGACTGGAACATGTGGAATTGACCATCTGTGCTGAGCGACCTGAGGGAGAACCACAGGATCTGTCAGTGATGTGCTGAGTGTAGGCCTCGGACAGTGAAGGTGATCCTGGTGTCGCTGATGCCCCACAACCAGGAGCCAGGCCCCAGGCCCTGCTCTTGATGGAATTAGTGTACACTATCTTCTTAATCCTCCCCAACCCCCTGCCAAACTGGTGCTCTACCTCCCTGTTTCACAGATATGGAGGCCGAGGCCCTGAGGGGTAAAGGGCTGACCAAGCAGGGATTTCATTCTCAAGCCTGTGACCATGATACTAGGTGTTGTTAGCTCTAATGTTTTAACCATGTTCCTTTTTCTTCTCAGGTGGGTTTTATCAACAGTCTCAAGTTTTCCAGTTCTGGGGACTTCCTGGTAGCTGGAGTAGGACAGGAACACAGGTACATGATGACCCCAAAGGGTTGAGACTGAGGGGTAAGATGGTGCTGGCTGGGCAGCCTGGTGGGGATGGGAGTAAAGACTGGGTGGGGGCTGAGCGGTCTCAGCTGTTCTCTGGTTCTCTAGGCTTGGCCGATGGTGGCGGATCAAAGAGGCACAGAACTCAGTCTGCATCATCCCACTCCGCAGGGTTGCCGGACCCCCAGCCTCCAGCTCCTGATGCTTCATCTTCCTTATTTAAGTTCTTACCAGGTCCTGCCCCACTTTTTGTATTAAATGCCTCCCTTTGTATACTTTGTGTCTTGCAGCTTCTGAGAGGGTGAAGCTGACAGGGACTGTGAATTGGCAGAGGCCTGGGGACGGGCAGAACTCCCATGGGCTCTCAACTCTGTCCTTCTGTTGACCTGAGACTCTTTATTGTTTTCCAAAGAACTCTGTAAGGGGCTTTCAGCTGACTTCTGGCTTCTAGTCCCTGGGTATCCTGTATGACCTCATTAAGCTCACTCCCCACTCTGCTCTGGGCTGGAGCGGGAGGAAGCTGCTTATCCTTCAAATGTAATTGACCATCCGATTATGTATAAGGAATGGTGCTGGGGCCTGAAAACTGAAGTGGAGACCACTGGGCTTGCCAGTCAGGCTGACCTACCAGGTCAGGAAGCTGAGATAGGGGTCTTTTGTGGGGGTCGGACCCTGGACTGAAGCCTATTGCCTGAGAACAAGGTCAGAGGTGGAGAGAGCACTGTCCTATCTCCAAATGGCAGAGCCAGGTCACATCACCCATCACAGCAAGAACCCAGCTGGATAAATGTATCAAAGTGATGTTCACTTTCTCTAATTATAAAATTAGGTAATTTACTGGGCGAAACTGACAAGGAGTTGGAGAGGTGTAGGAGTGCAACGAAGGCACCTCCTCTTAGCAGAAAAATGAGAAGGGGGGTTGAGGAAATCTTTAGTTCTTTGGGCCCAACAGCTTCACCTCTCAAGGGGTGATGTGGTCCCCTCAGGAAAGGAAGCCACAGCTCCTCCCAGCTCCCATGCTCAGGAGGCTTCCCGCCTCACACTGATGTGCCTTGCATTTGTCCTGGGGCCAGGGAGGGGGTGATGTTTAGTGAGCCCTTGAAAATCCCGTTTTGGATCAGAAGATATCGGTGGAATTCATTTTGTTGTATATCCTGCCTCAGTTGAGCTCAGCAGTGGCAAATATATCCTCTAAATGACTTGGGAAGCAACATGGAAAAGCTCCTGAGCATGTGAACCCTTTCTGATTAGTATACTCCCAGGGAGGAATTACAGTTTGAGATGGAACAGCCCTGTGAAGATATTTCTCCTGTGGCTTCTATTCTGCTCCGCCTTGCTCTGCTGAGGCTTCCCTGCTGCACTTGGATTCTTGAGCAGCAGCTGCCATCACCGAACCTTGTGCCTTCAGCCTTTTCCCAGGCCCTTTTTTTCCACTTGCTTTGGCCAAGATCCAGCTATTCCATGAGGATGTGCCTTCCACCCAGCTCTCAGAGGTAGAGGGGATACTCAAAATGTCTCCTGCGTCATGTAGTTATTGCTAGGAGACAAGTCATCAAAACTTAGGGTCTTAGCACAGTTATTGCCCATGTGTCTATAGGTCACCTGAGTGCTTCCCTCTGGTCTGAACTGTAGCTCTGGGCTGGAGGCTGTACTGACCTTGTTTGATCTGTATTTGGAGGCTGTCTGGCAGTGGGCCTGTCTAAGCTATAGGCTAGGAAAACTGAACACTGAAAGGTGTTTGGTCATTCACCTGCAGGCTGGCTCTGGAGAAGATTCTAGGACAGTGAGCAGAAACATGGAAGTCATGTAGAGGCCCAAGTGGATGGTGATATGGCAGATGAGCAAATATTACTAAGCTACTCTCCTTTCTGCCCAAGAATGGGCCTAGGAGTTATGTCTGAACCTCTGAACCTAATCTAGTCCTTGTACTAGAACTGGTCACAAGCTTTGACTCTAAAGAAAGAAACAGTATCCAGGAGGTGAAAGCAGTGGAGCTGACCACCTTTCTAGGATGGTCCTGGGCCTGTGTTCTGGGCTTTATCTTTTTGCAGCCCAGGGGTGTATCCTCTGGTGGCAGTGACAAGGGTTGAGGCCACTTCATGGAGCTGGTGATAATACCTGTCCTGGACACCTGTGGTTTTATCTACCAGGTTACTTATCTTCTTTTTCTTCTGGAGATGGGACCCCAGTTTCTCTTGGAAAACTGTCCCTTTGCCCATGTAGCCTGTCTGTCCATACATCCATTCAACAAAGCTTGAATTCCAGTGATACTCAGCTCCTATTCTGGGCCCTGAGGCTACAGAATTGAACTGGAGAAGGTTCCTGCATTTAAGAAGCTCACTTCCAGGAGATCATTAAAAAAATATAAACAAGCAAACACATAACATTCAGATGACCAGTGGTATGAAGATTGAAACAAAGTAAAATGACTGGGGCGGCCTCACAGGGGTAGATGTTCTGAGATCTCTGGAGAAGGGATGTGAGACCTGAATAATGGTGGATGGAAGAAAGGGCACATCCCCATGGTTACCCCCACCAAAGGCCCCAAGATAAAAGCAGCAGAGGGGTGCCAGTGTGGTGGATGAGATGATGGAAAGATGGGAGAGTGACTTGGGGAGGGCAGGCCAGTTCAGGTGGGAACCTAGGGTCCTGGGAGAGTCTTGGGATTTTATTCACATGTAATGGGACCATGAAAAGATTGAGAGTAAAGTGACCGGATCTGGTTCACATTAAAAAGATAAGGGTTGGGGTTGTGACTCAGCAGTAGAACGCTTGCCTAGCATGTGTGAGTCCCTGGGTTCTATCCTCAACCACATAAAAATAAATAAAATAAAGGTATCATGTCCAACTAGAACTAAAAAAATAAATATTAAAAAAACACGGAACAACAAGAAAAAACTTAAAAAATAAAACAGTGGGGCCTTGTGCAGTGGTGTATACCTGTAATCCCAGTGGCAAGGGAGATTGAGGCAGGAGGATTGTAAGTTCAAAGCTAGCCTCAGCAAAAGCAGGATGCTAAGCAACTCAGTGAGATCCTGTCTCTAAATAAAATATAAAATAGGGCTGGGGATGTGGTTCAGTGGTTGAGTCCCTGAGTTCAATCTCCCGTACAAAAAAACAAAAACAGTGGGCTGAGGATATAGCTCATTTGGTAGACTGCTTGCCTCTCATGCACAAGCCCCTGGGTTTAATCCCCAGCACCATACACAAACACACACACACAAGCCCCTGGGTTCAATCCCCAGCACCACACACACACACACACACATACACACTCACACTCTGGCTGCTGTATGGAAAATTGATTAAGGGTGAGGCTTTGGGGTAGAAGAGAGGCAAGCTATAGTAGTACTGTAGCAGGTAAGAGATGATGGTGTCTTCAGGGCATAATAGCAGGTGGGGACACAAAGCCACGTGTGAGATGGGTGTTGGAGGTTGAGTTGACAAATCTTTTTTGATAACATTTTAAAAAAATATTTAGTTGTGGACGCATACCTTTATTTTATCTTTCTGTGGTGCTGAGGATCCAACTCAGTGCTTCACATACGCTAGGCGAGCACTCTTTCTCTGAGCCACAACCCCAGTCCCAGAGTTGACACATCTTACTGATGGATTGCTTGTGGAATGTGAGAAACAGTGGTGACATATGGTTTGAGTGGAGGACTCCTGTTTGCAGGGTCCAGTAGACACAGGGAAATTGAGTGTACTATGAGCTCACTGCTGTGTATTTGTATTATTGCCTGACTGAAGCCATGGAGTTCGGGGCTATATGCACTACCCCTATTCAGGGGTTTGGGTGGGGCTCTTAGCTGGCCAATTGGATTATCAAATTTCTGTGGCCATGATGATTTTGGAGGGGTGGGCACATAAATTTTGTTAATCCAGTTAGTTGGATTTAAATTTGGGATTCTTATTTGAAGCTTTGGAAAAAGTTTTGTTCGGCTATGAAGTGGGAAGCGCCAGTAATCAGTTTATCATCTTGGTGTGTGTGTTGGGGAAATTAGAGCGAGAAAGGCAGGGGGTTAGAGGGAAAGAGGCGGGTAATCTACTGAGAAAAGGAAAAGGAGCATGAGGGAGTGTGTGGAGCCAGGAGAGCATTGTTAGATCTTCTGCATTCAGTTATGCCTCTGCTGGCCAGCCCTCCTTCTATCCAGTTGGAGTTTCACCCGTAGATGGGGCACCAAGAAACAGTGAGGTAGATGCTCTTGAGGGCATCCATTCCACTCAGTTCTAGGGATGTTGGGACCTACCTGGGTCATGCAGGGGTCATGCAGGTAGGATCTTCCTCAAAGATATGCTTCCCAGGCCTTCCTACCACTCAAGAGAGAAGGCAGTGACAGCTGGGATAGAAAGGGGTTGGTTGCTGGCTCTTCTCCAAGTGCTTGTTCCACTCTCTTACCTCTCCCTCCCCTGCTAATGTACCACATCTCTGTCTCAGGCTTTTCCTCTCTTCTTTCTTCCACCTCTAACTTTTCAGTGCTTGCTCATTTGGTTGCTGTCCAGATCTCGGTGCTGAATGCACCTTCCTGATGCAGAAAGTTTCCTCAATCACAGGCCAGTCACGTCCTGATCACCTCTGCCCCTATGGGGGCACTGGGCACAAGGAAGAACAACAACAGGATCTTCCGTAAGAATGAAGTGAAACATCTCAGGACCTGAGGACTTCAGACCTCTCCAGGGAAGCAGTCTGGTCCTGGTGTACTTTACAAGATCCCATTCATTCATTCATGAATACTTACTTAGTACTTGCAATGTGCCAGCACTGTTCAGCCCATGGAGACACAAATGAGGAAAATGCTCAGACTTTGCCCAGTAAGAGCTGGACAGGAAAAGACAAAAGCTAGCAAGGTGATGGCATAAGATCAGATGGTGACTGCTGCCCCCTACCCACATGGGCAGCTGTACTTAAGGTCGCTCATGTGAATTTCCAGGGACACCAAATAAAACACAGACACACACTTTACCTTTAAACAAGCTTCAGGATGGCTCCTCTGCTCTCAGCCCCAAGCTCCCCAAATGGGAGAGCGAGGGAAAGTCACAAGAGGCTGGTGAGAGAGAGTGAGCACGTTTGGAAGTGGGCTTTTATTGGGGGACCCTTATTCTTAGAAAGTTCCATACAAAAAAAGTCAGAAGGGGCAGGGTTACAAAGGACAGGTGAGTGTAATTCAACCCAAGGAGCTATAGTGTGACACAGCTACGTCTGAAGACAAGTCCTCAAACTTCTGGGACTAGGGCAATGTCCAGGTCACCACGAGATGTAGTGATGGTCAAAGCCTCTCCGCTCCAGGACGGAAGACCGCGAATCATTCAGAGTGGCTCCCCACAGGCGACCATAATGGACAGAGATCTATAAAAGGGCCCTGGGGTTTCTCCAAGAGCAGGATCCACTAAGTCAACTCCTGGGTCCTGCTGGGAGGCCTGCCATGCTGGAATCTATAGGCAACAGTCACTTATCTGGGGGTGGGGCTGTTGCAGAAGAAATGACCAGGGCAGGGGCTGATGGAGAGGGAACATCCTAGTACAACTCACTCCAGGAAACCTAATGTTTTCCTCTTCAGGCAATGGGGCATGTGAAGAGGTCTGATCCCATTGGGACCTCAATGACCTCTCCTTTCATCTCTCTACCCCTCCCCAAAGGGGTCTAATTAGGATCTATCTGGGGGAACTCATGGAAAGAGGATCAGAGAATAATGGAGATGGTAAAGGGAAATAGACTGCAAAGTACTCGAACTACCTAGACAGGGTCGTCCACAGTGGTCATGAGGGGCTTATTTCTTTTTCTGGGGGAGGTCTTGATGCACTTTGTTTATTTGCAATCTGTCCCAGGAGGCAGAGTGTCTACATATTCAGAGCCCCAATCTGATGACTTTACCACTAAGCTATATCCCCAGCTCTCTTTCACTTTTTGAGACAATTTCTCACTAAGTTGCCGAAGCTAGCCTTAAACATGCTATCCTCCTGGCTCAGTCTCCAGAGCCACTGGGATTACAGATTGAACCACCACACCTGTCTATTTATATATTCATATTGTAATGATCATTTGGATTATTTCTAAGTTTTGGTGATTATGAATAGAATGGTTATCAATATTTGTAGGCACAAGTTTTCATTTATTTCATTTATTTGTTCATCATTAAGAGTTCTTTTATCAGTTCTTTTAAATTTTATTTACTTGTTGGTATGTGGTGCTGAGGATCAAACCCCGTGACAGGCAAGTGCTCTGCCACTGAGTCATGACCTAAGCCCTTTTATCAGTTCTTTTAGGAACTCTTTTTTTTTTTTTTTTAGAAAGAGAGAGAGAGAGAGAGAGAGAGAGAGGAGAGAGAGAGAATTTTAATATTATTTTTTAGTTTTCGGCGGACACAACATCTTTGTTTGTATGTGGTGCTGAGGATCGAACCTGGGCAGCACACATGCCAGGCGAGCGCGCTACCTCTTGAGCCACATCCCCAGCCCTTTTAGGAGCTCTTTATAAGGTTAAAGAAGTACTCTATTTCTGGTTTGCTGAGTTTTTAATCATGTTAAAAAATTTTAAATGCTCTTTTTGAATCAATTGATACAATGATACAATCATGTGATGTTTAGTCTGTTCACATGATGGGTTATATTGGTTTATTTATTTTTAGTACTGAAGATTGAACCCAGGGGCACTTAACCATTGAGCCACATCCTCAGCTCTTTTTTGTATTTTATTTAGAGACAGGGTATTGATGAGTTGCTTAGGCCCTTGTTAAATTGCTGAGGCTGGCTTTGAACTCACGAGCCTCTCATGCTGCTGAGATTATAGGCATGCACCACCACGCCTGACATATTAGTTGATTTTCAACTATTGAACCATTCTTATATTCCTAGGATAATTTCCATTGGCCATGTGTATGATTTTTTAAAAAATATTTGATGAGCCAATATTTTGTTGATTATTTTTATTTCTCTGTTTACAGAGAATATAGTCTGTATTTTATTTTCTTGTAATGCTTTTGGCATTAGGGTAATTCTGGCCTTTAAAATCCCTTGGAAATTGGTCCCTTCTGTTCTAACCTCTGGAAGAGATTGTGTGGAATTGCTACTATTTATTTCTTAAATATTTGGTAGAATATGACAGTATCTTGGTCTAGAATTTTATTTATTGGAATTAAAAAAAAATTTTTTAGTTGTAGATGGACACAATATCTTTATTTTATTCATTTATTTTTATGTGGTGCTGAGGATCAAATCCAGTGCCTAATGTATGCAAGTCAAGCGCTCTACCACTGAGTCACAACCCCAGCCTTATTGGAAAATTTTTAATGTCAAAATTAATTTTTTTAATAGACACGAAACTATTTTGGATTGTCTATTTCTTCTTGAGTGAGTTTTGGTACTTTGGGACTTTCAGTGTATTTGCCTCTTTTTATTTTTTATGGGGGTTGTTAGGGTTCAAACCCAGGGCTCCACAAATGCTAGGCAAGTGCCTGAGGAATATGTGTGTGTGTATACACACACACACACACCAGGAATTGAAACCAGGAAACTTAATCACTGAAACACATCTCCAGCCCTTTTTATTTGAGACAGGGTCTTGCTAAGTTGCTGAGGCTGATCTCAAATTTGACACCTCCTGCTCCAACCTCCCAAGTCACTGGGATTAAAGGCATGTGCCACCATTCCTGGCTCTCCTTCACTTTTAAAGAGTAATTTCACTGATTATTTTTAAGTCAACAGTTTAAATATTTCACTCCATTCTCCTTTATTTACTTGATTTCTGATGATAAGTTTGTTGTATTTATTATCTTTGCTCCTCCATGAGATATTCCCCCACATTCCTAGCTTTTCAAGAATTTTGTCTTTCCAGTACTTTGAATATGGTATGCATGGGTGTAGTTTTTTGGTTTTTATTCTGCTTGGTATTCTTTGATTTTCTTGGGTTTATGGTTTAGTATCTACCATTAATCTGTAAAATTATTGGCCATTATTTCTGCAAATATTTTTCTGTCTCCATTCTCTTTCCTCTCTTTTTGGTATTCCAGTTACACTTATGTCACACATTTTAAAAATTGTCCCTCAGTTCTTGGATCTTCTGTTTTGTTTTTCTCATTCTTTTCCCTTTCAATTTCAGTTTGGGAAGATTCTATTGGCATATTTTCATGCTCACTAATTCTTTTCTCAGCCATGTCAAGCCTATTGATGCCCACAAGAAGACATTCTTTATTTCTGTGATGGTGTTTGTTTCCAGAATTTTCTTTGGATTCTTTCTTAGGGTTTCTGTCTCTCTACTTGCATTACCTATTTATTCTGGCATACTTTCCCATTTGAACCCTTTGCATATTAATCTTAGTTATTTTAAATCCCATCTGATAATTTCAACATCTATGTATCTGAATTTGATTCTAATGATCATTTTGTCTCTTCAAATGGCTTGTATTTTGCCTTTAGTATACCTTGTAATTATTTTTTTAGTTTTACAATTTTTTAATTTTTATTTTATTTCTTATATATGACAACAGAATGCATTACAATTCATATTACACATATAGAGCACATTTTTCATATTTCTGGTTGTATACAAAGAAGAGTCACACCATTGTGTCTTCATACATATACTTAAGGTAATGATGTCCATCTCATTCCACCGTCTTTCCTATTCCCATACCTCCCTTTTGCCCTATCAGAGTTCATCTGATCTTCCCAAGCACCCTGCCCCAACCACATTATGAATCAGCATCCTTAAATCAGAGAAAACATTCAGCATTTGTTTTTTGGGGATTGGCTAACTTCACTTAGCATTATCTTCTCCAACTTCATCCATTTACCTGCAAATGCAGGTAAATGATTTTATTCTCTTATAATGCTTACAATTACAAGGTATACTAAAGGCAAAATACACACAATGGAATAATATTCCATTGCGTATATATGCCACATTTTCTTTATCCATTCATGTACCAAAGGGCATCTATGTTGGTTCCAAAGTTTAACTATTGTGAATTGTGCTGCTGTAAACATTGATGTGGCTGTGCCCCTGTAGTATGCTGTTTTTAAGTCCTTTGGGTATAGACTGAGGAGTGGTATAGCTGGGTCAAATGGTGGTTCCATTCCCAGTTTTCCAAGGAATCTCCATATTGCTTTCCATATTGGTTGCACCAATTTGCAGTCCCACCAGCAATATATGAATCTGCCTTTTCCCCCCACATCTTCACCAACACTTATTGTTTGTATTCTTAATACAAACATTCTGACTGGATTGAGATGAAATCTTAGAGTAGTTTTGATTTGCATTTCTCTAATTGCTAGAGATGTTTAACTTTTTTTAATTGAAAGTTGGATAATAGGAATGGAGGGTAAGTAGGCTTTAGTGTGAGAATTTGTTTAAATCTGCTAGGATTTAGACTGTGTTTAGAATCCATCACTTTAAATGTTTTCTCATCATTGATAATCCCCTTTTCTTATTTCTCTTCTTCCTGAAGAATTCCCTTTAACATTTCTTTAAGAGCTTGTCTGCTGAAATGCAGTCTCTTATTTTCTTAATTTGAGAGTGTCCTTTTTAAAAAAAAATTGTCTTTACTTATAGGTTGACACAATACCTTTATTTTATTTTTATGTGGTGCTGAGGATCGAACCCAGTGCCTCACACATATTAGGGAAGTGCTCTAATACTGAGCTACAACCCCAGCCCTTGAGAGAGTCTTTATATCACCATTATTCTGGTAGGTGTTAGAGTCTGTAAACAAGTCAAAATAACACTTGGCATTTTGCCAGAGAAATGTTTTAGAGTCTGTAAACAAGTCTGGATGGCGCCTGGCAAAATGCCAGAGGGAGTGGTTTGTGAAGTAACACCAGCGAGCCATTAAGTGTGGAGATTTCTTATTGGTTGACTGATGTATCTAGTTTATGCTAATTAAGATAAGCTGTGTGGAATGTATAAATACCTCTGTTGTCCTACAATAAGGCTCCCACTCCTGCTGTATCAATGTTCACAAGTTGTTCGTCACCCCCCCCCCCCCGACGTTATTTTGCTGCAGCCGGTAGGATATTTTTGCTGGACATATAATTCTAGGTGACAGTTCTTTAAGCATTTTAAAGACGTTGGTCTATGGTCTTCATGGTTTCTTTTCTTTTTTTGGTGCTGGGGATGGAACCCAGGGCCTCATATCTGCTGGGCAAGTGCTCTGTCACTGAGCTACACCCTTAGGCCAGCTTTTCATGCTTTCTGATGAAACATCCACACTCATTTAAATAATTTCTCTGCAAGTAATGCTTCACTTTTCTCTGTCTATTTTTAAGATTTTTTTCTTTCTTTGCAATTCAATAGTTTTATGAAAATTTATCTGGGCATAGTTTTGTTTGTGTATATCCTTTTTGGTGTTGGTCTAGATTCTTAATCCTGTAAATTTAAACCTTTTATCAAATTTGGGAAGTTGTTACCCTTCCCCTCCCTCCCCCCCTTCCTTCCTTCCTTTCTTCCTCTCTCTCTCCTCAGCATCCCAACTCCCTCTCTATCTTTCTTAGTAGGGATCAAACCCAGGGTTACTTTACCACAGAGCTACATCCCATTCCCAGCCTTTTTTTTTTTTAAACTTTTACATTTTGAGACAGAATCTTGCTAAGTTGTTTAGGGCCTTGCTAAATTGTTGAGGCTAGCCTCAAACTTGGAATCCTCCTGAGTCATTGGGATTACAGGTGTTTGTCACCACACCCAGCTACCCATTATTTCTTCAAATCATTTTTCAGCACTAAGTTTTTTCTCCTTTCCATCTAGGTCTCCAACAAAATGGATGTTAGTCCATTTGATATTGTTCCACAGTTCACTGAAGCTGTTTATTTTATTTTTTCTAACATTGTATTTCTGTTTTTTAGATTAGCTAATTTCTATTATTCTGTATTGAAGTTTACTCACTAATTTATCTATCATGTCTGTTCTCCTAAGGAGCCTGTCAGTAAATTCTAAATTTCATATATTGTATTTTCACTATTAAAATTTCTATTCATTCTTTTAAAATTTAGTTTTTATTTCTCTGCTGAGAATGTGTATCTTTCATTAATTTAAAAAGAGTTCGCCTTTACCTCATGGATGATGGTTATAATAACCATTGAAATCTTTGCTATTTCTAATATCAAGATTTTTTTTAAAAAAGAGAGGGGGGGAATTTTATTATTTATTTTTTAGTTTTCGGCGGACACAACATCTTTGTTTGTATGTGGTGCTGAGGATTGAACCCGGGCCGCACGCATGCCAGGCGAGCGCACTACCACTTGAGCCACATCCCCAGCCCTAATATCAAGATTTCTTGGAGAGCCCAGTTAGGTGGCACATGCTTATAATCCCAGAAACTCAGGAGGCTGAGGCAGGAGGATTGCACAGTCAAGGTCAGCCTCAGCAATTTAGCAAGGCCCTAAGCAACTTAGGGAGACCCTGTCTCAAAAAAAAAATTTATCCATGTCACTTATCATTACTTCTTTTTTCATTGCTCAATAGTATTTCATTTTATGAATATACCACAATTTGTCCATTCTTCTGTTTATAGATATTTGACTTATTTCCAGTTTTTGGCTATTATGAATACAATGCTAAGAGCAGTCCTATACAAACCTTTTTGCAAATCTTTGGTTTCATTTCCCTCTTTCT
This sequence comes from Marmota marmota marmota, assembly GCF_001458135.2. Classification (NCBI taxonomy): domain Eukaryota; kingdom Metazoa; phylum Chordata; class Mammalia; order Rodentia; family Sciuridae; genus Marmota; species Marmota marmota. The sequence goes on from NW_026000240.1 coordinate 33,232,076, forward strand.
TTCTTTTCTGTTCTTTTGTTTGTTTGTTTGTCTACCACTGAGCTACCCCTAGTCCCTTTTTATTTTTTATTTTGAGACAGGGTCTTGCTAAATTATTGAAGCTGACTTTGAACTTGTTATTCTCCTGCCTTAGCCCATAGAATTGCTGGCCATTACCCACAGAGGTTTTTGTTTCTCTTGAATAAATATCTAGGAGTTGAATTGCTGATGTAGGTGTAGGTTTGTGTTTAATCTTCAAAGAAATAGCCAAATCAATTTCCATATTGGAAGTACCATAAAAATTACCTGAGAATTTCATTTGCACTACATTTTTGCCAATATTTGCTATTTTTTCCCTGTCATTTTAGCCATCATAATGGATGTGGAATGGTTTAAATCTTATCTTTCCCTAATGACTAATGATGTTGAGCAACTTTTCATTTGTATAATGACCATTTGGATATTTTCATTTATGAAGTATTGGTTTAAGTCTTTTGTCCACTTTTATTGGTTGCTTATCTTTTTCTTTTTGAGTTTAGAAGTTCTTATATTCTGAATATAAGTCCTTTGCTGCCGCAGTCTGGCTGGGCACAAAATCACGAGCCACTCAAGCAGGAACAAACTTTATTTTTGAAACTGCTGCCAATGCCCCTTACGCTCCCGGGAAGATTGCCGACTGACCCACGCGGACCCCAACAGGAAGTCCCTCCTTCAGAATTCCCTCCTACCGCACTTCCCCAACCAATGGGAACTCTCCAGGAGTCCCATAGCAGGCCGAGGTGGACAGCAGGAGTCCAATATCCATATGAATGCAGATCTTAACATAATCATATCATCTCAATGGCTTGCTGGCGTCACCTTTCGACCAAAAATGCCATGCATCATATTACTTGGTTGTGGCTCTTAGCACTTTGCCATTATAAGGTCTTGCTTAGCATCTGAACGGTCATCTTAAGTGACAGCTGCCATTTTAAGGAAAAAGTTTTGCTTTCTCAGCATTTCTGAGAAAGACTCACCAATCCTTCATACCAACCCAGCTCTGATTCCTGAGTCTGCCCTATAAAAGCCTGGGAACTCAAGCCTGTTTTGCCTCTCTCCACTATAGAGAGATGGCCTTTATTTGTCCTTTCTGGCTTACCTGTCTCTTGTTCCTCGCTTTCCCTTCAGCCAGACATACGGATTGTAAATATTTTTTCCCCAACCTGTAGTTTAAGTGATTTTTTTGATGAACAAAAGGTTTTAATTTGGACAATGTCCAATTGATCAATATTTTATAATTAGTTTTTTTTAAAAAAAATAATTAGCATTCTGTGTCTTGATTAAGGAATTTTCATCAACTTCAGGGACACAGAATAATTCTCATAGAATTTCTTCTAGAAGTTTTATGGTTTTATTTTTTGTTTAGGTCCATGATCCATCTTGAATTAATGTTTTTTTTGGTCTATGGTGTTCAATAAGGGTCAAAATTTTTTTAAGATCAAAAACTGCATTTTCTTTCTACATTGAATTATCCTGGTACGCTTTAAAAAAAAATCAATAGACCATATAAATGTGAGTGTATTTCTGCTTCTCTATTCTGTTTCATTGATCTGTTTATTTATTCTTACAGCACATTGTTTTGGTTACTGTCACTTTATTTATTTATTTATTTTTTAGTTTTAGATGGACACAATATCTTTATTTTTATGTGGGGCTGAGAATCGAACCCAGTGCCTCATGCATGTTAGGCGATCGCGCTACCACTTGAGCCACATTCCCAGCCCGTACTGTCACTTTATAATGAGTCTTAAAATGAGATAATGTAACTCCCTCACCTTTTTACTACTATATCAAGAATTTCCCAACAGTTCATTGATGTATAGAAATACAGTTGAATTTTGTATATTTCCTTTGTATCTTAAAAAAAAATGATGCCTTTTATTCTTTTTCTTTTTTGATACTGGGTATTGACCTAGGGGCATTTAACCACTGAGCCACATCCCTAGCCCTTTTTATTTTTTTATTTTGAAACAAGGTCTTGCTAAGTTGCTTAGGGTCTTGCTAAGTTGCTGAGGCTGGCTTTGAACTTGTGATTCTCCTGCCTCAGGCTCCCAAGCAGCTGGGATTGCAGGTGTGTGCCACCAGTCTGGGCCTTTTTTATTCTTAATTAATTTTATTATGATATAATTCACATGATACAATTCACCCATTTAATATGTACCTTTCAATGGTTTTTACAATATCTACAGATACATGTAACCATCACAATGGACATCTTGCAAATTTGCCAAATTTTCTTTTTAGTTCTAGTAGCTTTTTTGTTTTTAGATTTATTAGGATTTTTTGGTAGTGTGCAAAACTTGCACCTGCTAGGCAAGTGCTCTACACTGCACTATGTCCTCAGCTCCTTCTTTGAAAATTTTTATGCACATAACCATGATATATATGAATAGTACAATTTTTCTTCTTTCTTTTTGGCATTGGGAATTGAACCAGGGGTAATCTACCACTGAGCTACTTCCACCCCTTTTTATTTTTTATTTTGAGACAGGGTCTCACTAAGTTTTTTAGGGCCTTCCTAAGTTGCTGAGGCTGGCCTTGGATTTGCAGTGCTCCTGTCTCAGCCTCTTGAGTTGCTGGTGTGTGCCCCGGGGCTCAGCACAATTTTATTTCTTTAAGACATTACATTTCATTCTCTTGCTTGATTACACTGGTCAGTACTTTTAGTATATTGTTAAAGAGAAGTGATAAGAACAGATCTTCTTATATTTTATTTTCCCATCTTTATTTTTGAAGGATGTTTACTCTGGGTATCAAGTTTTAGATTGGCTTTTATTTTCTTTCTTCTTCTTTAGCACTTTACAATATCATTCCATTTTCTTTTGCTTCCATTTGTTTCTGATGACAAGTCATCTATCATTTTTATTATTATTCCTTAAATGTAATGTGGCCTTTTTCTCTGCTTTTGAGTTTACAATTTTCTTTTAATCCTTGGTTTTCATCAATTTGACTATGTTGTGCCTATATGTGATTATTACATTCATGGGTTTAGACCTTGGATTCCAATGCAGAGTTAAGGTCTTTAGGAGGTGTTTGAATCATGAGGTCAAATCAAATCTGACCTTGTGAATGCTTGAACTGAGCTATATCCCCAGCCCTTTTCTCACTTTATTTTTGCTTCCTGACTACCACAAGGTAATCTGCTTTGCTGCACCACATGCTCCCAGCCATGATGTTCTGCTTTTCACACTCAGAAGCAATAGAGCCATTTGATCATGGACTAAAACCTCTGCCACTATGAGCCATAATAAATCTTTTCATCTATTTATTTATCTATTAGTTTATTTTAGATTATAAAAACTTCCACTTTAATCAAGGCTTTTAATGTGGAACAGATTTATCAATTAAAATGGAAAGTTTCCAATACAATGAAACAAAAGTCCATAGGTCACCATACATACAACACCCAGCAGGAAAAAACAAAACAGCAAGTTTACACAGTCCCTATAACGGTCTGATTCTCAGATGTTCCATCCATCTGCCAAGTGTGTTCTGCTGGATACAAAGCACACTGTGGCTAAGGCTGTGGGCCACAAAGCACTCATCTGGTCCGGCAGTGGTGGCTCTATTCCACAAACAAAGCCATTATCAGCACATTCAAACAGTGTATTGAGCATCTTTTAAATATAAAAGTAGAAAACAAGAAGGCAACATGATCATGTTATCAGAAAGATATCAGAAAGTTAGGGCAGCTATGTAAAGCTGGAGGCTTCATTTCTTTGGCTTCTTGGGTAGTGGCTGCCAAAATAGCAAGATATGAAGTTCTGGTTCATGGATCATATAATGAACCCATCCCTGACACCAAGATTCTTCCATTCAGATTCAGTGGGTTTTAGGGACCAGTTTGGCTCTGTCCTTGGGCAACATGACATGCCAGTACTTGAACTCCTTGTTGTCATATTTGTCTGAATAGTAAATTTATTTGTGTGACATAATTGCTCTGCCTGCAGGCCTCCAGCACCATGCTGCCAACCTCTCCAGAAGCATGCCAGATCTTTCCTTTTAGGTTGATTTTCTCAGGTATTTTGTCTTGGGAGTGGAAAGCTGACTAGCACAAGATTGCATAATTTTTTGATTTGCCTTGAGGTTTTATAATCCAGTATTTTGTACATTATATTTTTTCAATGTTAGAATTTCCATGTAGTTCTTTTGTTCCATTTTCTGGAGCTTCCATTTGTTTGCCAATATCCTTCATCTTTTTAGTTATATTGTCCACTTTTCTCTTTAAATTCTTTATTTTTAAGTTTTAGGGTTTTTACTTAGTTCTTTTGTTATTTTAAAAAAGAGTTTCCATTTGTTTGCCTGTAATAGCTTGTTACTATAATGAATTAGCTGATGCAGAATAACTTTTTAAAGAAAAGAGATTTATTTAGCTCAGTCTGGAGGCTCAGAGGCACGGTGCTGATATCAGCTTACTTCTGGTGAGCATTTCATGGAGGATGGCAGGAACATGTATGAAAGGGGGAGATCATATCACTGAACAGGAAGTTAAAGAGCAAGTCAGGGGTCAGCCTCACTCTTATAACAACTTCCTCTTGAGAGAATTTCAGTCCAGGAAACAACATTCCCTTCCAAGGGCAGTGACCCCAAGGACCTGAGGAGCTCCCTGTAGTCCTCACCTCTTAAAGATCTCCCATTGCCTCTGTAGGGGCCAACTTCTAATGCACAAGTATTAAGGGACAAACCATATCCAAACCACAGCATCATCAGAATCTTACATCTTTTCTTTCATTTTTTCCACCTTTTCCTCTAAAATATTTATCCATTTTATCCATATTTATATCATATTAGATATTTTAAAGTCCTTGTCTGCTAATTTGAACATATGAGTCATCTGTAAGTCTGCTTCTATTAATTTTTTTCCCTTTTGGTTACAAGTCACAGTCTTTTCCCAGCTTCTTCATGTGTCTCATTTTTAAAAAATATATGCCAAACACTGGATAAATGTATTAGAGACTGAGCTAGGCCATTTTTCCATTAAACAGGAGTTCAGTTAGATTGGGACTGAGTTGTCACTACCTAGTTTTCATTCATCTCGGTTTCAAGTGTCTTGAGGGTTCCAAGACCCTTTGGTTCCAGCATAAGTATGGAATCACTGCACTGTTAGACTGGAGATCTTGCTTTGCCTGCCAGATCAGTCTCCAGTTCCCTGTACTATTGCTGATGGAGTACTAGTCCCAAGGAGAAAATGATGGTTGCAGATTCTGGTTAGTCTAGCAGCTCATGAGCAGTCATTGAATGTTCAACTGATTTCTTCTAAACCCCACAACATTACTCTGCATTTGGAAGGCTCACAGCTCTCTGTCCCTGGGTCCAGAGTTTTGGTAAATAACCACAGTCATGAACTAGAAAAGGATTGAAATTGAATTTATGTAGACTTTTTGTATCTATTTTTCTTTGACAACTTAAAGAAAATTGCTATTTTTCTTTTTTAGTTCATCCAGTGTTTTCATATTGTTATAGTTACTGACCAAGTTATAGTCTCTGTGGCCCTCTACTTCCTAACTGGTGGTAAAATTCCTTATATTCTCATGAAGTAGCATTTCTTCCTCCTTTCTGGGGGAAGAAACTATAGGAAGTGGGACCTAGCTAAAGGGAATGGGTCCCTGGGACATGTTCTTGGGGTCTATATACTGTCCCTGGCCCCTTTCTATTTCCTAGCTGCCATAAGTTAATTGGTTTTTGTCATGCTCTTCTGCCATGTTGTACTGCTTCACCACCGGCCCAGAAACAATGGAACCAGCCAGCCATGAACTGAAATGTCTGAAACTGTGAGTCAAAACAAATCTTTCCTCCTCTAGGTTAATTTTTCCAGGTACTTTGTCACAGTAATGAAAAACTAACACAGTAATCATTGGTAACACTCTTGTGTATTGTACCTTTCTCCTTTATATTCATTTTCAAATCATGTAAATGGGATCATAGTGATCTTTAATTTTTCACTTATATATATATCTTGGATATAATTCCTCATCAGTAATAATAGATCAACTCATTATTTTTAATATACAGTATTCTAAGATATAAACAGATTATAAATCACCAAAGTAACCCCCGATTGGTGGATATTTAAGTTTTTCAATTAAATGTTATTACCAATAACTGACTATCTTTATATGCTTGTGTATCAATGGGCTAATATTTGTGCTGCCTTGGCTTTAAAGCCAGGCTTTGGCCATTTATGGTTAAAAAAAAAAAAAAAGGCAGCACTTTTGTCTTTTCCTTGGCGAGGGCTCAACTGTTGGATTCATCTGGTGTAGAGTCATAGCAGCCCTTATGACATCATAGATCTCCCTCCTCAACTCTCTCTGCTTATGCCATGGCTAGAGGAATTCAGACCTGAGGGGGATTTGAACCATCTACACCCAATCCCTGTGTGATCAATGGTGAATACAAGAAAGCCAGATACACTAGGCTTTTTAAGGATGCCCCCATAGATATTTCAGGTTGCAGGGACCCTCTGACATCTGAAGACTCTGGGAAACTCTGGGGATGTGTGGGCTATTGAATGGAGAGAGAGGGATGACAGCCTTACTCTTACTTTTCTCCTAACTGCTGATTGCAGGAGGAGGAGGAGCAGCCTGAAGATAAAGATGAAAATCCCTTATTATCAGAGAACCCATCAGAGGTAGAGGGTAGGAGGAGCCCTGCCTTAAGTGTCACTGATCCTTGGGTCCTAATGCTTGTGCCTAATGTCTTTTGCATGGTCCTAAGCCAAGAGGAATAAACTCATTCTTGTTTATCCTTTTCCCCTGTTTCCTTTTCAGACTGATATTTTGGCTGAGACACAGAAAACGGACGATACTGAAGTAAGTCATACTTAATATTAAGTATGACTTCTCAGACCATAGTGGGCTGGGGCTGGGGCTGGGGCTGTTGTGTTTATGAAATGGAATGACCAAGATGTGAAAAGCTTGGCTTTGTTAGAATTGTGTGTGTGTGTGTGTGTGTGTGTGCGTGTGTGTGTTGAACTAATTCAAACTATGAAAGTCAAGAGAAGTGAAGATGGGGGAAGAGATGAGAGGTTGATATTTCTGGGTTGGATAAAACTTTTTTTTTTTTTGGTACCAGGGATAGAACTCATTTTATATTTTAGCCCATTTTATATTTTATTTAGAGACAGGGTCTTGCTGAATTGCTTAGGGACTTGCTAAGTTTCGGAGGCTGGCTTTGAACTCATGATCCTCCTGCCTCAACCTACTGAGCAGCTGGGATTACAGGTGTGCACCATCACATGTGGCTGGGTAAAACTTCTAATACCCGGACTTGACAGGGAGGGAGTAGTTTGTGAAATGAGGTAGAGTCAAGAATGAGGGCAGGATGACTTAAGGATGCCACTCCCCCCAGCAGTTGGTGGGAGGGTCTAAAGGGATATGGGTCTTGGTTAGGTAGTGGGTAGGCTCGGGCAGATCATGATAGTCTTTTGACTCATAGAGTTTTGCTGTAGCCTGGCTAACCTGATCTATGGGAAAACTGATTGCCAGGGAAGGTGTATTCCCATTTTACAGACTGAGACTAGGACTCAAAGGGCAAGGTGATATGATTGTAACCATTAAGCAGAAGGTGACAGAGGCAGGTCACTGACCTGCTCTTCTTGTTCCAGCCAATTTTAGAAGGGTTTCTAGGGACTCAGAATCTTTCCTGGAACACCTTAGACTGAAATGGGTGGGGAACATTCTCTGAATGTCTCCTCTTTTTTTCTTGAAAGGCTCTAGTGATCCAGGATGAGATCTCCGAAGAAGATAAGGCAGTTATAAAGATCCAGTCTTGGTGGCGGGGCACACTGGTGCGTAGGACACTGCTACACGCTGCCCTCAGGGCCTGGGTCATTCAGTGCTGGTGGAGGCTGATACAAGCAAAATTTGCAGAGAAGAGGCGCCGGGTGACACTTGATAGATTTTCACGGGAGGAGTGGGCAGCAGTCAGACTGCAGTCCTGGGCCCGCATGTGGCGCATCCGTCAGCGCCACTGCCAGGTGCTCAATGCTGTTCGTATCATCCAGGCCTACTGGAGGTGCCACACCTGTGCTTCCCAGGGTCTCATCAAAGGCCAATACCGAGTCACAGCCAGCCAGCTGCATCTCGAGTTGGAGATCCTGCTGGGCTCAGGGCCCTGTGTTGTGACAGAGTGTATTCCCCTCCCAATAAATCAGTGAAGTGATCTTCCAAATACTTCCTTTGTTTGACAAACTGCGGAAGGACATGGTAGATGATGAGAGATACTTGACATCAAATATGTTAGTGCTAAAGAATTGAGGGGTTATCTGAAGCTCTGTGTAGAGAAGGGTCTGAGCTCCTTGTCTAGACTGAGCAGACTATAATTGATTAGCAATGGCGCCAAAGGTAGGAAAGTAGGGGTTACAGATTGATAAGGCTGACAAACCCCAGGGGGGCATCACTCATGCTTGGTCTAGGGAATGGCACACTCTCTTCAAAACTGTGTAAAGTAGAAATTCAGGGTGGGGGTCATGGCAATGGCAGTACATTTGCCAGGAATTTCACCCAGCTGGGCCTAGTTGCTCAGGGCTTGTTCCTTATCACCATGATTAAGAAGAGCCCACCCACCACAAGCCCATAATCTTGTCTCCCTGCACAACTGGGGTTGTTTCCCTGAGGACAGCTTGTAAGAATCTGAGACCCAAACAGGAAGCTGTTAGAGAGCCCAATCAAATTCTCATATTCATTCTCTCTCTCTCTCTCTCTCTCTCTCTCTCTCTCTCTCTCTCTCTCTCTCGTTTTTTGGTGGTGCTGGGGATTGAACCTAGAGCCTTGTGCATATAAGATAAGCACTTCAACAACTGAGCTATACCCCCAGCCCCTCAAATTCTCATTCCCACCTTAAACATCATGTGTCCCTTACCCTTCAGCCCAGATGGAGGCCAGGATTCATTTTCCTCCACCCCTGGCCAGTGTGAGAGGTCTCACAGCATAGGGACGGGGGAGATGGCATTCTACTGCCAGCCCTACCCTCAGGTGAGTGTCACACCCCAAGCTATCACAGACCCTGGAGCTGAGGAAGCCTTAGCTTTGTCTTGTCTCTGTACAGGATGATCCAGGTAGAACTGAAAGTCCCTTCCTGTGACATGCTGCTACTTGGGAGTGGAAATGGGGCTAGTTGGTAATAAAAGGCCAATTAAGAGGTTAAAGCCAGTCTGCCCCTCTTCTTGCCTGGATACTGCTATCTCACAGGTCCCTGCAGAGAGGGAGGAGTCTGAGGTCTGAGTTGTTTGCTTCAAAGAAGAGTCCTTTCCTTCAGAGCTCTATATCCAGCCCTGCTCTATTGACTCTTCCCTGGTGACCTGATCTTGTAGCTCACAGAGGTTCTGAGACAATGCCCAGGGCTCTCAGGCTCCAACTCTCTGTCTTGTACTTAGGTATTAACTCTTTGTTTTCTGTTCTTTTGCCTCAGTGCCTGGGTCTCTCTCACTCTCTCTCTGAAGGATTTCTGTCACTCTCTGATCTAGGTCAGGTCCCTAGCTCTGTCTGTCACTGCCATGTGGCTATGGACAAATTGATTCCTTTCTCTAAGTCTCAGTTTCATGAGTTGTGAAGCAGAGCTAATGACCCCCACCTTTTAGGATAAATGTCAAATACTGTGATACCTCATTGTTCTGCTGTTCTTTAAAACATGAAGTTGTACACCTTAAATATGATTGTGTGTATATATATATATATATTTTTTTTTTAAATTTATTTTTTAGTTGTAGTTGGACACAATATCTTTATTTTTATTTATTTTTATGTGGTGCTGAGGATCGAACCCAGGGCTCTGCACATGCTAGGCGAGCACTCTACCACTGAGCCACAACCCAGCCCCAAGTCACAACCCAGCCCCTGTATTTATATATTTTTAACATGTCAATTAAAACTCAATAAAGCTAAAAAAAAAAATCAGCATCATCCACAAAACAGACATAGACTTTAAATGCTGGTGGACATGGAAAAAGCAAATTCTGGGGTTGGCTGGAATGATCCACAAAACTCTTACAGGTGATCTACTCCTGCTCCCAGACCCTCTCAGTGGGCAGGGCTGGGGAGTATATGTTTGCATATACGCACAAACAATACTCACATCACTGTTTATTTCTATATCTATGTTGGAATCTGTGAGTTCACTTTGAGACCTTCAATCCCAATCTAAACTCACTGAGTTCATTCTAGTTTTCTCCTTTCCATATTCTTCCCTCCTTGCTTTTTTTTTTTTTTTTGATACTGGGAATTGAACTCTCAGGGGTGCTTTACCACAGAGTTACATCCATCCTCAGCCCTTTCTATTTTTTTATTTTGAGATAGGGTCTTGCTGAGTTGCCCAGGCTGGCCTCATACTTGCAATCCTCCTACCTCGACCTCCCAAATTGCTGGGATTACAGGCATGTGCCACTGAACCTCTCTTAATTTTCTTATTTGATCTTCCTTACAGTTAGCTAATTTTCCATGGTTTCTGCTGATCTCTTTTCTGTACAAACACTTTCTCTACCTTGCTTGGGTTCTGATACCTCAGTGGATGATTGTTCTCTTCATGCGGTTCTGTCCCCTCATTGTTCTGCTACTCTGTGGAAATGCCCCTCTCGCCCAACTAAAGCTGACAGGAAATGTCAGGACACCCTCTATGTATCAATTCTCTGTATAGTGCTCAAGTTCTGACTTAACTATGAGACAAGGCTGCCTTCCTCATCCTATGGGATATGATACACATTATTGATATGACCTCGGACCCCTGTGTGGACTCCTCTTTCTGCCTGGTTCTCTCCCTCTCACACCAATGCCTTGGGCACCTTTCTTGGCATCCTCACTGGCTCTGTGCCATGGCTGTTCTCTCCTCTCCAGGTACATTTACATTGCACTCTGCAACCTTAAGACTTTTAGACTGAATTGTTCAGGAAGGCAAAGGAAAAAAGAAACAGAGAGAGAGAGAGAGAAGAGAAGAGAAGAGACGAGACGAGACAGGACAAGAGAAAACAAAAATTCTAATTAAAAAGCAGAGACAGGGCTGGGGTTGTGGCTCAGTGGTATAGTGCTTGCCTAGCATGTGTGAGGCACTGGGTTCGATTCTCAGCTCCACATATAACTAAATGAAATAAAGGTCCATTGACAACTGAGAAAAAAAATCAGAGACAAAACATCTGCAGAAGAAAATGCTCAGTCACTGGCTAAAATTTGTTTAGGTTTTTCATCCCAAACCTGAAGGAAACATAACCACACAGAAAACTCAAAAAACATCCAAGAGAAAATGGATCCAAATGTTTAAGCACAGGTTCAGGACTTCCTTTCCTTCTATGAATTCATAGGAACAACAGAAAAATAATATATTAATTCCAAAATCTCTAATTGTACCTAAATAGGAAGGGGATAATCAGTAGATAGAAATTATGTGAAATCTCTAAAAGAAGACATATGTGAAAAGACTGGAAGAAAGTAAGTTCTAAAAAAGGTCTTGGGCAAAAAGGAAAGAGTGGGCTACATAGGCTGTCCAAGCAGCTGGCTTTGGTTGCTGCAGGGGCTGGTTGCAATGTACTAACCAACTCTCCAGGACACCAGGCAGCTGGCAAGAGAGGGCTTGTGTCCAGGTGGCCCTCTCTTGCGAGTGTGCTGAGGAGGAGTGGCAGGGCCTTGTGTCATGTGGTAACCTTACCCAGGAGACTGATATATCACCGTGAGCCTGCCCCAAACCTCCCTTGTAATCCTCAGAGTCAGGGACATGGCAGTTATCAACCAGCTATGGGGAAGTCAAAATACAAAGAGGGACTTCCAAACAAGAACCATCAAACTTTGGAAAGCAACAGCATGAAAAAAACCATCCCTCAACCCCATAAGCAGAAACACAATGGCCAAGGGAAAGACTTAAGAAAGGTTTAAAGAGTGAATTTAATATGCTCAGTGGACAGAGGAAAACATCTTAAGTATGAAAAAAGCAAACCATTATTTGTGGACCTTAGGAAAAATGTTTGTCAAAATTAACAGATGGGATGAGTAGCAAAAAGGACATCTAAAGTGCAGATTAGTGAGTGCAATGTTTGACATGAAGAATAATCCTGGATTGCAGCACAACAGGGCAAAGAAATGAAAAGGTTAGAGAAAATAAGCAGTGATCCAGAAGTTTCTGTCATGGTTGATTGTGTGTCCCTGAGAAAGAAAGTACAGAAATGAATGGCAGCAACATTACAGCGTGAATGACTCCCAGAGCTTATAGGAACTCACTTGCCCTCAAAAGGTGAAAGAAAACAGATGGAGAGCCACAGGGGTTGCAGCACAGTGTCATTACTGAGGAATATAAAACACTCCAAAAGTTAAAGAGGAGGAGAAAGCAACAAATTACCAAGTAGGGAATAAGTTTCAGATTGATGTCTGCTCTCAGCAGCAACATGGGATCCAAGGAGAGAGTGAAGCAACACCCTCATGCTCTGAGAGAAAATATATTTAAACATCGAGTGATATGCTATCTCAAATGCCATTCAAGCACAAAAGCAGAGTAGAAGGCATTTTTATTAATTTAGAGACTTCTTTATTAATTCACAGTTTGGTCCGTAACTGTCAGCTCCTTCAGAGGTCACTTGGGTGGCAGAGAGCCTGCCTTGTCTGAGGTCAAAGCCCTTCCATATGCCAATTACAGTGATTGATCCAGGTGAACAGAGACCTGGGAATTGAACTCTGGTTGGAGCAATTCTGCTGGGTCATTTCATCCTCATAGCTTCGTATGGTACCTGCTAAGCTTAGTAAGGGAATATGATGAACAACCATACAGCCATTGATTTGATGAAATGCATCAATTCCTCGAAAACCAAAAACTACCAAACACTTGTCCAAGATGAAACAAATAACCTGAGTTATACTACAGCCATTAAAAAAACTGAATTTAAGCTGAGCATGGTGGCATATCTGATACCAAGACCAGATGAATATAGTGTTACAATAGAAAATTATGGACCAGTGTGCCTCATGAACGTAGAAGCAAACAAAACAAAACAAAACGAACAACCAATTATCATCAGATCCAACTTTGCAACATATCCGAAAGTATCTCTCTCACACACCCCATGAATGGGGAATTATTTCAGATATACAGTGGGGTATGATGATCTAGACCCTTATCCCTGGGGAATCTCATTCCCTGGTTGCGCTTCTTAGACCATGACTACCATATGGGTTCATCTAACATTATAATTGAGGGTAAGGCACCAAGAGATCGTCCAGTGACTCACTCAAAGGGTATTATCTGCCCCCATAGTATAGCCCACCCCATCCTAATAATCAGGGTTATTATTCTTGCTAATATGGTGACTCCTTTTAGTACTAGCACATTTCTTGGCAAAAGGAGGCTGATGTGAAGAGGTCATAATCATAGCTTTAATGCCCTCTCTCTGGCAGAGATGCTAGTCAAAGATGAAGGAAATCTAGAAAGGGTGGTAGATGATGGGGGTGGGGGGAGAAAGGAGTGTGAGTAATGGCCCCAAGGTCAATGTAGTAGTGGAGACTTCAGTGTATCTCTCTGAGATAAGATGTCTCTCTGGAATCTTGAAGAAGCTATTTTGAAGTGGTGAAAACTTACTACAGGAAGCAGGTAGATCTGAGTGGCATCAAGGGATGGGTCACAGAAGATATGTGGATGTAGTGGATCCTTGCTGAATAGTGGGTGATGCATCCCACAAGTGTTGGGAATACTGGCTGCTCTTGGGTCACTGCTCTCTCTTCCTGAGAATTGCCTTTGGCCACAGGGAAAAGAGTTGATCAGTTGTGTCTTCTCCTCAGGGGAATACTGCAGCCAGTGACTGGCTTGTGATTAGTGAGGGTTGACTTATGTCCCCACAAAAAGATATGTTGAAGTCCGAATTCCCAGTACCTAAGAATGTGACCACTACAGTTTGGATCTGGAATGTCCCCTGAAGGCCTAACACAAAGGTGTACTCCCCAACTTGGCACTATACTTTTCACTATGGGAGGTAGTGAAAAGTATAGGGGTGGGGGCAGTGAAAGTTTTTTGGGGGGATTGTGGAACCCTAGTCTCTTTCTCTCTTTTTTCCTCAGCTGTAAAGTGGGACTAATGTCACTCCATTGTTATTCCCATGAACAGTGGAGTCTGGTGATGAGGGCCTTGCCTCTGAAGCCGACAGATGAAGGCTCTAAACTTATGCAGGTCTCACAGGGTCTAGCCAACACTGTCATCTTCAAATGTATGCTTCCAGAAACTTCCCTGTCCCACACATTTTGTCCCCACTATTTCCCCCATCCTCTGTCTTCCTCACCCACTCACCCCACTAACTTCACACCAACACTCCCCAGCCTCAAATGGCCTCCTTTCCTTCCCTGCTTTCTCCTTATAGATCCACACAGGCTTTTCCCTTATGCACCCTGTAAATTCCAAATGCATGTCTCAGTGACCCCTTGGACTGTGATTTTGAGGGGAAATAATGTCCAGGTGGGTCTTTAGAGGTTGGGTAGAGGTGGGTCTGTTGAGCTACCGGTCATCCATCCAATTGTGACCTTGATGCCCTCCAAGACAGAGAAAGACAGAGAAGCACTTGAACCCATTTGTATATAAATAAGTGCTTATATTTGGGTCATCTTTTTCTTTTTTTTTTTAATTAAAAATTTTTAAATTCTAATTTGTTATATATGACAGCAGAATGCAATTCAATTCATATTACACAAATAAAGCACAATTTTTCATGTCTCTGCACACAAAGTAGAGTCATACCATTCGTGTTTTCATACATGTAGTTAGGGTAATGATGTCCATCTCATTCCACTGTCTTTCCTGCCCCATGATCCCTCACCTCCCCAGCCTCCCTTTTGCCCTATCTAAAGTTTGTCTATTCCTCCCATGCTTCCCGCCCGCCATCCCCATTATGAATCAGCATCCTTATATCAGAGAAGACTTTCGGCATTTGGTTTTTTGGGATTAGCTTACTTGACTTAGCATTATATTCTCCAACTCCATCCATTTACCTGCAAATGCCATGATTTTATTCTCTTTTAAGGCTGAATAATATTCTATTGTGTATATATATCACATTTTCTTTATCCATTCATCTACTGAAGGGCATCTCGGTTGGATCCACAGTTTAGCTATTGTGAATTGTGCATCAATGTGGCTATGTCCCTGTAGTGTGCTATTTTTAAGTCCTTTGGGTATAAACCAAGGAGTGGGATAGCTGGGTCAAATGGTGGTTCCACTCCCAGCTTTCCAAGGAATCTCCATACTGCTTTTCATATTGGTTGCACCAATTTGCAGTCCCAACAGCAACATATGAGTGTGCCTTTTCCCCACATCCTTACCAACACTTATTGTTGTTTGTCTTCATAATAGCTGCCATTCTGACTGGAGTAAGATGAAATCTTAGAGTAATTTTGATTTGCATTTCTCTAATTGCTAGAGATGTTGAATATTTTTCATATATTTATTTATTGATTGTATATCCTCTTCTGAGAAGTGTCTGTTCAGGTCCTTGGCCAATTTACTGATTGGGTTATTTGTTTTTTTCAGTGTTAAGATTTTTGAGTTCTTTATATACCCTAGAGATTAGTGCTCTATCTGATGTGTGTGTGGTAAAAATTTGCTTCCAAAATGTAGGCTCTCTATTCACCTCACAGATTGTTTCTTTTGCTGAGAAGAAACTTTTTAGTTTGAATCCATCCCATTTATTGATTCTTGATTTTAATTCTTGTGCTATAGGAGTTTTATTAAGGAAGTCAGGGCCTAATCTGACATGTTAGAGATTTGGGTCTACTTTTTATTCTAATAGGCACAGTGTCTCTGTTTTAATTCCTAGGTCCTGATTCACTTTGTGTTGAGTTTTGTGAATGGTGAGAGATAGGGGCTTAATTTTATTTTGCTGCATATGGATTTCTAGTTTTCCCAGCACCATTTGTTGAAGAGACTATCTTTTCTCCAATATATATGTTTTGGTGCCTTTGTCTAATATAAGATAACTGAACTTATGTGGGTTTTTCTATGTGTCCTATATTCTGTACCATTGGTTTACATGTCTATTTTGGTGCCAATACCATGCTGTTTTTGTTACTATAGCTCTGTAGTAGGTTTAAGGTCTGGCATATTGATGCCACCTGCTTCACTCTTCTTGGTAATCATCTTTTTCTTCATCTTGATTTACTAATTACTAGGTCTTGTGTGCACCCTTCTATATTGCTATCTAGAGAACAAACACATTCTAATTGTTATTTAGTATACCACTGTTTCAATCAACTGAGACCCACTTAATGAACATCAGCCAGGTGATAATGAATATCATCTATGCTTTTGTGTCAATCAGTATTTGGAGTGTTTTTATTTTTAATTTTTGAGATACTGGGAATTGAACCCCAGGACCTTGTGACATCCCCAGCCTTTTTCAAATTTTATTTTAAGACAGGGTATTATTATGTTGCCTGAGCTGGCCTCAAACTTGCCATTCCACTGCCTCACACTCCCAAGTTGATGGGATTATAGGCAAGTGCGGCTCCATCTTGGAGTGTTATTTTTGTAGATATTTGGCTTGGGGTGTTATTTTTGTAGATATTTGGCAGAAAAGGACAGGTCTTCTAGGCTTCCCTTAGAATGGCTCAACTGTTGGAAGCCATGCTGGTGCCTGCGTCATAGGTGCTCTTATGACATCACCATAAACACAGCCTTTTCTCTACTCCCCCCACCCCCACTCTTTCACTGGAGCTTTGGCTGGAGGGTAGACCGGAGGGTGATGGAACCATCTAGCCCACAACTATGGGTAATTTAGTAGAGTACAGACCTGTGGGGGTTTGACCATCCATCCCCTGGTTAGGGACATTAATTGTTTTTTTTGGTGGGGCCGGGGGAGTACTGAGGATTGAACTCAGGGCCACTCAACCACTGAACCACAGTGCCCCATTTTGTATTTTATTTAGAGGTAGGATCTCACTGAGTTGCTTAGCGCCTTGCTTTTGCTGAGGCTGGAATTGAACTCATGATCCTCCTGCCTCAGCCTCCTGAGCCACTGGGATTATAGGTATGCAACATCGCACCCAGCACATTCATTGATTTTTTTTTTTTTATAATGTTAGACCAACCATGCAAAGAAAAGACCACCGGACTCCAATTGAAATAAAATTAAAGCAAGCTTATAATTTCAACCGGCAGGGCTACCTCTCTCAACAAAAACCGTGGGAACAAAAGCAGCCCCACAGCTCTCCAGGAGTGCAGCTTTATAGCCCAGAAAGTTACACAAAGGGGGGTTTGAGAACTTACAGATAAAAAAAATCTGATGAGCATAACACAAAGGCTAGTTCATATTTTTGCTGGCCCCAACATCAGAATTTATGAAGGTTGTATTTATAAAGGTCATTAGAGCCTCAGAGAGGGTTGTTATCTGGCCAGGGAAGGCCAAGGTTTATGAGGCATCACTAAATTTCAGAGAGAGTTGTTATCTGGTCCAGGAAAGCCAGTTATGGGTGAGTTCAAGGCACAGGCAGGCATTCCAAGCAAGTTTAAAAATCACAGTAATTTATAGTAAAGGTGAAATTAGCTTTTCATGCCTTTGTTGTGTTGGCTCCCAATCTTAAGAGGGAATTAGGCTGGGCTTATCATATAATACTTTTATTTTTTAAATTGCTTTTATTTTTTAAATTCATGACAGAGTGTATCACAATTCTTATTACACATATAGAACACAATTTTTCATATCTCTGTACATAAAGTATGTTCACATCAATTCATGTCTTCATACATGTACTTTGGATAATGATGTCCATCACATTCCACCATCATTGCTAACCATTCATTGATCTTTAACAGATGGATCCATCCAAACTTTCTGAGAGGGCAGGGTAAGTTTCCTGTAGTTTATTTGAGAGGGTATCCCTCTTCGTGTCTGGAGTCCTGGGAAAGGCACGGAAGTTGGGGTTGTGGTTGATTTGGCACCTGGTGATAGGAGAGCACCTTTTACCTTATCCTGTGTTTCCCCACTGAACTCCAGTGTAGAAAGACAGCAACCCATTTTAAATTATCATCGAAGATGATGATGATGAAATCACATTGATAGAACAGAACTTGAGGAAGCAGAGGAGAGAAGTGGGAACCAATTCCACACGCAGTCTCCTCACCCACTACCCCGCCGCCTCTATACCATGTTCACTACCTCCCTTGGTCCCCAACTCCTAAGGTAGCTAGGTCTAGGTTTTGCTGTGGACATCTCTGACCTTCAAAGTCCAGTGGCATGACTCAAAGACCATGGCAATGTTATTTATTGTCCAAAGAGATGTTTCACTGAGAGGGACACTTGCCATCATTATGCCAAGACACCAGGCATAAACCCAGGCCATCCCAGGTAAACTAGGGTAAATGGCTGCTGTACACAGAGCTGGGATGAACAGAGATTGTCTTCTCCTCCTCTTATTCTTTTCTCCATTTCACCCTTAAGCAGAGAGAGTTGGGTCTGGCTGAGATAAGAAGCAGGGAGTGGTGGCAAGAAGTGTAAACCCAGGCCACATAGAATTGGGAGCTGTCATGGGGCTATGTTTAGGAATGCAAGGGCCAAGGTGTGGGAAGCCAGGTTTTAAAATGTGTGTGTTAGTGTGGATGAATGTTTGTTTGCACCCATGTATATGCTAACACATGTTGAACCTGTCAATAACATGGTGAGGTGGAGGAATCTTTGACTACTTTGGTGAGGCAGAGGGGACACAACAGTTTGTGGTTAAACAGCTCAACGGCTAACCTGCGGATAGGCCAGAACTCTGGGGGTCTAGCTACAGTGAGGGAGTCTATCCTATTCCCTCTATTAAAATATCATTGTTGGAGACCATCGTGGGTGTCAGAGGCAGGGTGCAGGGCAAGCAAAGGCAGGTGGGAAGGATCTGAAAAGAAGGTCATGGATTCCAGATAAGCTGTCCTGTCCAGATGAAACGAAGCTCTTTTACCTCTAAATCATGATATTCTTGCTCTAGACTGGCCAACTAAATGAGGAAAACTGGGTGAAATAGCTAGAGCAGGCATACCCCAATTTTACAAACAGTGACATTTAGACTCAGAGGTCAATGTGATGCTTCCATGTCCATCAGCCAGAAACTAGCAGAAACAGGACACCTACCTGGTCTCTTGGGTCTAGCTGTGGCCATGCCCAGTGCTCCTGAAATCTTAAGGAAGTGGCCATTGTTGATACACATGCGTGCTCCTGGCACACGCTGAGTTTCCCTAAGTGTCCTAAACATTCTCTGCGTTCTCTTGCCAGGCTCCGACGACGACACCGCGGATGAGAAGGTCATCATAAGCATAGAGGATACTGCTGCTGTGTTCATCCAGGCCTGGTGGCGAGGCACGTTGGTGAGACGCACACTGCTGCATGCTTCCCTCAGGGCGTGGACCATCCAGTTATGGTGGAGGCAGATACGGGTGAAGCTCATGGAAAATAGGCGGCGTAATGCGCTGGATTTCTATGCGCGGAAAGAGTGGGCAGTCGTCACGCTGCAGGCGTGGGTCCGAATGTGGCGCATCCGCACACGATACTGTCGATTGCTAAATGCTGTCCGCATCATCCAGGTTTATTGGCGTTGGCATAGTTGTCATACCCGTGGTTTTATTCAGGGAGACTATGATCTCAAAGAAAACCAATTGAATATTCAACTTGAAATCTCTCTGGGTTCACAGGCTTGTAAGGTGCAACAACACATACCCCTTCCATTAAAAGAATGATCAGGTCTGCTCTATCTGCGTTCCCAGCTGTCTTTTTATTTGACATATTTCCAGGAGGTCATCGTTGGAGCTTATGATGGCAGATACTGTAGGCAACTCACAAATCAGCTTTGGGGAATCAGAAGGGGTAATCTGGTTACAAGTGAATAACCCTTTGCAGAGCCTGGGTGTTGAATGAACAGGACCAGTGATGGATTAGCCTTGTCTGCCGCAGGTGTGAGACACCCAAGCAGATCAATGCTAGGGAGACTATGTAAATAGTGCTCCTTGTGGCCCCTTGGAATTTTGCATCACTCTTGGCTCTTTTTTGGGGTACTGTTTTCTAAGACTTATTTTAAGAATTATGGTAAAACATAAAGTTTACCATTTCAACTGTTTTAAAATGTACAGTTCAGTTACTTAAGTTCAATCACATTGTGTAATCATTACCACCATTCATCTCCAGAACTTTTTGGGTTTTGCAAAACTGAAACTTTGTACCCATTAAACACCAATTCCTCATCCTTCCAGCCCCTCGCAACCACTATTCTATATATATTTTTTTTTGGTGGGGCATACTAAGGATTGAACTCAGGGGCACTCCAACACTCTGCCACATCCCCAGTCCTATTTTGTATTTTATTTAGAGACAGGATCTAACTGAGTTGCTTAGTGCCTCCCTTTGCTGAGGCTGGCTTTGAACTCGTGATCTTCCTGCCTCAGCCTTCCGAGTCTCTGGGATCACAGGCATGTTCCACTACCACATCCAGGTCCACCATTTTATTTTGTCCCTAAATTTGACTAATCTAACTGACTAATCTAGATCACTCATAAGAGTAGAATCATCCAAATTGACTGCTTGCTTCACTTACTGTAATGTCTTCAAGGTTCATCCATGTTGTAGCATGATTTTTCCTTTTAAGGATGCATAATATTCCTCTGAATGCATACACCACTTATTATTAGCTACTCATTTGTCAATTGATATTTGTGTTACTTCCACTTTTTTCCTATTTGAATAGTGCTACTATAAACATGGGTATACCAATATTGCTTCAAGTTCCTGCTTTTGGTTGGGCATGGTGGTGCATCTCTGTAATCCCAGCTACTTGGCAAGGATGAAGCAGGAGTATCACAAGTTCCAAGCCAGCCTGGACAACTTAGCAAGATTCTGTCTCAAAATAAAATACAGAAGGGCTAGGGATGTAACTCAGTGATAGAGCACTTGCCAGAATGGGCAAGGCCCCAGGTTCAATCCTCAGTACCAAAAAAAAAAAAAAAAAAATCCCACTTTCAATTCCTTTGGATAGATACCCAGAAGTGGAATTGCTGCTGGATCATATGGTAATCCTATTATGATTTTTTTTTGAGGAACTGCTGTGCTGTTTTCTATAGCTGTTGCATCATTGTGTGCTCCCCTCAACAGTACACAAGATTTCCAATTTCTCCATATCCTCATCCACACTTGTCAGAGACTTCTCCATATAGTCCTCCAAATGGTTTCTTGTTGTGTGTGTGTGTGTGTGTGTGTGTGTGTGTGTGTTAACAACTTGGCATCACTGATTGCAAAGCATTAAACTGATTTTCATAGAAACAATAACTATATTTTCACACTTATATTTCATTAATTACTTGGTATTTTTAAAAAATTATATAACAAATATAGCTGACATAAAAAAGTTTGGGAATCAACACAAATAATTGTGTATGTTTGTCATTTTTTTATTGCTCTGAACAAAATACTTGATGAGAATAATTTAGAGGAAGAAAAGATAATTTTGAGTTCACAGTTTCAGAGGTTCAGTCCACAGTTGGCTGACTCTATAGCTCTGGGCCCAGAAGGGCAGAAGGGCATGGCAGAGGAGAGCTGCTTACCTCATGGTAGCTAGGAAGCAGACAGAGTGGGAGGAGTCAGGGACAAAATATCTAACCCCCAAGTCATGCCCTCATTGACCCACTTCCTCCAGCCTTGCCCCACCTGCCTATTGTTACCATCTACTAATCCATCCAAATTATTAAGCAATCAAGTTGACTAATCTACTGATTGGATTATGGTTCACATAATCTAATCACTTCCTCTCCTGCATTGAGAAAGGAATTTTGGGGGGACCACTTATATTCAAACAATAACCCCCTGGTAAGTATATCTCTCAACTGGTGGGTGCATAATTGCTTGGGCACCTAATTAGACATAAAAGAAGTATATTTGTGGGCCTCAGCTAATCTCACTGTGGTTTTGATATGAATCTTCCTAATGATTAGTGATGAGGAACATTTTTTTTTGGTGCTGAGAATTGAACCCAGGGCCTTGTGCATGCAAGACAAGCACTCTACCAACTGAGCTATATCCCCAGCCCACCATCTTTTCATAGTCTTGTAGGGCATTTTTTTGTAGGGCATTTGACTTGTTTGGAAAAATGTTTAAATTTTTTGCCCTTTTGTTTTTCATTTAATTTATTTAATTTTAAATTACATTCTTTTTTTTTTTTGTCAACACTTATAATTACATTAAGGTCTCATTTCACCCTTTCACGATTAACAAACCAACAAAAAATTCCGGTTGGAATTTACACTGTCTTATCCATTGCTGAACTTAAGTATTAGTATTTAATGCCATTTCTCTCCAACAAATAATATGGTATAAAATATCTTAAATCTCCTGGTATGTTTAAATTGCATCAAATTAAGGTTAAGCTTGAGATTGGCATTCCAAACCAAATTCTAGCAGAGGATTACATGATGTTTTTGTACATATCAAATAGTAAGTTTAAAAAGTGTTTATGGGCACATAATTAAACTGTACATAGAGAATCCTCAATTTAGAGTCAATAATTGGCTTATTTAAATATAGATATATTTGATAGTTTCCAAGGTAAGTTCACCACTAGGGAAATTCTAATAATTTGGTTGAACAGTTATATAAACTGACCTAATCAGTACCATTAAGGATTTCTAAATGTATTTTATCATGTACTTAGTATAATACTGTCATGTTAATATTATCAGTACTAAACTGCAGACAAGATAAGTTAAAAACTGTGCAGAAACTGGGCATGCCTATAATCCCAGGGGCTTGGGAGACTGAGGCAGGAGGATCATGAGTTCAAAGCCAGCCTCAGCAAAAAGCAAGGCACTAAGCAACTCAGTGAGTCCTTGTCTCTAAATAAAATACAAAATAGAGATGGGGATGTGGCTCAATGGTCGAGTGTCCCTGAATTCAATCCTCAGTAGCCCCCCCCCCCAAAAAAAAGAACTGTGTAGAAAATCTGAGAACCCTATTTTTACCTTCTGTACATTTTCATTATCTATTTTTTTCTCTTCAAACCATCTCCTGGGCTAAATGCTACTTTCCACCAGCTCTTAAGGTTCCCTATCAATAACAGGGCATGGTGCATGCCTGTAATCCCAGTGATTTAGGAGGCTGAGGCAGGAGGATCTCAAGTTTGATGACAGCCATTTACTGAGACCTCAGCAACTGAGCAGGACCCTGTCTCAAAAAACCAACCAACCAAACAAAAAGGACTGGGGATATAGCTCAGTGGTAAAAGCACCCTGGGTTCAATCCTCAGTACCAAAAGGAGCTTATCAGAATAAATTGCATTAAAGATAGTGCTGGGGGAATTTTTTTAAATGGTGGAATAGAGAAGGTTGCTTTTCTGGCTGCTCCATGGCATGAAAGCAAGAAAGCAGATAGACAGCTTCTCAACAAGGTGGATGAACAAAAAAATGGCAGGGGGAGCATACTTTACTGAAATTTAATAATGAACACTCAAAACATATTGGAGACTCAGGCAGTTGAATATAATAAAATAAGAAATCCCCTTTGCCCTAGCCAATGCTGCAGCTGGAGGCACCAGTTAGAGTGGTCCCTCCACTTTGCTCATGGAGGGATAAGGGAATTAAAGAACCCAAATTTTTAGGATGCCTGATCCCTGTGGGGACAGAGTTAAAAGATCAAAGACACTGCCTGACTAAGCTGAAAGGCACAATTTACAACATCCTTGTGCAGGAAAGAAGCCCCATCTCTCCCACTGCATGTGGAAGACAAAGGAAGGAATGATTTGTAGCTGTGGCAGGAAGTTGGCAGCTGAGGGAGCTGATTCCCGGCAAACCCTAGTTTGGCCCAAAACACAGGTCTGGCAAAACCACACTGCACGACATAGAGTGTGTCTAAGTGACCAGGAGAAAATCAATTGTGGAGAGAGGTTTATACAAGGAACAACATGTTGAGGAAACCCACCTGGCTTTCCCCTTCCCCCTCCATTCTGGCTGCTTGCAGGACTGCATGGGAGAGATGCATTTGGCCAGGAATTTGAAAGGGTAGGGTTGGGACAGGTTGAATTTGAACCTGAGACCAGAAAACATGGGATCTGCCGGTGTCATAGTGGACTAAGAATTGGTGGTTCCACCACATGAGGGGAACCCAGGGGAGAACTCTGGAAGTGCAGTCTTCCAGCATGGACTGGGCCCATTGCTGGGCCCTGAAGGTGCACTGATTTAAAATCTCCTGGCCAGTTAGCTTTCAGAAATTAGCCAGGAGATTTTAAATCAGCCTGGAGCCCTCCTAAGCCTAAACCCCATCTCCAGGAGTTCCACCCAAGGATTAGGTAGAGCAAGCATCACATTCCAGATGACCCCACCTAATATTGCTGAGAAGGGAAACCGAGAACCTTTTGAAATCCAATGGAAATAATTTGTTAACTTTTCATTGAAGATCTTTTTTTCTTTCCTCCTTTTTTCTTTTCTGTGTTTTCTTTTTTTTTTCTTCTGTGTTTGCCTAAAAAAGACTGGAAGACCAATGGTACAGAATAGAGAACACAGAGACTAACCCACAGAATTACAAGGTGCCGAAAACATGTACTGGAGAAAAGATAGCCTCTTCAAAAAATGGTGCTGGGAAAACTGGAAATCCATATGCAACAAAATGAAATTAAACCCCTATCTCTCACATCCACAAAGTTCAACTCAAAGTGGATCAAGGACCTAGGAATTAAACCAGAGACTGAAGAAAAAGTAGGCCCTAATCTTCATCATGTGGGATTAGGCCCCAACTTCCTTAATAAGAGTCCTATAGTGCAAGAATTAAAACCAAGAATCAATAAATGGGATGGATTCAAACTAAAAAGTTTCTTCTCAGCAAAAGAAACAATCTGTGAGGTGAAGAGAGAGCCTACATCTTGGGTGCAAATTTTTACCACACACACACACATCAGATAGAGCACTAATCTCTAGGGTATGTAAAGAACTCAAAAGTTGCGGCAGAGGCGGATAATAATGCCTCACCTGTCAATCAATACTGTTGGCAAAATGCCAGGGGCCATACAGACTCGGCCATGGCTCTCAGCAGGTTCCACAGTTTAGATATTGTGAATTGTGCTGCGATAAACATTGATGTGGTTGTGTCCTGTAATATGCTGTTTTTAAGTCCTTTGAGTATATACCATGGAGAGGGATAGCTGGATCAAATGGTGGTTCCATTCCCAGATTTCNCTTCGTCCCAGTGCTGGTAAAGACCAAGGTGGAAGAATTTCCAGTGTTGCTGAAAACCGGACGAGACTTTGGCTGAGAAACAGACGAGACTTCGGATCAAGCTAGTTGCCTGCAGAACTTACCTGGACTGTGATTTAAGCTAGCTGTCTGCAGAACTTACCTGGACTGTGATTTACCTGGACTGTGAATTAATCTATTGAGACACTGCTTTACCTGGACTGAGACAACAAACTGTAATCTATAACAAATTGTAACTCGGTATCTTTGCTAACAGTGTCATTGCTGGTATAATTTTTCCAAGGGCTTCTTGCATGGAGCCATCAATTGGCTTGGTATTGCGGCATTTTGTATCCTCCCTTTCTGTTTGTGGCAGGTTATTTATGGTGTTTCTGTAAAAACCACTATGGTCGTTATTTAAATTAAACAAAAGGGGGAAATGTTAGAGTCTGTAAACAAGTCAAAATAACACCTGGCATTTAGCCAGGGGAATGTTAGAGTTGGTAAACAAGTCTGGATGGTGCCTGGCAAAATGCCAGAGGGAGTGGTTTGAGAAGTAACAAAAGCGAGCCATTAAGTGTGGAGATTCCTTATTGGTTGACTGATGTATCTAGTTTATGCTAATTAGATAAGCTGTGTGGAATGTATAAATACTGTTCCTGTCCTGCAATAAACGGCTCCTACTCCTGCTGTATCAACGTACACAAGTTATTCATCACCCCCCAGTTATTTTGCTGCAGCCGGACTGTGGCAGAACCAACCTAGATGCCCTTCGTAGATGAATAGATTAAAAAAAATGTGGCATATATACACAATGGAATATTACTCAGCAGTAAAAGAGAATAAAATCATGGCATTTGCAGGTAAATGGATGGTGTTGGAGAAGATAATGCTAAGTGAAGTTAGCCAATCCCCCCCCCCAAAAAAAATGCTGAATGTTTTCTCTGATATAAGGAGGCTGATTCATAGTGGGGTAGGAATGGGGAGCATGGGAGGAATAGATGAACTCTAGTTAGGGCAGAGGTGTGGGAGGGGGAAGGGAGAGGGCAGGGGTTAGCAAGGATGGTGGAATGTGATGGACTTCATTATCCAAAGTACATGTATGAAGACATGAATTGGTGTCAACATACTTTATAACCAGAGATATTAAAAATTGTGCTGTATATGTGTAATAAGAATTATAATGCATTCTGTGTTATTTATTTATTTATTTTAGAGAGAGAGAGAGAGAGAGAGAGAGAGAGAATTTTAATATTTATTTTTTAGTTATTGGCGGACACAACATCTTTGTTTGTATGTGGTGTTGAGGATCGAACCCGAGCCGCACGCATGCCAGGCAAGTGCGTTACCACTTGAGCCACACCCCCAGCCCTGTGTCATTTATTTTTAAAAATAAATTAAAGAATAAAAAAAAAAAGAAATATGTGATAATCTGAAAAGACCAAATTTAAGGTTTATCAGATGAAGGCATGGAGATACAAATAAAAGGAATGCTCAATCTTTTTAATAAAATAATGTCAGGAAAATTTCCAAACCTAAATAATGAAATAGAAAACCAAATACAGGAGTCTTACAGGACCCCAAATATACAAAATTGCAACAGACTCACATGAAGGCACATTATTATGAAAATGCCTAACACAGAATAAGGATAGAATTGTAATGGCTTCCAGGTAATATTTATAGGTAAACCAATCTGGATCTCAAATGATTTTTCAACCCAGACCCTCAAAACTAGAAGGTCTTGGAGTAATATATACCAAGCCCTGAAAGAAAATGGATCCCAGTAAAGAATACTATGTCCAGCAAAATTAAGATTCAAAATTGATGATGAAATAAAAACTTTCCAAGATAAATAAGAGTTAAAAGAACTCACAACTATAAAGCCTTCACTACAAAACATACTCAATAAAAATATTTCATGAAGAAGAAATGAAAAATAAAACTGAAAACCAGCAAAGGGAGAAACTGCACTAGAAAAATAGTCAATCAAAGGAGAAACTAATTCAAATAAAAAACCTGAAATAAATAAAAATGAAAGGCAATAAAAATCATTTCTCAATAATAACATTGTATATAAATGGCCTAAACTCATCAATCAAAAGACATCAATCAAATGGCCTAAACTCATCAATCAAAAGACTAGCACATTGTATTAGAAAACAAGACCCAATAATATGCTGTCTCCAAGAGATTCACCTCACAGGCAAAGATATCCACAGAGTGAAGATAAAAGGATGGGAAAAAACATATAATTCAAATGTATCTCACAAACAAGCAGGGGTTTCTATTCTCATATCACATAAAGTGGACTTCAAGCCAAAGTTAATCAGAAAGGACAAAGAAGGACATTTCATACTGCTTAAGGGAATTATACATCAACAAGACATAACAATCATAAATATTTATGCCCCAAACAATGGAGCATCTATTTACAAATTATAGAACTAGGACTGGGGTCGTGGCTCAGTGGTAGAGTTCTTGCCTCCCATGTGTGAGGCACTGGGTTCAATTCTCAGCACCCCATATAAATAAATTAAAAAAAAGGTCCATTGACAACAACAACAATTTTTTTTAAAGGAAATTATAGAACTAAAAATGTAATGAATAATTTAGATGAAGCAGACATATATAAAATATTTCATTCATCAATGAGTGAATACACTTTCTTAGCAGCATACGGATCCTTCTCTAAAATAGACCATATATTAGGCCACAAAGCAATTCTTAGCAACCCCCAAAAAAGTGATAATGTGTGAAGCTGCCCTGAATGAACATACCTTTAAGTCCTGATGCATGGGGTTCTAAACAATTATTGTATTCAGTCTGGCACAGTAGCACCAGGTCGCAGTAACTTGGGCATTAACCCAGCTCAGATAACAAGGTGTATTTCCAGGAGTAGGCCTCACCCACTGGGGTTAAGTTACACTCAGCTGTTCCTTTGTAATTCTACCCCTTCTGCCTTTTTCAGATAGAATGTTCTAAGAAACGGCATTCCCCCAAATAAAAGCCCACTTCTGATCGTGCTCCCTCTCTCTCATCAGCCTCTTGTGACTTTCTCTTGCTCCCCTTGTAGGAGTCTGAGTCTGGGAGCCAGGAAAGTTATCCTGAAGCTTATAAAAGGTATTCTGTGTCTGTGTGGTATTTTGTGTCACCCCAAATTCACACAAGTGGCTTCAGTACAGCTGCCCACATTGGACGGGGGCAGCAGTTGGTGCCCAAGGGAGGGACACTAGTTTGGCGGTTTGACTTGGTTTGAGCATGCTTTAGAAATTCGGAGTAAGTTAGATTGGGTGGTGAAGAAAACCGATTGCAGTAGAAGAATAAGGGATGCTTATCAAAACACAGGCAATTCATTGTCTTCTACTTAAGGATCTTGGAGACTTTGATTAATCATGGAGAAAAACAGATCAAAAGAGCCCAGCTTGCTCAATTTCTAAAAACAGTCAACGATGTTTGTCAGTAGTTTTGTGAGGAAGACTCGCCTAATTTGCATACTTGGGAGAGGCTAGGTAGAAAGGTTAAAGGTTGCCTCTCTGCTAAACTACCTAGAAGTACAATGGAGAATATTCAGAAAGTCTGGGCTGCCTTAGAAATGTGTCTTTTCGCTGACCGAGAGGAGGATCAGTGGTCCTCTGAGGAATTATTGGAAGGGCTGCAAAATGCACTTAGGAGCCTAGAACAAGACAGACAGCCTAGAGCAGCTTCGAGGCAATTTTCTCTGTCTGTAGCTGGACTAAGGGCGGAGTCAAGTCATGCTCAGTCTTTAGCTGTAAAACTCAGACAGAAAGCCTCTGAGCAAGAAGTAAGACTCTTCAAAATTACAGCAGATCAGGGCCAAGAGAAAGATTCACGAAACTAGTTGGTAGGGGTGTGTGCTAGAGAGGAGACCAGCCCAGATAGAGTTTCAGGAAGAGAAATCCAAGATGGAAGGGAGAAGACTGCACAGGGAAATCTAGAGAAGCTGAGCTCCAGGATTTGGAGGATTCTCAGTCCGATGGAGAAAGTGAGCTAGAAATGGTTGTGGTTGGGAGGCCCTGCTTCCACCATTTGGATAAGGCCACTCCCCTCCGGGAGAACGAGATTTAGCCTCTCCAGCATGGCTGCGGCCAGGCTCTCATTGCTCCAGTGTGGCCTCCGAGCCCCACTGGGGGAAAGGGAAGACGTTATGAGAAACTGATGTAACTCCATTTTTGAAGATAAATAAATAACAGCAGCTTCTACCTGAAGGCCTACCCAAGGAAGGAGGCGTGACCCTTTCCTGGGAAAACCCCACAAAGCACTCCTAAGCACATACCCACCCTGCTGAATTGTTTGTCTGTAAATAACAGGAGAGATCTGTGGTGCCAGGTGTCCCTGACTCAGTTAGGCTAGGTGAGGACCTATAGCAACCCCCTAGCAACCTCCAATCAGCATGAGACAGGGAAAATACCTGGGATGCCAGATGACCCCCCAGTAGTTTATGGTGGTTGATAACATGTTGGGAAACCATGTAGTTTAGCATGTACACCCCTCGTGACCTAAACCAATCAGTTCAAATGAATCCCCCTCTTGTACTAACCAATCACCCCTACCCAACTTGTTCCCGCCACTGAATGTGCTAATCAATGTTAAGAGTTGTTGTTTGATTTTCCCGAGGTATGGAATGATTTGCTGTGTGATGTTGCGACTCATAGAGTATCCCCCCAAAACCTATAAAATCTCACTGAACAAAGGACCAGCACTCACTCCCTAGGACCGCTGCGTCAGAAATGGTTGTGAGTCCAGGCTGGAGCTTGCAATAAAGACTCTTGTGTAATTGCATCAGATTCGGCTTCTGGAGGTCTATTGGGGTCCCACGAATCTGGCATTACAGTTACAGGTTTTCAACTTTTTCGAAAAGTTTTGAAGCAGGTTAAGTAGCAAAATCAGCATGTTCAGGTTCACACCGGGTTCCTTTTAAAACTCTAAAGGAGCTGAAAAATGCCTGCTGTACTTATGATCCTAAGTTACCATTTGTTCAGAGTTTAATTGAGTCAATCGGTAGTGAGCCACTAACACCTCATGTCTGGGTTACGCTAGCCAAAGTGTGTCTGTCTGGAGGTGATTTTTTTATTATGGAGATGGAACTGGATAGATTGATGCAATCAACAAGCTGAAAGGAATCACAGGCATGGTTTTGAAGCTCCTTTAGTGATGTTAACTGGATCCGGATCATTCGCAGATTTAGAACAGCAAATAAATTATGATTTGCTGATTTATTATCAAATTAGTACGTGTGCTAGAAGAACTACCAAATAAAGGTGAAAAAAATTTGGACTTTAGTCAGATTTGGCAGGAACCAGAGGAAAAAAATCTCGGATTTTTGTGGCACGCCTTTACCAGGTGGCTAATAGGACCACTGGTGACTCAAATGCTTCAAAGGTTTTGGTCAAACAATTACTTTTGAAAATGCCAATAAAGTTTGTCAGGAAATCATCTGACCCCATTGGGAAAAAAAGAACTGTTGCTGAATTTATTCGCCTTTGCTCTGACACAGGTCCAATGCAATTGCAAGGTTTGACTATCGTTGTGTCTTTAAAGCAAGTGTTACAGCCTCAGCCTAGGAGGCACCATTTTTAAAGGCAATGTTTTAACTGCGGTAAAACAGGGTGCATGGCTAGGGACTGCGGTCACCTGGTTCGCGCCAGCACCATTGGAAAGGTGACCATATGGCATGGGAGGCTCTGCAGGCATGGCAGAAGTGGCCTGCTGCCATTTGCAGTTTCACTTTGTTTCACCACTGCCGGGAAACTGGAGGTGGGGCCTGCCTGGCCCGCCAAACAGTAGGGGATTTATAGTTTACACTGGAAGAGTTGTGCAGGCTCACAGTCAGACATCATCAAGCCTAGCCCAGCTGGCCCGGCATTACTATTCTTCGGGGATGTTTCTGCCCCAGGGGCCGAGAGCTTTCGACTATGACCAGCCCTGGAACTAATTTTAACTCCTGAAATGGGCCCACAACTTGTCCTTACTAGGATTCATGGGCCACTACCACCAAATACCATAGGCCTAGTTTTGGGAGGAAGCAATTTAACTCAAAGAGGAATCCAAGTATTGCCAGGTGTTATTGATTCAAATTTTGAAGGAGAGATTAAGATCACAGTTCAAACAGATTGCATTATTCAGCTTTCTCCAAAGGATGAGTTAGCACAATTAATATTCTTGCCCTGTTGCTTTGCCAAGGGGCTGGATGAAATCCTGACTTCTGGGTCCCAGGACCTGGCATATTGGGCTCAATTGATTAGACAGGAGCGCCCTCTATTGGATCTTAAAATTAACCATAAAAATTTCAGCGTTGTGCTTGACACTGGAGCAGAAAAGTCAGTAATTTCTAGCAGGTACTGGCCAAAGAAGTGGCCTTTACACATTGCATCTGCCAGCTTAGAAGGGATTGGTCAGATTTCTCAAACTGCACAGAGTGCTCAATATCTTCGATGGGAGAATAAAGGTGGTAACTCTGGAATTTTTAAGTCTTATGTCCTAGACTCTTTGCCAGTAAATTTATGGGATGGAGATATTCTAAGCAGCCTGGCTTTGTTATTAATAGCTCCAAATTCCACTGTGTCACCTCAGGGACTTAATCAAAAATTTATTTCTCCTAGGGAATTTGAAGGGAATTCAAAAGAAGGGTGTTTACCTATAACCCAGTCTCCCCAGCAAAGACTAATTTATTCACCCCAGTCAGAATTTTTGGCAGGGACACTGACCTTCTTCCTGGCCCAAAAAACAGCAGAAAAGATTAATTGGCTTACAGAAGAGCCAGTTTGGGTTTGTCAGTGGCCCTTAACAGGGGAGAAACTTAAAATAGTCAATGTGTTGGTCCAGGAACAACTTCAGGCTGGCCATATAGAACCTACTCTCAGTCCCTGGAATTCACCCATTTTTGTAATTAAGAAAAATCTTTTTGCAAGATCCCAGGGCAATGAATCATGTTATCAAGCTCATGGGAGCCTTACAACCAGAGCTTCCTTCTCCTACAGTTATTCCTTGGGATTATCATCTAACGGTGATATATTTAAAGGATTGTTTTTTTTTTTCACTATACCTTTGCATCCAGATGACTGTAAAAAATTTGATTTTTGTGTCCCAGCAATAAATTTTAAAGAACCAGTTAAGAGATATTACTGGAAGGTGTTACTCAGGGTATGTGTTATAGTTCAACTCTTTGTCAAAATTTTGTGGAACAGGCAATCACACCTGTGAGGGAGAAATTCCCTGATGCATATTTTATTCACTTTATGGATGATATACTTTTTTAAAAAATTTTTTATTGTGGGTTGTTCAAAACATTACAAATTTCTTGACATATCATATTCCACATTTTGATTCAAGTGGGTTATGAACTCCCACCTTCACCCCATACACAGATTGCAGAATCACATCAGTTACACATCAATTGATTTACATATTGCCATACTAGTGTCTGTTGTGCTCCGCTGCCTTTCCCATCCTTCACCCTCCCCCCTCCCCACCTCTCCCCTCCTGGATGATATACTTTTAGCTCATGCTAGTCCAGCTGTACTTTTGAAAGTCTTTGCTCAATTACTACAATGGGTTTGTGCATAGTGCCCCAAAAGCTGCAAAAACCATCTCCCTTTTGATACCTTCATAATATAAGGATGCACAATTTGTCCTCAAAACTTACAAATAAAGGTCAAAGGATTGCATACCCTTAATGATTTTTGGAAATTATTGAGTGCTATTAATTGAATAAGACCATCTTTAAAACTAACTACTGTGGATTTGAGTCCCTTGTTTCAGATCTTACAGGGGAATCCTTCTCCAACTTCTCATTAGCTAACAGCAGAAGCAAGAACGGCTTTAAGAAAGGTTGAATTTGCTATTAAAAATGCTCAGCTACCAGAATTAACCCACAGGAGCCTATATATTTATTAATATTCCCACAGGAGTGATATGGCAATCATTGGGATTATTGAATGGCTCTACTTAGCTCATTCTCCTCAAAAGTCGTCGACTCCTTTTCATGATTTTGTTGCTTGGTTGGTTATTAAAGGCAGAATGCAAGTTTTACAGCTGGTTGGATCAGAACCTAATATTGTAATCATCCCATTTTCTACTCAACAGAATGATTGGCTTTTCCAAACTTCCAATACTTGGCAAATAGCGCTAATTTCCCTGGTCAGATAGAAGGTCATTATCATCATGATAAAATTATTCAATTTGCCTTAGTAACTACATTTATTTTTCCAAAAATTATGCAGGCACAACCAATAGATGGAGCACTGATATTCACTGATGGCTCGAGCTCAGGTAAAGCAGGTTTTTATAGCCATGCTCACACAGAGGTAATACAAACCTCATATACTTCTGCACAACAAGCAGAACTTCAAGCTCTCACTTGTGCTTTAAGTCATTTTGCAAATGAGCTGATTAATATTTATTCTGATTGTTTATATGCAGTTGGAATTAAAAAAATATTGAAATTCAACTATTGGGTATACACCATCACCAGAGTTATTCAATTTGTTCCATACTTTACGAAAGACAATTCAAATGTGTTAACATTCATGTTTTATAGGCCATATACAGGCCCACACCAATCTCCCAGGACCTTTAACATCCGTTAATGATAAGATTGGTAAACTGGTTGCTGTTTGTCAGTAAATGTCTTTGTATGACTGTGCACAAGCTTCACATTCTTTGCATCATCAAAATGCTTCTAGTTTATTATAAATGATGGTGGAATGTGATGATTATTATTATCCAAAGAACATGTATGAAGACATGAATTGGTATGAATATACAAGAGATATGAAAAATAGTGCTGCATATGAGTAAGAAGAATTGTAATGCATTTTGCTGTCATATGTAAATTAAAAAAAGTAAGAGCACAATGGTAGCTAAATATTATTAAGAGGTCAGAAACCAAAAGGCTTGTTTCAATCCATTATCTTAAAACATAACTATTTCCAAACTTGCTTGGTAACTATGCTGTATTATGATTCATGATATTAAATTTAAAATAAATGCTTCTAGCTTGCATAAAAAAATTAAATATTACTAGAGAACAAGCTCGTCAAATTGTACGTCAATGCCCACAGTGTGTCATACACATTCCATCTTTACCATCTGGGGTAAATCGTCATTGATCCACCAAATCAGTTATGGCAAATGAATGTAACCCACATTCCTCAATTTGACAAACAATGTTATGTACATGTAATTGTGGATACTTATTCCAGATTTATTTTTGCCCATGCAAAAGAAAATACTCAACATGCTATTTCTCATTGCCCCTAGCTGCTTTTTCAGTATTAGGATGTCCTTTGAAGATTAAAACTGATAATGCATGGGCTGAGGTTGTGGCTCAGTGGTAGAGCACTTGCCTAGCACGCATGAGGCACTGGGTGCAATTCTCAGCACCACATATAAATTAATAAATAAATAAAGGCCCATCGACAACTAAAAAATAATAAAAAGACTGATAATGCACCAGCTTATACTAGCTCTTCTTTTCAGCAGTTTTGCCAACAGTTTCGTATTGACCATAAAACAGGTATTCCTTACAACCCTCAGGGTCAAGCCATTGTAGAACGAGCTCATTTATCTACTAAGTTACAATTACAAAAACAGAAAGGGGGAAATAGGACCCCCCCAAATAACTTTAATCATGCCTGTTTGTTTTAAATTTTCTAAACTGTGACTCAGAAGATCCCACTGCAGCTGAGCGACACATCTTCCACAGAAATAGGTCCTTTAGGCCAAGTTTGGTGAAAGACTTACAAACTGGTCAATGGAGAGAACCCGATCTGGTGATAATGTGGGGCAGAGGTCATGCTTGCATTTTCCCAGAAGGTGCATTTCATCCTATTTGACTGAGGATCAATCCAGAGACGTCAGCCCTGATTCCTGAAGAGGAACCTTTGAAAGAAGAAGGGAAAGAAGATGGCCCAGAGAGACTCAACGGTGAAGCTACCCTCATAGAAGCGGTAGAAGAATCTGATGCTGCAGGCTGAGCAAATGATCCAGCAGCAAGGAAGGACTAAATTTCCAACTATGATGCTTGTAGCAAGGATAGCTCTGTTGAGCTGCCATGTAAATGGGACACAGGGAGAAACTTATTGGACATATTTTCCAGATCCACCTCTAGTATACCCAGTGGTGTGGACTGCAGGATCCATCCCAATATTTACTAATGACTCATATATGATGGGAGGATTTACAGACACCCATATTACTTCCATCCATTGTGACTGGATTTAATTATTCTGGCTATAGTGCTCAGTTACCTATGTGTTGGTCCCATGATAAACATGCTGGCTGTCTAAAGGTGTCCTTTGATGAAAAGACAGCAGTTGGGGGGCTTAAACCAGCTAATCATACTGGCCCTGGGGACTCAAAGCCTTATATTAGAATAGTTATTAAAATGGGACTTTCTCATAACAAGCCAGTCATTTCAGCAGATCATCCACTAATACCTTAATGTCCTAATTATTCTACAATAGAAATTGGCACCTTTCCTAAGTGGATGGATTGTATAAATACCTTGCCAGTACAGCATAAGTTGTCTAGAAATAGTAGGTATATTTTAGACTGGTCTCCTAGGATTGAAAAAAAATTATGCAAGGGTGCTGCCATGACCTCTGGAGGATTTGTTGGTAACATCTTGACCTTCCGCAAAGATGGCATCCAGAAAGATGTTTGGCATTTGATTGTAGCCCCAGAATTTTTACATTTTACTGACAAGCCTTTATCTGACTTTGTAGGCAGAAATCATAAGGAAGGTTCTTGTTACAGGCTGCAAGCCTGTGTCCAATCTCCTTACATTTTAATTACTGGAGATGTGAAAGTTAAAAGAAAAGAT
This sequence comes from Marmota marmota marmota, assembly GCF_001458135.2. Classification (NCBI taxonomy): domain Eukaryota; kingdom Metazoa; phylum Chordata; class Mammalia; order Rodentia; family Sciuridae; genus Marmota; species Marmota marmota. Next base: position 33,268,062 of record NW_026000240.1, read on the forward strand.
GATAAATATCTTGTAGCCTGTACTAGGTGTAATTTAGCTAATTGTATCACGAGATATAATAGAAGAAAGGGAGCACTGATACTTTACCAGCCCTTTTTTGTCAGCTAATATTTCAGAGCCATGGTATGCTGATGCTGGCTTTCAAGTCTTACAACAAATACATGCCCAGCTGACTAGACCTAAGTGAGCTCTTGGACTCATAATACTTGGAGTAGCTGCCTTAGTTTTATTTATTTCTTCCACAGTTACAGATTCGGTGGCCATATCTCAAAATATTCAGCATGCAGATTTTCTTAACAATTTGGCTCAGAATACTTCCAAAGCTCTTCATAACTGGATAAATATTGACGAAAGGGTTGAAACTAAGTTAAATGCCTTAGAAGCTACTGTCATAAATATTGGTAATGAGCTTTCAGCTTTAAAATTCAAGGAAAGGCTCAAAAGTCATGCTGATTATAAGTATGTGTGTGTTACATCTGCCAAATACAATACTTCCCAGTGGGACTGGGAGAAGGTTAAAAACCATTTGTTAGGTATTTGGCAGAGCAATAATAACAGCTCGGATCTTTTGGAGTTGCATCATCATATTCAAGATATACAAAAAAGTAAGATTGACTTTTCGGATCCTACCTCTTTAGTTGATCAAATACTTTGAGAGTTAAATGGCTTTAACCCTGGAAACATGCTAAAACAGTATTGGACTGTTCTCTTTGCTACTAATCCTCTTTTGTATTATAATCATAGGCTGTTGTGTCTTCAGAACAAGAATTTGGAAACTCGAGATAGTGACTCATCACCTGCTTTTTCAAAGAAAGAAGGGAGATTATGTGGGAAGGTTCCCGGGATGAACACTCCTTTCAGTCCCAATGCACGGGGTTCTGAACAATTACTGCATTCAGTCTGGCACAGTAATGCCAGGTCACAGTAACTTGGGCATTACCCTAGCTCCGCTGACAAGGTGTGACTCCAGGATTAGGCGTCACTTGCTGGGGTTAAGTTACGCTCACCTGTTCCTTTGTAATCCTACCCCTTCTTCCTTTTTCAAATAGAATGTTCTAAGAAACAGCATCCCCCAGATAAAAGTCTACTTCCGAATGTGCTCCCTTTCTCTCGTCAGCCTCTTGTGACTTTCTCTTGCCCCTCTTGTAGGAGACTGAGGCTGGGAGCTGGAAAAGCTGTCCTGAAGCTTATAAAAGGTAATCTGTGTCTCCATAGTATTTTGTGTCACCTCAAATTCACATGAGTGGCTTCAGTTCAGCTGCCCACACTGTACGGGGGTGGCAAGATAATATCTTGCATCCTATCAGATCATAATGGAATGAAATAAGAAATTGACAATAAAATAAAAAATAGAAGCTACAGCTGGAGACTAAATAATATCCTACTGAATTATAAATGGATAGCAGAAGAAATCAAGGATGAAATTAAAAAATTTACTTTGAGATAAATGAGAATAGTGATACAACCTATCAAAATCTCTGGGACAACTGGGTATGGTAGTTCATGCTTGTAATCCCAGCAGCTAGGGAGGCTGAGGCAGGAGGATTGTGAGTTCAAAACCAGCCTCAGCAAAACTGAGGCACTAACCAACTCAGTGAGACCCTGTCTCTAAATAAGATACAGAAAAGGGCTGGGGATGTGGCTCAGTGGTTGAGTGCCTAGTACCATCAATCAATCCCTAGTACCATCCCCCCCCCCCAAAAAAAAAAACCTCTGGTACACTATGAAGGCAGTTCTAAGAGGAAAGTTCATTGTATTGAGCTCATTCACTAAAAGAATAGAAAGTCAAAAAATAAATAAGCTAACTTATATCTCAAAGCCCTAGAAAAAGAAGAACAAATCAACATCAAAAGCAGAAGACAAGAAATAATTAAATCAGAGCCCAAATCAATGAAATTGAAACACACACACACACGGAAAAAAAAAATCCAAATAATCAACGAAACAAAAAGTTGGCTCTTGGAAAAAATAAATAGAATTGATAAACCCTTAGCCAACCTAATGAAGAGAAAGAGAGAGGTGATTCAAATTACTAAAATTAGTAATGAAAAAGGAAATATCACAGTGGACACTACTGAAATACAGATGATAATAATAATTATTTTGAAAATTTATAACCTAATAAAAATCTTGAAGACATCAACAAATTTCTAGAGACATATGATCTACCCAAATAAAATCAGGAGGACATGGAAAATTTAAATAGATCAATTTCAAGCAATGAAATTGAAGATGCTATCAACAAAGAAAAGCCCAGGTTTAGATGGATTCTCAATTGAGTTCTACCAGACCTTAAAGGAAGAATTAACATCAATTAACTAATAGAAAAAGAGGGAACTCTTACAAATTCATTCTATGAAGCTAGTATCACCCTGATACCAAAACCAGACAAAGACACATCAAGGAAAGAAAACTTCAGACAAATATCCCTGATGACCATATGTGTGTGTGTGTGTGTGTGTGTATTTTATATATATATATA
>NW_026000240.1:33270552-33303662 GCF_001458135.2 Marmota marmota marmota
ATTTTTTTTTTTTTTTTTCCTTAATAAAATCCTGGCAAATCAAATGCAAAAACATACTAAAATATAGCACATCATGATCAAGTGTGGTAGTGTGGTTCATCCCAGGGATACAAGGTTGTTTCAACATATGAAAATCAATAAATGTAATTCATCACATCAATAGATTTAAAGACAAGAATCATATGATTATTTCAATAGATGCAGAAAAAGCATTTGACAAAATACAGCATCCATTCATGTTCAAAACTCTAGAAAAACTAGGGATAGTATGAATATACCTTAACATTGTAAAAGAATGTTTACATTCTAAATGGAGAAAAAGTGAAAGCATTTCCTCTAAAAACTGGAACAAGACAGAGATGCCCTCTTTCACCAATCCTATTTAACATAATCCTTGAAAATTTAGCCACAGCAATTAGACATAAGAAAGAAATTAAAGGGAAACAAGTAGGAAACGAAGAATTCAAACGATCACTATTTGCTGATGACACAATTTTATATTTAACCCCCCCCCCAAAAAAAAACTCCACCAGAAAACTTCTAGAACTCAAACGAATTCAGCAAAGTAGCAGGATATAAAATTAATACCCACCAATCAATTGCATTCCTACAGGAATGAGCTATACCTCAGTGATGAATGAACTGAAAGAGAAATTAGGAAAACTATCCTATTCACAATAGCCTAAAAAAAAGATACTTGGGAATCAGTTTAACAAAAGAGGTGAAAAAACTTCTACAATGAAAACTACAGAGCACTAAAGAAAGAAATTGAAGAGAACCTTAGAAGATGGAAAGACTTCCCATGTCCTTGGATAGGCAGAAAAAAATATTGTCAAAATGGCCATACTACCAAAAGTGCTATACTGATTCCTATTAAGGTTCCAGTGACATTCTTCATAGAAATAAAAAAAGCAGTCGTAAAATTTATTTGGAAAAATAAGAGACCCAGAATAGCCAAAGCAATTCTCAGCAAGAAAAGTGATTCAGGAGGCATCACAATACCAGACCTTAAATTATACTACAGAGCAGTAGTAACAAAAACAGCATGGTATTGGCACCAAAGCTGGCACAAAGACCAATGATACAGAACAGGAGACACAGCAACAAACCCACATAAATACAGTTATCTCATACTAGACAACGGCACCATAAGCATACATTGGAGAAAAGATAGCCTCTTCAACAAATGGTGTTGGGAAGATTGGAAATCCATATGTAGCAAAATGAAATTAAACCCCTATCTCTCACCCTGCACAAAACTCAACTCAAAGTGAATCATTGACAGGGATTAGAACATAAACCCTGCACCTACTAGAAGAAAAAGTAGTCCCAAATCTCCACCATGTCAGCTTAGGAACCGAATTTCTCAACAAGACTTTTAAATTGTAAGAAGTAAAATCAAGAATTAATAAATGGGATGGTATCAAACTAAAAAGCTTCTTCATAGCAAAGGATACAATCAAGAATGTGAAGAGAGTGCCTATGGAATGGGGGAAAATCTTTGCCATCTCTATTTCAAATATAGCATTAATCTCCAGGACATATAAAGAACTAAAAAAAATACACAAACAAAACAAAACAAAATTCAATTAATAAGTGGGCTAGGGAACTGAACAGACACTTCACAAAATATGATCGATCGGTCAACAAGCATATGAAAAAATATTCAACATCTCTAGCACTTAAAGAAATGCAAATTAAAACTACACTGAGATTTTATCTCACTCCAGTCAGAAGAGCAATAATCAAGAATACATGTAACAATAAATGTTGGCGAGGATGTGGGGAAAAAACGTACACTTATACATTGCTGGTGGGACTGCAAATTGGTGCAACCACTCTGGAAAGCAGTATAGAGAAACTTGGAAACTTGACCCAGTTATCCCACTCCTTGGCATATACTCAAAGAACTTAAAATCACTGTACTATAGTGACACAGCCACATTAATGTTTATAGCAGCTCAATTCACAACAGCAAAGCTATGGAACCCACCTAGGTGCCATTCAATAAATAAATGGATAAAGAAAATGTGGTTTATAAACACAATGAAATATTACTCAGCCATAAGGAAGAATGAAATTATGGTATTTCCTGATAAGTGGATAGGACTGGAACTATCATGCTAAGTGAAATAAGCCAATTCCAAAAACGTTCAATGTTTTCTCTGATATGCAGATGCTAACACACACAATAAGGCGGGGTAGGGGGAGAATAGAAATTCATTGTATTAGACAAAGGAGAATGAAGGAAAGAAGTGGAATGGGCATAGGAAAGACAGTAGGATGAATCAGACGTAACTTGCCTATGTTCATATATAAATACAGGACCAATGTAACTTCACAATCTTTACAACAACAAGAATGGGAAGTGATACTTCGTGTATGTATAATATGTCAAAATACATTCTACTGTCAAGCGTATCTAAAAAGAACAACTAAATAAAAACATGGAAGGGGGGCTAAAGAGTTAGAAAATAAATCATGATGAGTCCTGAAAAGATGGTACTGGACCTGTAGTATTCATTCCTGATAGGACTTATTTTTTTAAATATATTTTTTAGTTGTTGATGAGCCTTTATTTTATTTATTTGTATGTGGTGCTGAGAATTGGACCCAGTGCCTCACACATGCTAGGCAAGTGCTCTACCACTGAGCTACAACCCCAGCCCATGATAGGACTTATTAAAGCCAACCCTAGGTAATAAGTGTCTTGTCTCTTGACATGCTACTTAGTTGCAAATATATTTCTTCTAAGGTCTCCCAGCACAGGACACCTTTCTACTTAGTAATATCTCTTCTCAAAACAACAACAACAACAACAACAACAAAAACACCTTAAGGGAATTTAAAGTTAAAGAACTCCTCACTCACCTACTGCTCAATATATACACTCTGTTGCCTGGAGTGGTGGTTCACATCTCTAATCCCAGCTATTTGGCAGACTGAGGCAGATGGTTTGAAAGTTCAATGCCAATCTGGGTAATTTAGGTAGACCTTGTCTCAAAAATGAAATAAAATAAAAGGATTGGAGATGCAGTTCAGTGGTAGAGTGCTTGCCTAGAATGTGTGAGGCAGCCCTGGGCTTAATCCCTAGTACGGAAAAAAAAAATATATATATATATTCCCCAGTATATATATGTATATATATATATGTATATGTATATATATGTATATATATACACACACACATTTATATATATGTTCTGCTATTAAGTCTAATGTACAAATGTGATGATAAAAATTTGAAAATAGAATGATATCTCAGTGATAGATTGGCTCTGAAAGCAATTGATCATTTCCTTGCAAAAAGAGTCACTGCATGTTCACGTCTGCTTTCGATAAGCCTATTGTTTAAATAGATGTGTTCTTTAAGAATATATACAAGAGGGTTTCCTCCACTATTTTTAAGCATCAGATACAGTGCTTTGTTGTTGTTTTGTTTATGTGTGTTTTTTTTTCCACTTCTGTCTATAGAGAGTATTAGAGTCACAAACTTTTTGCATTCTGGGCTAGGATCCCTGGTCAAATCACAAGTGTTCTTCAGTGCTCCTATTGAATGATCTGCTCCAGATGTAATTCTCAGATGCTCTATAAATTCAGGATTCTGTTGTGATATCTGCTGATCAAACTTTCAGTCCCATATGGATGAGGCCAGATAGGCTGGGTAGGCTCTGAAATCCAGAAGCAGGTATGCAGTGACATTTGTCATTATTCCTGACGTCAGTTTGTTGAACTTGAAGGTTTTGCATTAAACTTGCTGCCATGCTAATGAAAACTGGATCATTTATCAAGCTTGCTATATCAAAGCTCAATGCAGTTAACTCTCTTAACCTTTGTTCTATGTTCAGATTTGACTTATGGGAATCATTTTCAAGGTCAAGACATAATGCTTTTAATAATTATAACTGTTTCTTCAAATTTATTCATGGCAATGAGGGCAAACACCATCCTCCTGTAGGCCTTTGCTATACTTTGAATCAATTGCTATTGTTTTTCTCATAATCTTTACTGCATCTGTGTAGTAGATTAATTCGCTTTGGGCAGCGATTCTATTGCAATAATAAACTGCATTCTGTTTGTGTGGAATGATCCACTGCAGCAGCATGATTTCCTTCTTTCATATGGTTATTACCTTTATCTTTTCTTTCTTCCTTTTTTTAGTACCTGAGATAGAATCCAGTGCCATTTTACCACTGAGCTAGTACAGCCCCCACCCACCCATTTTATTTATTTATTCATTTATTTTTGTAACGGGGATTGAACTTGGGGTCATTCGACCACTGAGTCACATCCCTACCCCTATTTTGCATTTTTTAAAAATTAGAGACAGGGTCTCACTGAGTTTCTTAGTGCCTCAATAAATTCCTATCCTTTGCCTCCGAGCCACTGGGATTACAGGCATGGGCCATCATGCCTAGCTCATTTTATTTGTTTTAAAAATATTTTTTAGTTGTAGATGGACACAATACTTTTATTTTTATTTTATTTATTTTTATATGGTGCTGAGGATCGAACCTAGTACCTCACATATGCCAGGCAAGTGATCTACCACTGAGCCACAACCCCAGCCCTTATTTTTTATTTTGAGACACAATCTCACCTAGTTGTGGAGGCTGGTCTCAAACTTACTATCCTCTAGCCTCTCAAGTAGCTGAGATTACCCACCATGCCGGGCATGCTTTTATCTTTTAGTTGATTGACTTTTCCCACATCTTCAGGCACTGGGTGTGAGAGGGTCAGAATGTCATTCTCTTTCTTTTCTTTTGTTGATTCTTTTTAGTTTTATAAATCACAATAGAATCCATTTTGATGTAATTTTAGAAGCATGGGATATATCTTATTTTAATTAGGATCCCAGTCTTATGGGTGTACACAATGGTGAAATTCACTGTCGCATATTTATATATATACATAGGAAAGTTATGTTAGATTAATTCCATTGTCTTTCTTTTTTGTATCCCTCCTCCTTCATTTCTCTTTGTCTAATCCACTATTCTTCACCCCCAACCCTCCATTTTGGTTTAGCTTCCACAAATCAGAGAAAACAACAACCTTTGGTTGTTTGGGATTGGCTTATTTCACTTAGCATGATAAGTCTCCAGATCCACACATTTCCCAGCAAATGTCCTAAAGTCATTCTTTTTTTATGCCTTGGTAAAATCCATGGTGTATATATACCATAATTTATCCACAGAATGTGATTCTTACAGAAGGATTTATAAACATTTCTGTCAAAGGTTGGGAAACTGCTAGATATGTGTCTTCTGGGCTGATCTTTAAAACCGTAAGCACTGAATCGCAACTTTCAGTTTGTGGGAAGCATCCATCTGACTTTGCTCACACAGGAAACAAGTAACTGCACAAACTAGTTGCCCGATAGATGACATTTTAGAAGCTTAAACACTTTCAGGCTAGAGGAGCAGAGATGACAGCTCATGCCAATCAGTCTGCCCCTTCATCCTCAGGGATTGAGCCTGGCTGCAGATCACAGGACTGCCTGCTGCCACCCACTTAGCCCAACCAGCTGCCATTTCCCCCAGGTTTGGACTTTTTTCTCCTGTTGATTTGTAGGTGTTCTTTATATATTCTGGGTTTTAATACCTTATCAGATAGGTATATGTAATTTGCAAAGGTTTTTCTCCCATTCTGTGGGTGGCCTTTTTAGTCTACTATTTTCATTCTTGAATATACAAGTTTTAAATTTTGATGTAATCCAGTTCTATTTTTTTCTTGCTGTGGATAGGATTTCCAAAATTATGCTGAATAGAAGTGGTGAAAGGCATCCTTGCCTTCACCCTGGTCTTAGAGAAAAAGCTTTCAGACTTTCACCTTTGAGTATATTAGTTGTGGGCCTTTCACGTGTGGCCTTTATTAGATTGTGCTGATTACCTCCTTGCTGATTCGAATGTGATTTGTCCCACTAAACTCACACTGAGGCTCAATCCCCGAATGCTCCGTCAGCTGGGCTAAAAGAAAGTCTAGAGAAATTCTTTTATTTGATTCAACCTTCCTGAGGTTATTAAGGGATGTCTGTTGGGCATCAAGGCAGTGCTAGTGGAGGACACAGTGTCTGCCATAGTCAGGTGTGGGTTCTTATATTTTTTTCTTGGGCATTGACTCCTATGTTTGGTACCAAAGCTCTCATAAAGGACACAAAACCAGAATCAGTCACACACCTACTGGCAGGTCCTAATAAGCCTGGTATTTAGGTTTAGGCTGTTGGCACACAGTGTGACTCCTCCCCAGAGGTGACACCTAGGAGCGTCCCCAGTATGCCTGATGTGCAGGATCCCACTGTCTACCAGCTTCCAGGTGTGAGATTTTCTGCTTCTATTTGCATCTAGATTGCCTACAGAGAAAGAAGTAGCCCTGAGGTGCCCATGGGACCTCTTGCTTCATTTTTAAGTAACCTATTCACGGTAAGGAGGCATTGGTGTTCACTGGCCAAGTCTCATTTTTGCCATGGTTGCATAAGCCCATACAATGTTGCTCATGAAGATCCTACACAGAGGACAAACAATAGTCCTAGTCATTTTCATCATCAGCCCTGGGAGACCTCTTGTCATAATCAAAGGAGCATGACACACCAAAGTACTAGCCCAATGAGGTTTTGTTAGTTGTGGTTATGGCATTTTTGCCAGAGTCAGGTTAAAATAGGGCATTGTTGGCTCCCTCTCATGTGTCAGATACCAAATTCTCACTTGGTAAACCAGGGCTTGGATTCTCTTGGTATACACTGTGATGTTAGAAAGCTGGTTGTGTTAGTCTACTTTATATATCTGTAACAAAATACCTGAGACAATCAACTTAAAAATAAGAAAGTTGATTTTGACTTACAGTTTTGGATGTTTCAGTTCATGGTTGATTGGCTCCATTGCCAATATTGGGGTTCATTTTGACATAATTATACAAGCTTAGATTGTAATTTGCTCCAATTCAGTCACCAGTGCTTTCCCTTCCCCTTATCTCTTCCCTCCCCCATTCTCTTTCCTCTGTTCCACTAGTCTTTCTTCTTTTTACTTATAATTTTAAAAAATCAGTGCATTACAGATAAACCTAAAGGTAAAATTCACTGCGGTATATTCATATGTGTACATAGAATAGTTTAACCAATTTAATTCCATCATCCTTCCCTTTCCCTTCCCTCCTCCTCCTCCCCCCTCAATTCCTTTCCTCTACTGATCTCTCTTTTATTTTCATGGGATGCCCACATTTCCCCCCTTATTTTGGTCTAGCTTACACGTATGAGAGAAACCTTCAATCCTTGATTTTTGGGGTTTGGCTTATTTCGCTTGGCATGATGTTCTTCAGTTCCATCTGTTTACTAGCAAATGCCACCACCATTTCTTTCTCCTTTATGGCTGAGTAAAACTCCATTGTGTATATATACTACTTTTTTTTTTTTATCCATTCATTTGTTGATGGGTATTCGGGCTAGTTCTATAACTTGGCTATTGTGAATTGCATGCTATAAACATTTTTGTGGTTGCATCCCTATAGTATGCTGATTTTAGACCTTTTGGATTTATACCAAGGAGTGGGATAGCTGGGTCATATGGAAGCTTCATTCCGGTTTTTTGAGGAATCTTCATACTGCTTTCCAGAGTGCCTCATTGCTGTTTGGTCTATGGTGAGTCAGTGCCTCATGTGGGAGCACATGGTGGAAGAAGTTATTCACCTCATGGCACCCAGGAAGCAAAGAGAAAGAGGAGAGACTGGGGCCCTTAAAGGTCCTGTCCCCAATGATCTAACTTCCTCCTACTTGGCTCCACCTTTTAAAGGTTCCATCCCTGTGGACTGGGAATCAAACCTTTAGCATTTGGACCTTTGGGGAACACTTCAAATCTAAACTATAGCACAGGTGTATCACTGACAGGATGAGAGAGCACCGTGATGGATTGAGATTCAAGATTTCATCAGGTAAACAGAGGTGGCCACAGCTTGAAAGAGCCTAAAGAAGGCACTTCAGGTCTCCACTGGAATGTCCCTGTTGAAAGAGCAGATTGACAGGGAAGTGTCCCTTTTTCCCCTCTCCTGGGGTCTAAGGTATTTGTTTTCCACCTATTGGGCAGGGATTGAGCTGCTTTGGTGTATACTGGTCTGTCTCTGTCTGTCTCAGCCCTGATATGACTACCTCTGCACACACCCATTATCTTTGTTGCTTGACACTTTGGGGCTCAGTCGTCTAGTCCAGTTTTGTAAACCTGACATGTCTTATAATGTTGCCCACCTAACTGGAGAGAGAAGATATCCCTGGTGTCACTAAAGGGACCCTAGCACTCTTGTTCTCCTTGGTTCTATTTGCCATCCCCTTGAGATCCCATAGAGGGGAGGCACTGGGAGAAGTATCACCTTCAGATAAGAGTTAGAGGGCCCCGTCTTGGTGGCCTGAACCACAAGTCACCCTTTTTTCCTTCCAGGCAATAAGTTATTGCCATAGTCTTGTTTCCACACAAGGAATCCTTTGATAATCCAGTCACTCAGTTGCCATTCTTCAAACAGAAATAGTCAGTAAAAATGTGGCAAGATATGGCAGTAGGGCAGGTGCGGTGGTGCATGTCTGTAATCCTAGCAGCTCAGGAGGCTGAGGCAGGAGAATCGTGAGTTCAAAGCCAGCTTCCCCAAAAGCAAGGTGCTAAGCAACTCAGTGAGACCCTGTCTCTAAATAAAAATACAAAATAGGGTTGGGGATGTGGCTCAGTGGTTGAGTGCTCCTGAGTTCAATCCCCGATACTCCCCTAAAAAAGAAAGATGTGGCAGCCTGGCCAATTTCATTGGTTGGATTTGGGTGTACCCAAAGAATGGACAGGTAAATTTGCAGCATCCCATGTGGGGTTCTAGCCGTAAGGTGCCCAGTCTCCACTAGTACCCCAAACCAAGCAGATACACTGCTCTTCAAGATAAGTATATTTGGTGACTGCTTCAGGCCTTCAAAATATAAGAGGCTGGTGTCCCTCAGTGACAGTTTTCTGTTGCTGCAAACTGCAGTCATCATGCATGGATGTTGAGGACACCTATCATTCCATCAGGCTAGCAGGTTCTGAAAGTTCCATAGACAAAGCGTGGGCCATGGCCTATGGAATGGTTTCCAAGGCCTGCTGTTACAAAGGCTCTATTTATAGTCGACGGCTTTGCTGGTCACCTTGTCTAAGGGAGCCAAAAGAACACCCAAGGTAGGGTACATGCTGTTCCCAGTACTCACAGAGGCCTAGTAGCAGTTGGGCTTCTCTTTTATTAGTGGGTGCCTCTAGGGCAACATTTTTTCCGTGACTATATATGGAGTATTTCTTTGGTTTCCTGTCCACATGGCCTTGGCATGCAACCTGAGGTGGTCCATTATTAGTCTTCAGGCTCCGGAAGCCTTTTTTTGATGTGCCAAACTGGATTATTAGATTATGGGTGATTATGGGTTGTAATATTTTTATCTGTAACAAGTCCTGTATTAACAAATTATGTCTTTTTTTTTCTATTTGTATGCACTGCTTCTTTTGTTGAATAACCCATTGAGGCTTAGACAGGAGTGATTGCCACTGTTATGGCTCAGATTCTTATCTGTGGATGGTCATACACCCTCAGGAAGTGGTGATGTTGTAGGCACCACCAATATCTACAATGCCTTCAGCAGTGGAAATCATGGTCACCAGCATCTAGAATGGCCCAAAGGTTCCTGACTACAAACAGATAAGCACCAGGGGTCATTGTACTTTTCTCTAAACCTCTTGACATCAGTTTAACTTTTCCCCTAAGGGGGCCTGGAAATATCGTCATGTGGATTACATTATCTAAAACCCCCAGAAAACTTGAGTTTTCCTCTCTTATCTTGACTGAAGAGCATAGGGCCACTAACTTCTGCTGGGGACCCAGAGATCTTGGCTCTGTTTCCAGCTGCTATGATAATACCCTATATGAAGAGGCTCTTGTTAGACAACCACAGTGTTTCACTGAGCCTAAACCTGTCCACATAACAGTAACATTATACAGTGGACCTTCTTGAGGGCTACACAAATCTCCTAACATTGTACATTGCAACTTAATATATAACTAAGGAATAAGCTGTATAATGTTGCTAACTCTGTAACCTGCTTGTGATACAATGAACAATATGTACTAATGATGCCAATGAACTAATGTAACCTGTTGATATAAATAAAGCTGGCAGCTCAGAGAGCAGTCTTTGCTCTGCCTCTGCAGCTTGCTTCTATCTCCTTTGGCTTTCCTTGCACTTCATCTGATATGGGATTTGAAAATATTTTCTACCATCCTATAGCTTGCCTTTGCATCCTCTTAACAAAGTCTTTTATAAAGCAAAAGGTCTTTCATTTTGATGAAATCCAACTTTTCTGGATTTTGCTTTTGATGTCAAGTGTAAGAACTCTGTCTAAACATACTGCATTTTCCAAAAGTCTATTATTTTACATTTTATATTTAAATTGGTGATCCATTTTGAATTTTTTTTTTTGCATTATGGTGAAACTTAGGTCAAAATTTATATTTGGGGTGCCTGTGGATATCCAGTTGCTTTAGCATCACTTGTTGAAAAATGCCATTTTCTTCCATCTAATTACTTTTGCCTCTTTGCAAAAAAAAAAAAACAAAACAAAACAAAACAAAAAAAAACAAAAAAACAAACAAACAAAAACAAAAACAACAAAAAAAAACATTTGAGTATATTTGTGTGAGTTTATTTCTGAGTTCTTTGATTCCATTGATTTACATGTCTATCCCTTAATAATACAAATTTGTTTTGACTCCTGTACTATCTACCAAGCCCAATATTGAGTAGAGGAATTATCCCTCTTGCTTTAGTTTTTCCTCTAAAGATTATTTTAGCTAACACAGGGCTTGTGACTTTCCATATATACTAGATAATTTTATGTGTCAGTTTGATTGGGCCATGGGATGACTGGTAAAACATGATTTCTAGGTGTCTCTGTGAGGTGGCTTCTGGAAGAGATTAGCATTTAAATTGGTGAGTAAAGCAAATGGCTCTCTCCAGTATGTGTGGCCATTATCTAATCTATCAAGGGGGCCTAAATAGAACAAAAATGTGCAAGAAAGTTAAATTAACTCTTCCTTACTACTTGAGGTGAGACATTAGTTCTCTGCCTAAGTATTCCTGGTTCCCAGGCTTTCAGACAAAAGGAATCTACACCAAGGGCTGTGTGGCTCTTAGGCCTTTGAAATATGTCATTGGCTTTCCTGAGTCCCCAACACATTGATGGCAGATCCTGGGACTTCTCAGACTCTAAAATTATGTGATTCAATTCATTATAATGAAGCTCTTCATATATAGATGATATAGAATGAACATGAAATAGAATGAACAACATCAACAACAAATTTTATATATATATATTTGTTGTGATCCTCCTGAGCCACTGGGATTATAGGCATGTGCCACAATGCCCAGCAATTACTGTGAATTTTGAAAGATATGATAATAATATTGTGATTCTACTTTCACAAATCTCATTAATATATTAATGAGATATTTTTAATATTTAATATTTTATATTAATATAATTAATATATTAATATATTCTAGCTGGACGCAGTGGTGCATGCCTGTAATCTCAGTGGCTTAGGAGGCTGAGGCAGGAGGATTGTGAGTTCAAAGCCAGCATCATCAACAGTGAGGCACTAAGCATCTCAGTGAGACTGTTTCTAAATAAAGTAGAAAACAGGGCTGGGGACATGGCTCAGTAATGAAGTGCCCCTGAGTTCAATTCTTGGTACCCCACCCCCAAATATATATGGATTAAATCATGTAATTCCTGTTTTTTTCTTTTTAAAAAATCATGTTTCGATAAGGAAGGAGCAGTCAACTCTGCACCCTGCCTCAGAGAGGATGCATAAAGGTAAGAACAGAGAAATAACCATCAGATTTGGCCAGATGGAACATTCATGATGTTGATCAGTGCAGTCCCAGTGGAGTGAAAGGGAGACTAAAATGGACTGGGGAAAAATGGGAAGAATAGAAGTAGATCTAATGGCAGCACATTTTTTTCTATGAGGAGAAGTTATGAACAAGAATGAAGATTGGTCTAGGAAGTATTTTTTAAAGATGGGAGAGGTTGATACTTTGGATAGTGGGGCTTTGTAATTGGGATCAAATGACTTGAGAAGGCAGCAGGGTTGAGGAGGAGTTGAATTGCCATAAGGATAAAGGACTTTCATTTATTCAGCTGGTTATTGATGTAGTGTGGGTGGTCCAGATGCAACTGGGATGGAGAATGAGTTGTTAGGAAGAAGGGGATCTAGTCTGTTCCATTTCTCCAGTTGAGTGGGTGGTGACATTATAAACCAAGTTCAAGGGGAGAAGAAGTTAAATGTGGGCATTTGGAGAGAAGATGGTATGAATTATTCAACCCATACAATGGAAATGCAGACATGTGAGAAATTTATTGGGAAATTTGTCCAGTTAAAATATGTAGTCATAAAATATAGACTGAGACTGCTTTATGGTTGTTTTGTTAAAGCCATGCTCTGCTATTCTGCAGGCATAGAACAGGGAGATGGTCGGATTCATCCCATACATGCTTACAGAGAGGGAGGGAGAGAGGAGATAGAGATGGCCAAGGGGGAGAGGGAGAGATGTGTGGGACTCGGGGTAGAGAACCAATGGAACTCAAATTGTGCAGGGGAGAGATTACAACAATTAACCACAGAGTCTGAACTAGATTAAAAAAAATATCCAAGGGCATGTCAGGGGTGATGGCTGTAAAAAAAAATGGAACTGTCAATAGATGAGAAGAACTTACCACATCTGAAGAAATGTTCTATTGAGGTTATTGAAAAGGCAAACTAGTAGAAAAGAAGAAATTAGAGAATGGAACATTAGAGAAAGCAATAGAGCAAATTGGACTATTATTGGTAATAATGAGGTGTAGAGCTTCACCGCTCAATGGGGGTAGCCATTAGCCACAAGTGATTAAATTTAAATTAAATAAAATTAAGTGGCTATTCCTCAGCCACACTAGGCACATTTTAGGAGCTCCACAACCTTATGTGGCTAGGGGCTTCCATATTGGGTTGTGCAGCTAAAGAATACCTTCATCATCACAGAAGTTTCTGTTGAATAGTGCTGCTTTGGTATGACCATGACATGAGTGGCTGAGGAGGGGAGCAGGGATAGTTTATTTGAGGTGAGAATTAAAGATTTTGATAGTATCATCTTGGTCAATGATAAAAATCACTGAGAATTGAGAAAAGACCAGGGAATAGGGACAACAAGAAGGAACACTGTTTGTTGCACAGCTCTTGGGATAAGGAGTTGTAAAGAAAGAATTGAGGTGCTGTGAACTTGTTTTTCACTAGTCACCAGAGTCATCACCTCCTCATTAGCATGCCAGGCCCCAGGACCATCCACTACTAAGGCCAACCTTCTATCCTTCATCTGGGCCCACATGGCACTTTTCCCAGGAGAGTCAGCCAAATATATTGGCATTCTCTCTAGATGCTTGCCAAAGAGGAAACTGAGGCACCCCAGTCTGCAATCAACTCTGATCCCAGGCAAACAGAGAAAAGCCTCATAGTTCATCCATATATGCAGCGTTTTCAGGCGGATGTCTTCTTGTCTTCTCCATCCCTGGTTGGGAAGAAAGGAATGAGGCTAGGAGTGGGAACTTGGACTTCTGGCTCTGTCATAAGTCAGGGAAGACTGGGACTTCTGTTTCTATTTTGACAACAGAGTAAGCAGCATAGGACCATTTCCAATCCAATTACAGGGTCGGTGGACACATGGAGGAAACTCCATTGAATTTTTTTCCAAGGGAGAACAAGCAAGACCCAAGTCTCAAGGTTCCAATTATCTGGGGATACCATAAGACAGACCAAGACCAGGTTAGATGTTTACTGGGGACGGGAGACACAGTGCCCCTTTCTGCCAGTCTCTAGTTGTTGATGATCTCAATGTGGAACTGCAGGTGAGTGGAGGTGATCACACAGTGGCCCCGGAGGGAAGCACATGTCTGGCAGTTGTGGCATTGCCAATGGCATTGAATGACATAAATGGCATTGAGCACCTGGCAGTATCGCCAGTGGACGCGCCACATGCGAATCAAAGACTGGAGCTTGACCACTGCCCTCTCTCTGCATGCAAAGTCAATCAGTGCCGTCCGTCGCTTCCTCTCTGCCACCTGCATAAGTATCGTCCGCCACCAGCACTGAATGATCCATGCCCTGAGGGCTGCATGCTGCAGTGTCCGGCGCACCAGGGTGCCCCGCCACCAGGCCTGGATCTTGATGGCTTCCTTTGTTTGCTTTTTCTAGATGGAGATAAGAGAGACCACCCAGGGAACGTTGTCAGGGGCCTGGATTCTCTTTCCTAAGGTCAGCTTGTCATCCCTTCAGCCCTCTCTTGGAGAGTTCAAGGGAGTTAGCAGGACACCAACCAGGAGCCAGGAGACCTGGTTGGGATCTTTCACTGCCACTCGGGACCTCAGCCTCAGTCATAGTGTCCTTCTCTTGACTACCTCACTAGTGAACAGATCAAGAGAAAAACAATGAGCAAATAGAGAGGTGTAGGAAGGAGGTGAGGGACTTTATTTCCATCCATCTCTTCAGGACTTTTTGGGTTTGACGTTGGCCTCCCAACACATCAGCCTTGTTTTTCTTTGAATACTTCCTATCTCAAAACATATTGGCTGAGTTTTCTCTGCCACAAGCATGCTTTTTTTTTAACATTTATTTTTTAGTTGTAGGTGGACACAATACTTTTATTTTATTTTTAGGTGGTGCTGAGGATCAAACCCAGTGCCCCACACATGCAAGGTGAGAGCTCTACACCTGAGCCACAGCCTCAGCCCATACTGTCATATGTTTTCAGCACCTTCACCATATAATGTGTATCCCAGTCTTCCTATATTTGGAACATTCTACCATCTAATTCAGGTCCTCACATTCCTACTTCTAGCCCCTCCATCCTTTGACGGAAGCCATTCTTTCCAATTACTCTCTATGCCACAGAGCCAGACCCAGAGAGCCCAGGTTAATAAGGGGACAGACGGGAAATGAGCCAATATTGAATTGATTGCTGGGTGGTTTATACTCTGGATCTATAAGAGGCAGAATCCCACACCCTCATGTCATAAATGGTCTGGATTTCTCTTAACTGTGTGGAATTCTACCCACCTTATCTGTCTTTTTCGGTGACTGCTTCTTTTTTTTTTTCTTATCTTTCTTCTTAGTTTTAATTAAAATGAGACGGCCTTCACTCTGTCACGCAAATAAAATGGGAAATGCATCCATTAGTTAAGACTGCTGTTTCTTTCTATGGCTCTGTACACAGGCACGCACGGCTGCAGTGTCCTTTTCCCCACCCAAGATGTATAAGGTCCAGGGTGATACCCACATATCCCTTCACCCCCGTAGGAAGATCTGACCATGTATCTTACACAAAATTTAATCCCCATGGCCTGTCTCTAGATGGTTCAATTGTCCTGATTTTTCTGCTCCTAAGGCCTGGCCACTAGTAATATGAGTGAGGGGAAAGCTATGAATTCACAATTGCATTATGACATAGGGATTAAGGTATTGGCCATAGAGTTGAGTCTTCCTCAGAATAAAGTCTTCCATGGGAACACAAACCATCTGTCTACTGCTCTGTCAAGAGATGTGCCAGAGCTCAAGATGGAAAAATAGGGAATAGCCAAGGGTCTTTTAATGTGAAGTTCATCCACAGTTCTCACTGGTCATCAGTCACATGACAGAGCAGGAGGAACTGTGGCCACATATCTCCAGACACCTCTCCACTTCCTGCCTTGCCTTGACTCAAACTTTGGTCCCTCGCTCCACCTTAGGAAACTAGAAAAAGATGGACCAGATGAATCTATAAAGCAGTAAAATAAAGTTTAAAAACTTAAATGGCACAAACAGCAATGAGGAGTAGAAAATACATTTAAAAGGCAGTATTTTGACAAGACCAGTATTACAGAGAAATAATCTCAGAAACCTGGGTGATCAAGAAAGAGTGTAATGAAAAAGGCAAAAATAACCATAGGGAGATTTAAATTAATATAAAAGAATATTATGGTTACATTTGAACACTAAGAGAAAATGATTTCCTGGCAAAATGTAAACTTCCAACATTAACTGAAGAAAATGTGCAAAACTTAATTATTGAGAAGGCCAATAAAAATCCACCATTAATAAGGCAACAAAACCAGATAGATCCAATCCGAATGTCCAAAACTTATCAATTTAGATATTTCCAATTCTCAAATTATTCAAAGATACTCTAAAATATAAACATTTCTGTTAAGCATTTTTGGGGAGCCAGTGTTAATTTCCTGAAATGTCATGCTAGAATTTTGACTATTCATAAAGTGCTGCAGTCCGGCTGCAGCAAAATAACCCAGGGGGTGACGAACAACTTGTGTAGATTGATACAGCAGGAGTAGGAACCGTTTATTGTAGGACAGGAGGGGTATATATACATTCCACACAGCTTATCTTAATTAACATAAAATAAATACAACAGTCAACCAATAAGGAATCTCCACACTTAATGGCTCGCTGGAGTTACTTCACAAACCACTCCCTCTGGCAAAATGCCAGGCGCCATCCAGACTTGTTTACAGACTCTAACAATAAAGTTCATAGAGTTGGAGAACAAAGGCTATCTTTTAGGATAACAGAGTTTTTTTCTCCTAAGAACATGGACTGTCTCCATTTGTTTAGAAATTCTTTTATGTCCTTCTATCAAGTTTTAGAATTTTGTCTGTAAAAGTCTTATTTAATTATTATTATTATTATTTTCTGTGGTGCTGGGCACTGAACTTAGGGCCTTGAGCATGTTGAACAGGTGCTCTGTCTTTGAGCTACAGCTCCAGATCTATTTGCAATTATGATTTACATTCCATAAAACACACCATTTTATGGGCAAAAGAACTAAACAGACACTTCTCAAAATAAGAAACACAAATGGCCAACAAATATATGAAAAGTTGTTCAACATCTCTAGCAATCAGGGAAATGCAAACCAAAACTACACTGGAATTTTATCTCGATCCGGTGAGAACGGCAATGATCAAGAACACAAATAATAAATGCTGGCGGGATATCGGGGAAAAGGTACAATGACACATTGTTGGTGTGGGACTACAACCTCTCTGGAAACCAGTATGGAGAGTCCCCCCCAAAATAGGAATGGAACCACCATATGACTCAGCTATCCCACTATTTGGTATTTATCCAAAAGAACAAAAAATAAGCATATTGTAACGATACAGCTGCATCCATATTTATAGAAGTACAATTCACAATAGCTAAATTATGACATCATCCCAGATGCTCATCAGTAGATGAATGGATCAAGAAAAATTCGGCATATCCACACAATGGAGTTTTACTTAGCCATAAAGAAGAATGAAAATAATGGCATTTTTCAGTAAATGGATGGAAATTGAGAACATCATGCTAAGTGAAATAAGTCAGACTTAGAAAATCAAGGGTGGAACATTTTCTCTCATATGTGAAAGCTACAGCAAGATAAGGGAAAGAAGGCAGTGGGGGGAGATAGGGAAAATCAGTGGAGGAGAGAATGAGAGGGAGGGAGGAAGGATGGGAAAGGGGAGAAAATATGGAATGTATTTAACAAATTCATGCTATATGCATGTATAAATGTACCAAATGGAATTTCATCTCTCTGAGTATGAAGAAAATACCAATAAAAAAATAAATAAATATGGGGCTAGGGTTATGGCTTAATGGTAGAATGCTTGCCTTGCATGTGTGAGGCAGTGGGTTTAATTCCCAGCACTGCTTACAAATAAATGAATAAAACAAAGGTCCATCAACAACTAAAACAATATTTAAAAAAATTAGTAAATAAGAAAAAGGCAGGTCAGTAAAGGGGGGAGAATGGGAGAAGGGGGAGAGGAAAGAAAGGGGAGAAGGGGTGGAAATCAAATTCCTTGCATGTATGATTTTGTCAAAATGAACCCGAATGCTATGTATCTCTATAATGAGCTAATAAAAAAATCTACCATTTTAAACAGTAGAATTTAGTGGGTTTTTTTTTTTTTAGTAATTTCACAGGTCTGTATTTTTTTTAAATATTTATTTTTCAGTTTTCAGCGGACACAACATCTTTGTTTGTATGTGGTGCTGAGGATTAAACCCGGGCTGCACGCATGCCAGGGGAGCGCGCTACCGCTTGAGCCACATCCCCAGCTGTTGTTCTTATCTGATTCCAGGACATTTTCATTTCCCTCCAAACAAATACTACCTATCAGTAGTCAATCCCTATTGTTCCCATATCTCCTCTTTGAGTTCCTGGTGACTGCTAATCTACTTTATGTGTCTATAGATTTGCTTATTTGGGGGTATTTTACATGACTAGAATTGCACAAATGGCCTTTTCTGTCTCTTTTCTTTTGCTTAGTATGATGTTTTCAAAGTTTACTTATATTGTAGCAAGTATCAGTACTTCATAACTTACTATTGCCAAATGATATTCCAAATGATATACCATATTCTATATATCTGTCTGTCCATTCATGAGCATTTGGGTTGTTTCCACCTTCAGGCTAAATAATGCTGCTCTATGCATATGTGTACAAGTTTTTGTGTGGCTATGTTTCATTTCCCTTGGGTCTATATGTAGAACTTCTGGTCATTTGAGGAACAGATGCACTGTTTTCCATAGTGACTACGCCATTTTACATTTCCGTTAGCTGTGTATGTGGGTCCTAATTCTTTCATACATTTATCAGTACTTGTTATTGACTTTTTGGATTAATTATCCTACAGGGTGAGGAAAAGTTCTTCCTGAGGTTTTTATTTTTTGGACAAGTCATGATGTTATATATATTTCCATGTGCTCATCGGCCATTTGTGTACCTTTGGAGAGATGTCTATTTAGGTCTTTTGCCTTTTTTTTGTGTGTGTGGTACTGGGAACGGAACCCAGGGGGCTCTGTATCATCACTGAGCTACATCCCTTGCTCTTTTTATTTTTTATTTTGAGGCAGGGTCTTGATAAATTTCCCACATTGGCCTTGAACTTGCAATCTTCCTGCCCTAACCTCCTGAACAGATGGGATTACAAGATTGTGTCACCATTCCTGGCTCCTTTGCCCATTTTTAATTCAGCTATTATTCTTTTTATTATTGAGTAGTTAGAGTTCTTTATTCTAAACACATCTATGGTGTGCAAAATATTTTTCCCATCCCGTTGGTTGATTTTTTTTTTTCACTGCTTGGAGAGTGTTGTTTAAAGTGCAGAAATTTTATTTGTATTTTATATGAAAATGTTTGTGTTTTTTATTTACAAATAAATGTGTACCAAAGACTTGAACAGCATTCTCTCTAAATCTAAGGGGTTTTAATCTTTAATGCTGTCTTTTTGCTTAATAAATATTTGCTTGCCTAAATAGCTTCCAAATTGTGTGGATTATTAAAAGTGGCTAAGTAGGGGCTGCAATTGTGGCTTAGCAGTAGAGGGCTCACTTAGCACGGGCGGGACCTGGTTTTGATCTTCAGCACCACATAAAAATAAAGGCATTGTGTTGTGTCCATCTACACCTAAAAAAATAAATATTTTTTTTAAAAAATGGTTAAGTATACAAAAACAATTTTTGTTTGTTTGCTGTTTTGATTTACAGGACTGAGTCAAATTGAAATCTGTTAAGTGTCTTAGAAAAAAAAATCTCTTTTTTGTCTTTGTCTTTTACTAGTTTGATTACATGTCTAGGTGTGAATATGTTTAAGTTTATCCTATTTGAAGCCTGTCAAACTTCCTGTATAATTTTTTTTTATTAAGCTTGAGAATTTTTTTGTCACTATTTTTTTGAACATTCTTTCCCTTTCTCCTCATCTTCTCTGGGCACTTTCATCATGTGTATGTGAATAGGCTTGAAGGCATGCCACAGGTCAAGTTAGGCTGTTAACTTTTCTTCATTCTTTTTTTTCTTTTTATTTCTTAATCTAGATGAGTGTGGTGGTACATATCTGTAATCTCAGCTACTCTGGAGACAGCGGCAGAAGGAGCCCAAGTTCAAGGCCAGCCCTGGACAATTTAGTGAGATTCTGTCACAAATCAAATAAAAATAGGGTGTGTGTGTGTGGGTGGGTGGGGTCTCCTTGGCAGAATGCCCCTGGGTTCAATCCCCAGGACCGAAACAAAAATGCCCTTG
Source organism: Marmota marmota marmota (assembly GCF_001458135.2). Lineage (NCBI taxonomy): Eukaryota > Metazoa > Chordata > Mammalia > Rodentia > Sciuridae > Marmota > Marmota marmota. The sequence continues at coordinate 33,290,690 of NW_026000240.1, forward strand.
GTTCTGCTCCTCAATCTGAATAATCTCAACTGGCCTAACTTCACATTCACTAATTTTCTCTTCTGCTGTTAAACTCCTATGTTGGGTTTTTCATTGTAGTTATTGTACTTTTCAACTCAAAAAGCTATTTGTTTCCTTTTTATAGTTTCTGTATCCTTAGACATTATTTCATTTAGGTTTTTTGAATGTATCTGAAATAGCTGACTTAAATTCCTTGTCTAGTAAGTCTAACATTTGTTTCTTTTCTTTTTTTTTTTTTTCTTTCTTTCTTTTTTTTTTTCTGGTACTGGGAACTGAACCCAAGGCCTCACAAATGCTAGGCAAGCACTCTATTACTGAGCTACATCTCAGTACTATTTTGTTTTTGACTCAGGGTCTCACTAAATTGCCCAGGCTAGCCTAAAACTTGTGATCTTCCTGCTTTGGCCTCCCAAATAGCTGGGATTACAGACATGTACCACTATGCCCAGCCCAATATCTGTCCTTCTTAGGGAGTGATTTCTGTTGGTTGCTTTTTCATTCCTTTGTATGAGTTACTTTTTGTTTCTTTACATGCTTTGTGATTTTTTGTTGTTGTTGTTGTTGTTGGTGGTGGTGGTGTTGTTGAAAACAGGGCATTTTAAATAACATAATGTGGCAACTCTGGAAATCTAATTTTCTTCTTCTATCCCTGGGTCTTCTTATTATTGCTACTTATTGTTGTAGGTATGGTTTGTTTGTTTAGTGACTTTCTGAAATAATTATGTAAAGTCTATATTATTTTTTGTGTGAGGCCACTGAAGACTCAGTGTATGGTCAGATAGTGAATGGACAAAGATTTTCTTAAACTTCTTGAGACAATCAATCTCCTAGTGTTTCCCGAGGACCTCTCCATGTGAGCTGGGGTTTACCTTCAATACTCGGCAGGAAGATTACAAAAATGCCTAAGTCTCATTTCTTGCCTGCACAGACCCTCAAGTTCAGCCAGAAAGGAGAGTCTAGAGTCTTTTCAGGTCTTTCCTGAGCATGTACAGGAAAGTCTTGTGGACTTCTGGATTTCCAGGAATATGTAAAACCATTTCCAAGCTTCTATGACATATCATTATTCACTTTTCCCTCTTTAGTTTTTTAAAAGTATTTTTTAGTTGTTGATGGATCATTATTTTATTTATTTATATATGGTGCTGAGGATTGAACCCAGTGCCTCACACATGCTAGGCAAGTGCTCTTCCACTGAGCTACAACCCCCAGCCCCTCTCTTTAGCTTTTGATTAGTCTATGTTATATGTGTGTGTTTATGTATACATAAATGTATAGATATATGTTTACATGCATATATGTATATACATGTATATTCTGTTATATTTTATTCATTCATATGTCTATTGACAAACACACAGGTTGTTTCAATATTTTGGCTATTTTAAATAATGATGCAATGAATGTAGGGGGTGTAGATATCTCTTCAAGATATTGATTTTATTTCCTTTGGATATCTCCTGAAATGGGATCTGGGTCATTTGGTAGTTCTATTTTAATTTTTTTGAGGAATTTTCATAGTATTTTTTCAAAGAATGGCTGTCCCAATTGACACCCCAATTTCTACCTCAGTGTAAAAGGATTCCCTTTTCTCTACACTCTTTTTTTTTATTATATGATTGATGACATGACACTTATTATCCCTTGTCTTTTTGAAAATAATAATCCAGGCAGATTTGAGGTAATGGTTCACTATGGTTTTTGGTTTGTATTTCTCTAATAATTAGTGATGTTGAGCCCATTTTTACATTTCTGTTGACCATTTATGTACCTTTTTTTGAAAAACGTTATTTCAAGCCCTGTGTCCATTTTTGAGTTTTGACTTTTTTTTGTTGTTGTTGTTTTTGTTATTGAGTCGTATGATTTCCTTATACATTTTGGACAATAATACCTCATCAAATATATGATTTTCAAATATATTCTCCTGTTCCATTGGTTGATATTTCATTTTCTTGACTGTATGCTTTGCTTTCTAGAAGCTTTTTAACTGGACATAGTCCTGCTCAGTTATTTTTGCTTTGGTTGCCTGTGCTTTTGGTGTCATATCTAAAAAAAAAAAATGTTGCCAAAACCAATGTTGATGAGTTTTTTTTTATGATTTATGTTTTCTTCGAAGAATTTTATGCTTGGTAGGCCTTACATTTAAGTCTTTAATCTATTTTAAGCTAATTTTTTTGTGTATGATGTAAACTAAAGGTCCAATCTTACTCTTTTGTGTCAATATCTAATTTTCTCAATGTCACTTATTAAAGAGACTCTCTTCATCAGTGTGTGTTCCTGCACCCTTGTCAAAGATTACCTGACTGTATGTGCATGGGTTTATTTCTGAGCTTTCTCTTCTGTTCCATTGGTTGATGTGTCTATTTTTATATTGGAACCATCCTATTGTGATAACTATAACTTTATAATACATATACTTTTGATTTTTTAATTTGTTCTTTTTAGTTATATATGACAGGAGACTATATTTTGACATGTTTATACAAACATGGAATAGATCTTATTTTAATTAAGATTCCAGTCTTGTGGTTGTACATGAGGTGGAGATTCATGTGATATATTCATATATCTATATTGGAAAATTATATCAGATTCATTCCACTGTCTTTCTTAATCCCATCCCCTTCCTTTTATTCCCCTTTGTCTACTCCACTGAACTTCTATTCATCCACATTTCAGAAAGAACATTTGACATTTGGCTTTTTTGAGACTGGCTTATTTCACTGAGCATGATCCGCCTCTAGATCCATCCATTTACTGGCAAATTTACTAAAGTCATTCTTTTTAATGGCTAAATAATATTACATAGTGTATATATACACACCACATTTTCTTTATCCATTCATCTGTTGAAGGGCACCTATGTTGGTCCCATAGCTTAGCTATTGTGAATTCAACTGCTATAAATGTTGATGTGGCTGCATCACTGTAGTAGGCTGATTTTAAGACCTTTGGGTATATACTGAGGAGTAGGATAACTGGGTCAAATGGTGGTTCCATTCCAACTTTTCTGAGGAATCTCCATACCGCTTTTCATAGTGGTTGCACCAGTTTGCAGTCCCACCAGCAATGTATGAGTTTACCCCTTTACCCATGTCCTCACCAACATTTATTGCTACTTGTATTCTGGATGTTTGCAATTCAATTCTGATTGGACTGAGGTGAAATCTCAGTGTAGTTTTAATTTGTACTTCTCTAATTGATAGAGATGCTGAACATTTTTTTTCATATATTTGTTGGTCATTCGTATTTCTTCTTCTGTTCAAAGTCTGTTCAGTTCCTTTGCCCATTTATTGATTGGGTTATTTGTTTTTTGTGTGCATGTATGTGTTAAATTTTTTGAATTCTTTATATACCCTAGAGATTAATGCTGTATCTGAGGGGCAGTGGCAAAGATTTCCTCCCATTTTGTAGGTTCTTTCTTCCATCTTTTGATTGTTTCCTTTGCTGGGAAGAAGCTTTTTAGTTTGATATCATCCAATTTATTGGTTCTTCATTTTACTTTTTTATGCTTTAGGAGTCTTGAAATCACAAAGTGTTTATACCCCCAGTTTTGTTCTTCATACTCAAATTGCTTTGCATGTCCTGGGTCATTTGAGGTTCCATATGAATTTTGGTTGGAATCCTTTCTTTAAATGCCTGAAACATTCTTATCACATTTGAAATGCTGAATTAAAAAAAAAACTTTCATTTTTAGAACTACTATATAAAGGATGGAATGCCATTTGAGGAACTGATGAAATAATTCTAACATTTGTTCTAGTCTAAAAAATAGAAGATGACATAAAAAAGGCACACAAAGTGGTTAAAATTATCCCCTCACAATTGAGATGTTGAAATTCTATTAATAAGAAACAACTGGGTTTCTTGGTAATTCTTAGCAGACAGATTTTTTTTTTAAAAAAACATACTAAGGCCTTTGCCTTTATTATATTTTTGATTTTTTTTGCATTGTAGAACAAACAAATTGTATCTTAAGCCATATTCCAATTATTGCAATATTATAAACATATTAAGGAACAGCTATTCAAATTGGGACACGGTTAGGGTAATCAGCCCCCAAGTTTATCTATTTAGTGGTCTAATTTGGTAGCATTCCTCTTTGGCCAATCATTTATATGGTCATCCTAGGTCAACCCTGTTTGCTTTGAACCTGGTCAGAGACTCAATGGGTGATTGTTCTGCTGATTCAACAAAGAAATAAGCTATAATTAATTTATTTATTAATATATATATATATTTTTTTGAAACCAGTATTTTTTTTATTGTTGGTTGTTCAAAACATTACATAGTTCTTGATATATCATCTTTCACACTTTGCTTCAAGTGGGTTATGAACTCCCATTTTTAGCCCATATACAGATTGCAGAATCACATCAATTACACATCCATTGATTTACATATTGCCATACTAGTGACTGTCGTGTTCTGCTACCTTTCCTATCCTCTACTATCCCCCCTCCCCTCCCCTCTTCTCTCTCTACCCCCTCTACTGACCTTCATTTCTCCCCCTTGTATTATTTTTCCCTTTCCCCTCATTTCCTCTTGTATGTTCTTTCAGCTGTGGGAGTTCCAAACCTTCCCTCTTGGATCTGAGCCTCAACTTGACAAATGTGTCAAGAGAGTTGTAAATGTTCATCATATTAAAGAAAATAGGGAAGGGAAACATAGGCTGTCATGGGATTGATTTCAGTAGGGTATCCAAGTAAGTCCTTGTTGACTACTTGATTTTTAAATAAAAAAATAACTGATCCCCAGCATGGCAGTGGTGGTGGGAGACAGGTAAAGGAGGTAGGTTGTCTTTTTTTGGGGGGTGGGTACCGGGAATTGAATGCAGGGGCACCAGACCACTGAGCCACATCCCCAGCCCTATTTTGTATTTTATTTAGAGACAGAGTCTCACTGAGTTACTTTGTGCCTCGCTTTTGCTGAAGCTGGCTTTGAACTCACAATCCTCCTGCCTCAGCCTCCCAAGTAGCTGGGATTATAGGCATGCAATACAGAATCGACAGAAGATAAAACAAATCAGAGTGTTTTTAAAATAAGAGAAAAATAGATTCAAAGCAAATTAAAATCCAAAGTGTTTCCACAAAGATTTTGTTAAGGGCAAATTTGTGATTCCAGATAGATGTTTTTCTTACCTCTGGTCCCCACACATCTTCTAATGGGACGTCCTTGTTAAGCTCTGTCATTGTCTTCCATGTCTGTGCTTCATTTAAACAACCACTCTGTCAAAAGATGTCCTATATATGGATATTTTAAAGTTTTCATTGTCAATTTATTCCTAAGTATCTAATATATTGTGATGCCACTGAAAATTTTGTTTTTAAAAACTTTCATTATGTACTTGCTTGCTGATGTACAAAGGAACAACTGACTTTAGTATTCTGACCTTGAGTTGAAAGAATTTCTTAAACTCACTTGTTAATTCTGAGTGTTTCACATGAACCTCTGTGCTACCTGTGAATATGACAGTTTTCTCCCTCATTTCCAATTCTTAGAACTTTTATTTATTTTTTGCTGCTTATCCTTTACCATATTACAAAGATTTCCAGGAACAATGTTATATTAAAAATGGTGGCATAGCCACCCTTGTTTCATTCCTGATTTCAGAGGGAGGCATTTCATTTTCACCATTAATATAATGTTTGCTATATTTTTTAAAAAAATTTATTTATTTTATTCATTTTAGTTGTTGATGGACCTTTATTTTTTATTTATATGAGGTGCTGAGAATTGAACCCAGTGCCTCACACATTTGAGGCAAGCGCTCTACCACTGAGCCACAACCCTAGCCCTGCTATAATTTTTTTAACCTAAATTTTATTAGGTTAAGAAAGTTATTATTCATTTTATAAGCTTTGTTGTAAAAATAATGCTATGTGTAGATAATAAATTCTTAATTGCATAACTTTTCATCAAATATTACAATAGTCTTACGCCCTTTTTTCTTTATGCTGTTAATATATTGAATTTGATATACCAAATCCATTTTCAAATGATATATCATCCATTCATTCATTTGTGAAATAAATAACATTTAGTCTGGATGTATTATTCTTTGATATATTTCTGGGTTTGATTTACTAATGTTTTGCTTTGGTGTTTTGTATGCATGTTTATGAGTCAGACTGACCCATAATTCTCTCTTATTTTAAGATTCTTAGCAACTCCTTGTGGTTTCACAAAATGAATTGGAAAATCATCTCCAGCTCCCATTCTCTGGAAAATATATTGTGATGCCACTGAAAATAAAACTGAAGAAATTTTTCCTTAAATGTTTGATAGATTTCATCAGAAAAGATTTATAGGCTTGGAGTTTTCTATTTTTTTTTCTTTTGTAACAGAAGATATTTTAGTAGGTTGTATTTTTAAGGCATTTGTCTATTTTATCTACTTGTTCTTGTAAGATTTGTTGACATAAATGTTTATAATAACCTCTAATGCATTTTTAATGTTTATAAAATTTGTAGAATTTTCATTTTACTCCTTATATTGGCTACTTATAACCTTTTCTCCATTTTCGGTGGTGAGTTAATTTTATAGTTTGTTTAAAGAATCAATTTTTGTCTTTGTGACTACTTTATCTTATATTTGTATTTATTTTATTAATTTGGGGTTTTTCCCTTTTTTTTCTTTTGGTACTAGGAATTGAACCCAGGTGTGCTTAACCACTGAGCTACATCCGCAGCCCTTTTTATATTTTTATATGGAGACAGGGTTTCACTGAGTTGCCTACTGCATTGCTAAGTTGCTTAGGCTGGTTTTGAACTCAAGATCCTTCTGCCTCAGCCTCCTGAGCTGCTGGGATTACAGGTGTGTACCACCAAGCCCAGCTTAATTTGTGTTTTTAACTTCATTATTTTTTTTCTTTTACTTTTTTTGAGCTTAACTTTCTAATGTTTATCTAACTTCTTGATGTGACTGTTTAATTTTTCAGATTTTCATTTCTAATACACACACATAAGCCTATCCATTTTCCCTTGCACATGACTGTAGATAAATCCAGTGAGTTTTGATATTTGCTATTTTCATTATCATTAACTCCCAGATATTTTCAATTTCCATGTATTTTTTGATGTCTGGTTTATTTCATATGTATGGAAATTTCTAATTTTTTGTTATTGATTTCTAGTCAGAATATATACTCTGTAATATCAATCTCATTAAATATCTTGAGATTTACTTTAAAGAGGACATATGGTTAATTTTTATAAATGATTTGTGGGTGCTGGGAAAGAATATGTATTCTGAAATAGTTGGTACGGTGTTTTAGTCTATTAGGCCAAGTTTGTTAAGCATGTTGTTCAAATCTCCTCTATTTAAAATTTTGTCTCCCATGCTGCAATAGTTACTGAGGGAGTTGGGTTAAAATTTCCTATGATGTTTGTGGATTTGTTAATTTCTAGTTATCTCAATTTTCTATTTATATGTTTTAAATTAATATAATTATAAATGTAAATAAAAATTATACATCTCAATTATAATTGTTATAGATTCCCGGTGAGCTGAACCTTATTTTTATTTTGAATAGCACCCTGGTAGAAGTCTGGTGCAAATCTGATGTAAGCCTAGGTGCAAGTCTGTTCATCACAAATTTTCTCAATTTTTGTCTAAAAATGTCTTTTACCACATTTTTAATCAAAATAATTAAATTTTCATTTTATTGTGGTAAAATATATCATTTATCATTTTCACAATTTTTAAGCATTCAATTCAGTGGCATTAAGTACATTCATATTGTTATTATAATCATCTAGCTCCAGAATTCTTTTCATCTTGCAAAACTGAAACTATACAATTTAAACAAGTCTTCATTCCTTGCTCCCCACGGTGGCTGGCAACCACCATTCTATTTTCTGTCTCTATGATTTTTGACTACTCATAATACCTTGTACAAAATGTATGATATGTCAAGGTCATTGTACTGTCATGTGTAACNGACGACAAAGCGAGAGAGACTCGGGTATCTGTGACTCACCCTCCCTACCAGGGGACCAACTGTTTCCGTTGCCGCTGGCACCGATGAAGTTTTCTCCTCGGCCGCTCTCCGATGACATCAGATCTCTGCCATGCTGGCATCCCCTGTTCTATGGCTGCATCCCATTTTCTTCTCTTCCAATAGGCGGAGCTGTGCCCTCTGAGCCGAGCTTCTGCCCTCTATGTGCTGACAGAAATCCTTGTACGGTGGCTGCTGGGAGTCTCTCAATCCTGTTAGTCCAGAGCCCTTTCACTTATCCGGCCCCTCCCCCTGTTCCTCCTCCCAGCCAGCCAGCCAGGTCCTGTTCACCAGAGGCGGTTCCCCAAGGATCTGATTACACTTGCAGCCCCACCGCGTGTCCTATATCCCGAACGATGAACACCCTCTCTGTCATTCATCTAAGCCCCAGTGCTGTGGTGGGGTGATCTGGGAACCAACAGTTTAAATTTTCTGGACCCCTTTGGTGGGCACGCCCCCAGAAACTGGCGGCTAAGATCTTGGTGTTAAGGGGAGGTGGGGATCTGGAATCCCCTCTGCTTCCCTACAGACACGCCCCCAGAGAGATTCCCGAGGTTTCCTGGCTGCTTGTATCTGGAGGGGGTGGGAGTCACACACCTGCTAATGTGGATTCCGCTGGGAAGGAATTCTGTCGGCGGAACTCTGGTGATGTCACCTCTCTGCTATGGTGGGCCCCAGGCTCCTTGCTGGAGTGTCCTATTAATATATTTTTAACATAAAGGTTTCAATCTTGTTTTAATAGACAAAATTGTCTATATTTATTATGCATAGCATTTTTTTTTTTTTTTTGGTAACGGTAACGGGGATTGAACTCAGGGGCACTTGACTCCTGTGTCACATCCCCAGCCCTATTTTGTATTTTATTTAGAGACAGGGTCTCACTGAGTTGCTTAGCTGAGGGGCTTTGAACTCACAATTATCCTGCCTCAGCCTCCTGAGTCACTGGGATTACAGGTGTGTGCCACTATACCCGGCTCATAGCAGGTTTTTTTGAAGTATGTATACAATGTGGAATGGCTAAGTGAGCTATTTAACATATACTTTTAATATATACTTAATATATTTTAATATATTTAAATATTACATACTTTTAATATTTTTTTTTTGGTGAGAACACTTAGAATCTCAACAATTTTAATGAATACAATACATTGCTATTAACCATAGTCTCCATGTTATAAATAGATCTTATGCATTTATACCTTCTGCCTAAATGAATTCTGTATTTTTTGTTTCTCCCCAACATTCCCTCTCTCAGCCCCTGGTAACCAACATTCCACCCTCCACTTCTATGAGTTCAATTTTTTTTTTTTTTAGATCCCACATATAAGTGAGATCATGAACCATTTGTGTTAGTCAGCTTTCCTTGCTGTGACCAAAATATCTAACAAGAACAACTCAGAGGAGGAAAAGTTTATTTTGGCTTATGGTATCAGAGGTTCAGTCCATGGTTAGCCAACTCCATCACTCTGGGCCCATGATAAGGCAGAACAATCATGGCAGAAGAGCAAGGCAGAGGAGAGTTGCTTTGCTCATGGAAGCCAGGAAGCAGAGATTTGAGAGAGAGTGCTGCGTCCTTCACGGCCAAACCCCTAGAGTCCAGCGAGGGCCAATGGGGGATAAAGAAAGACACACAAACATTTATAAAGCAAAAGGTAGTATTAATTGGCACCCTTTCTCCATCGGAGATGGAGAAACAGTGATCCAGAGCTAGCCCGGCACATTTATTATATAGGTTTTATCATCAAAATGTTATTTGTGGGAAAGTTTCTGCAAAGCAGGCAGGCTTGAAGATTGCAGCACTTGCAAAGTATTGTGGTTATCTTGTTATGCTGAGAACTCTGTCCCTGGTAGCTGGTGTCTGAACTCAAGGTCAAGACTGTTATTATTCCATGTCTTTTCATGAAACGGTATAGCCACAGCTCCGAGGTGGTCAAAGACTCTGGTCCAAGTCACGGCTCTCCACATCAAGAGTGGGGCGGGTTAGTGGTCATGGGGAAGCTTAATCCTTCCAGGTACAAGTCTAGTGACCCACCTCCTTCAGCCATGCCCCACATGTCTAGAGTTACCACCCAGTTAGTCCATTAAAACCACGATGAACCAATTAGATTACAGCTCTCATAATCCATTTTACCTCCTGCATTAACACAGAAGCTTTTGGGTAAGAACTTTTGGGGGATATCTCTTATGTAAACCATAACAATTTGTCTTTTTCTGTCTGCCTTATTTCACTTAACAAAAGGTTCTCCAGATTTATCCATGTTCTTGCAAAAACCAATACATTACAAGTACAATGTAAATGCAATATAAATACTATGTAGATAGTTATTATACAGTATTTTTTTTATGGAATAAAGGAAGAAAAAAGTCTGTATATGTTCGGTAAAGATGCAATATTTTTTCCTGAAAAATTTTAAACCATATGATTCCATTTATATGAAGTGCCCCAAATAGACAAATTCATAGAGACAGAAAGTGGATTAGTGGCTGTCAGGGGCTGGGGCAGGGTGAAGGGAGCATGGGGATTGACGCTAATGGGTACAAGATGTCTTTTTTGGAATGATGAAAATCTTCTCTAATTAAGATAGTGAAGGTTGCAAACTGTAAATATAACTGAAAACCACTTCAGTGTATATTTTAAAAATGGGCAAATTATAAAATTATACTTTCAGTAAAGCTGTTCTTTTTTAAAGTGTTTGCAATGTAAATGTAAACATATGTGAATATATGTATGTCCATACAATACATTTTAATTAATTTAGAAATAGGCATAGTTTCAGATCTATATAAATTAATGTTAATATTTTGTAATTCTAAAACATTAACATATCTGAAGGTATATAGAATATTATATAACCTAGTTTGATAACCATTGACACCTATTATAGATTTAAACTTAAATATCCATCAAATGAATAAATTTAAAGTCCTAGAACCAGAATCAGTCTGATCTCTACTGAGTTGGCATGGCTTGAATTTTAATTTTATGTTTATAAGGAAAGAAGAAACTCTATAAGCTAATGAGTATGTCTCTATGTGCATAATAGCAGGATCTACGTCTTTTAAACCCTCATCATCTTGGCAGCATACAGCACAGTCCCTCATACACATGATGGACCAAACAATGACTGAAATGCTTTTTAATACCTTATTGGTATAATATGACCATAATAGTTAAACTTTTGCTCTATGTGCTCTCCCTTCAGATCAGACTAACAACCTTTCCCCACCAAGGGCCAGAGGCTAAATAGTTTGGGCTTTGTGGATCAGACTGTTTTCTGATACAATTACTCAGCTCCATGCCCTAACATAAAGGCAGTTTCAGACATTTAAACTAATGATCCCCTAGTTAGGCCAGCACTGTCTATAGAACTTTCTACAATGCCAGACACATTCTATTATCTGGAAATTGAGCACCTGAAATGTGGCCACTGTGATCCCCCATTCCCCCCAGCACCAAAATACATGAATTCTCAAGTATCTTGTATAAAATGTGTTTGCATATAACCTATGCACATCTTCCCATATACTTTATAAGTCTTCTATAGATTACTTATAATACCCAATACAATGTAAATGTTCTGTTGCTGTACTGTATTGTTTAGGGAATAATGACAAGAAAAAAGTCTGTCCATGTTCAATACAGAGAATTGTTTTCTCAAATATTTTCAATTTGTAATTGTTTGAATTCATGGACATGGGCCCAACAGACGTGGAGGAGAAACTATTTTAAATGTAAACATCCACATGTAGTTATTGGACTCACCAGCACTGCCTTAGACTACTAACTAGAAAATTTTACCTCTGTTGAAAAACTTATAGCTAACAATAAACGAGGTGATAATATTACAGGATGAGCTGAAAAGAGAAAATATGATGTGAAGTTTCTTTTTTTTAATGTTTATTTTTTTAGTTGGACACAATATCTCTATTTTATTTATTTATATGTGGTGCTGAGGATCGAACCCAGGGCTTCACACATGCTAGGCAAGTGCTCTACCACTGAGCCAAAACCCCAGCCCCAATGATGTAAGATTTCTAATAATTCAAACCAGTGAAGAATCAAAATCATAAACTAAATTTAACCAGGAGGGTATGTGGAGTTCTGTGTGTCTGAACTTCACCATACTTTGGTGTACACTTGCTGGATTCCAGCTCTGAGGTCCTCCCAGATTTGGCCAAGGCCATGCGCTTTAGTCCAGGGGGACTCTAACTCCTGTTTGATGGCATTGTGAATAACGTTCTGCAGTCATCCTGTGCAGCAATTCTTTTAAGACACACCTAATTCTTCCTTAGAATTAGTTGAAAACATAGTTTCATTACAGATTTATTCACAGTAGATCAGAAAGAATGTCCTTTAAGGTGTAGGGAATGAAATTTCATTGCAGGCGAACTGGCTTCAGCTACTGTGGGAGAAGCTGTGCAGGAGGGCTGTTGGCACCACCAACAGGAACATGGAATCCATGGAGTTGTGTAGAGGTGCCAATAGGTGATTCTGCTAAGTCGCTTGAGAGCCATGTGTGGGCTAGATCTTTGGGTTTTGGGTTTCGGGAGCTAGGAGTCCGGAGTCCTACTCAAACACTGAGGCTTGGAGCCCAGCGGAGGGGTCACAGTGCTGGGGATTTCTGCAGAAATCAGCAGTATAGGGGTCTTCTAACACTCTCAGAGATGCAGTATTCCAACTAGGTGAGATCTGGATCCTGGAGCGACACAGAATACTGCCTCCCTCTGGCCCACCGTCTTCCTTCCTCCTATTTTTCTAGGTCTTATTTTTTTATTTTTTAGTTGACATTCTATTTTTATTGATTCTAAGACACAATATTAAATTTCCAATTCTCCCCAAATTGATCTACACACAACCCTAATCAAAATTCCAGCCAGCTCTTTTGTGGAAATGGACAAGTTGACCTTAACATTTATATATATGTATATATATATGTGTATATATATATATAT